>NC_138727.1:43477196-43712196 GCF_965113295.1 Leuciscus leuciscus | reverse complement strand
CATGACAGCGCTAAAACAACTTTCTAGTTCTGACTCAGTCATAAAGACAGTATTTGCTGCCGGTGTAATAAAGTAACTTTCACTGAAGTCCATATCACAATCTTTTCTCAGTATTTATTGAACAACAATATTTAAATGAACAACAATAGCCATTATAAAAGACAATTGGAAATAAACACAAGCAAACAATTCAGTCAAACATACAAGCAGCACTCTAATAAAGGATTTAAGTGAAATGTAGCCTAAATATAAAAACTAAATTTTTCCCTTAAAGGGGTGGTATAATGCCGTTTTCACAATATGTAAAATAAGTCTTTGATGTCCCCAGAGTGTGTATGTGAAGTTTTAGCTCAAAATACCCCACAGATATTTTTATATAGCATGTTACTTTTTGAGGGTGAGTAAAAACGCACCGTTTTGTGTCTGTTCCTTTAAATGCAAATGAGCTGCTGCTCCCAGCACAGGGGGCGGAGCTTCAAGAGCTCGTGTCCTTTTACCTCACACCAACATGCACTGAAAATTTCAAAAACTTTTAGCCTTTTATGTTAAAACCGGAGTCAGACAATGATGGAGAGACTCAAGAAGAAGTGACAACATGTAGAAGCAACGGGACATTTCTGAATGGTTAGTTGATTAATTTATGTAGCTTATGTGTAGTTATCTTCTAGTCATTGATTAGCATATTCTGTCATGATAATCTATAAATCACGTTCACGGGGGCGGGTTTATGTAAATTCTAGGGTTGGTGATGTCACTAACCCGGGAGGAATGTCCTGTAGTCCCTACCAGCCATTTGTTGTAGTCCTTAAAAAAGCAATTTCTTTAAAAGCAAATATCTCCCTTTGCTTTGAACTTTGAGCATTGTAACTTTGCAGATGTTGTTTATGCTCAAACAGCAACATTACACACTAACTAAAGTTAGAAAAGTGAAATCATAATCAACCACCCCTTTAACCAAAATCGATTTGCTCTGGAACAAGTAATAGATTAATAAGACCAAAGATCGCCCGTTTGATATACCCCAAACAAATTATATCTCATGTTTAACCACTATCTACAAATTCCCCAAGGACTGCCCGAGATGAATCTGTTCTCTGCGGGTACATGAGCGCTGAAAGGCCGCTGACGGTCTGGAGCTCACATCTGCGAAAGTGTTTTCACAGATTGTAAAATAGGCACTATGATTATATATTAGTCACATATTTGAGGTCTAAATAAATACATTCCGCCTAAAAACTCTTAAAACTACATTTCGTGACACAACAACAGTAGTATTTTTTTAAAATATGGTGAATTTGCTCGACCGCCATGACAGTCGCCGCAAGCGGAGTGATACAAACGGTGAAACGGTTAGAGTGCTGTTACTGGATGAATATTGCACATCTTTCGAGAACCAGAAAGAACTGTTGTATAAATATACTGTAGACTTCTTTTATAGTATTTGTTGTCCTTTTTTTGAAGCATGACAGAAGTGGTCGCTAAATGTAATGGTCAAATAACAGCATATGGGTTTGGAATGGCATGAGGAAATAATGGCAGAATTTTCAATGTGCTTTGTTTTATAATAAATGACCCTGGTGCATCAGCGCATGTAAAAAAAAAAAAAAAAAAAAAACTTCTTAAACCTTTTTTTGGGGCTTCTGAAATGATTGATGACATCACAATATATCAAATGCATTGCTAATGCCATTTCAAGTCACGCTTGTTTAATCTTAGTTTGCTGTTGACTATCTGGTATCAGTGTCAGGTGTGCTGTAACTGCTTTGAAGCCACATGCAGCACCAGCAATTGATCCTTTTAGAGAATGTGGCTTTGTGCTACTCAAATTACACTTCAGCTCTCTATTGATCGGAATGCTGGCTGCAGCCTTCGCGTCGCGTAGGTTTGTTATTAAGCTAATTTATCCTTGAAATCAGTAGAAAGTTGAATTAAGTGTGCCGTACAGTTAAATTACCTTTCTTGTACTCAGTAGCTTATCCATAAATATTTAGCCACAGAAGCTTCTCTGCAGGTCTTCATCTGCTGTGTTGCCAACTGTTCATTATGTAGAAATAAAGCACAGCAGACACATGCATCAAAACCCTCGTTGACACCTGGCTGTTCTCACAAGCTCTCCGGGTCATTAGAAGACAAGCTTCTCTCTCCTCAGGCTGCTGCTCCTGTGCTTTCCTTTTATTTATGACATCACGTGAACTCATAAAGTCCATCCTAATTACACTTCACTCTTAAGATTAATGGGCGATCTCAGCCACATGCATCTGCCAAGCTTACCTTTTTCCCACCCGACTGATGGATGTTTCTGTGGCTCCTCGAGATTCCCTGTTGCCACTGGACGCTAGTTTATTAGCCAAAGAATTGGAAAGGGCTCAAACATCCTCATTCAACCTACCTACTTGAAAGCAATTTCTTTGCTGAAGTTGAATTGAATGGTGTAACCCAGGCTCAAAACCATTTGTAGTCTGAGTCAGTTTTATGAATACAGTAGACTTAATAACCAAGGAATGTAAAGGAAATAATAAATAGTAAGATAAAAGATGAAATACAAAAAAAAATCATGTTAGATATGGTTTATTTACAATATAAGGCAACGTAAATAATTACAGTAACTTTGTTCCATCTTTGAGCTCTTGATCTGTGCTGCGCAGGTGAGCAGCCAATCGCCTGTAATTAGGTCAAGCGAACTCCGCCCCCTAGAAAAGCCGTTCGAGGAGAAAAGATAGAGAAAACACGAGAAGAGAAGCGTGAGCTACAAGTTGCGCAAAATCTTGTTATTTGATTTTATTGAGAGATATATTTGAGAGGAACAAACCCCATATGTTTTGTAGATATGTTGTTTAGAAACAAAGTTGAGTAGTTTTCGGAAAGGTCTTACCTTTAATCCTGTTGGTCCATGCTGAAAATCCAATGGAGCAGGCCATTGTTGTGTCATCCGGTGAAACCCTGAAAGAAAATAAGAAATATTATTAATACACAAGGGAATCAGTGAGTTAAAATGTCTGTTTTAGTTTACATGTTGAAATGTGGTGTATTGATGTGTTTTGAAGAGAAAAAAATATTTCATTTTACATGGAGTAAATGTATGTAACGTTACTGTTATAAAATATGTACAGAGCTGTGAAGATGTAGCCTATGCAAATTAAGCAAAATAAGTATGGAAAGTGTGGATTGATTGAGAATATCGTTCTGTGTGTGTGTGTGTGTGTGCGCAGGCCAGTTTTGTTATCTCAAAATCTAGATTCTGGATCCTTCTATTAGTATGAACCAAGCGTGCCGCACAAGCCCTGAAAAGTGAAGCCAAAGCGTCTCGATCGCCCCCCGGTGACCGGTCTTAGAATAGGTCATAAACCCCGCCTCCCCACGTTATTTAACGGCACGTGAGACCAACTTAACAATTAAATTAGATTTCAAATATCTTTTTTCCAAAGATGGTTTCTGTCATTTACTGTAGTTTTTATCACGCCTGATGTAAGTTCAAGTGTTTGTTTTTAAAACAAGTTTGTTTTTAGTTAGTTATGTGATGCGGTAGTGTGACGTCATGATTGACAGCTGTGATTGACAGGTTCTCTGAGCGAAGTAGTCACTGAAGCACCAACAGACTTTTTTTTCAGGATCTTTGGATGATTGAGGAGATTGGAGCTTTAAATTTAATATCTAAATTTCTGTAATTAATAAAAAAAAGTGCAGGAGCGTGTGCTTGAGATTGATTCAGCGAGAGTGAGCGTGGGGCCTTGATTTTGCGGCTTTACTTCCTGCTCACTACTGCGCAGGTCTGGTCCCGAGATCGCTACTGTGCAGGCTCAGGTCCCAAGATATCAGAGCCATATTGGGACACTGGCAGCTTTACTTCTCACCAATGGAAGAGAGCGAAGGGGTGTCATCCATCTATTTTTACAGTCTATGGTATGAACACTTCAAATGTACACCATTGAGGATGGCGAGCCAACCGTTAGACGATCAGAGACGCTTGTTTTTTTTGTCTTCGTGGACATCTGCATTGCATCGCTCCCAACAAAATATTTTCATTGGCTTCTTGAAGGTGTGGAGTATCTATTATTATGTTTTGAGTACTGGATCTTTCTTTATAAGGAACTGAGTAAAGAAAACACTGTTCGTTATTATTCGGACTGACATTATTAAACTCTGCATTATATTTGAACTTTGTATTGCATTCTAAGAGTTACTGATATTTTGGGTTTATTGTTTTATATTTGTTTACCTTGAGTATACGTATTTGTGACCCTGGATCACAAAACCAGTCTTAAGTAGCACGGGTATATTTGTGGCAATAGCCAACAAAACATTGTATGGGTAAAAATGATCAATTTTTCTTTTATGCCAAAAATCATCAGGATATTAAGTAAAGATCATGATCCATGAAGATATTTAGTAAATTTCCCACCTTAAATATATAAAAAATATATTTTTGTGAGTGGATGCAGCACAATCGCCTATAGAAATGGACAACTTTAAAGGCGATTTTCTCAATATTTCGATTTTTCTGCAACCTCAGTTTCCAGATTTTCAAATAGTTGTATCTTGGCCAAATATTGTCATATCCTAACAAACCTAATATCAATGGAAAGATTATGTATTCAGCTTTCAGATGATGTATAAATCTCAATTTAAAAAAAAATACACATAAGACTGATTTTGTGGTCCAGGGTCACATTTGAGTTTTGTATAAGTTGAACTCTAAAGTGCTAAAATTTAAATAATATTGACATAAGGTCATCATATAAAAAAAAGAAAGGAGGAATCAAACCTAGAACTAAACATTTGAGTTATATATAATTCAAATTCATTTTGGTTATTTTATTTGGTTAAAAGTCCAATGTAAACTTGATTTATACCTTATTTTATTTATTTTGTTTGTTTTTACTTCTACAGTGTCATTGATACACTCAATTTGTGTATTCTGTTAAATCCTAACAAACTATTCTACCTTACATAAATAAGTGCATTTAAATCATCTACGTGTGTGTGTGTGTGTGTGTGTGTGTGTGTGTGTGTGTGTGTGTGTGTGTGTGTGTGTGTGTGTGTGTGTGTGTGTGTGTGTGTGTGTGTGTGTGTGTGCCCTAGCCTCTTACGAATTCTTGAGTCTTCCGATTGGTTTTAATATGGTCTACAGTGTTCCTACAAATAATCATCTAAATTCTAGTGAGCTATTGTACCTTTTACTGTGATTTAACCCCTAAATGTCCTGACGGGGGTTACATTTGTCTTACATTTTTGTCCCAAATTAATTTCCTTTCACTCGGTTCTCCCACGATGTTCATTGTCTGTTCCCGTGTCTGTTAAAAGTAGTAGTTGCCTTTCTTTTAACTCTGCTCTCTGAGGGCATTTCTTATGCTTTTCATGCCCTTTCTAATGTAGGATCCTTATTTTAAAGAGATTTCAATGTCCCTCACCTTAAAGGTTACATCTCAAGGGGGTTGATAAACTTTGCATGAGTGAACTTGATGATGTTTTGAGTGAGTCCCATCTTGCAATCTTACAGTGCTCTTCAGCGCTAATGGTGACATGAGCTGATAATTACTTATTGAAAGTCTTTAATGTTCTCCTGAAGTAACCTCTCTGCTCATGTATTGCTATTGAGACCGCAGATCTCTTCTTTTCCCCCTTCACTTCCAAACCTTGGTTGATGCTTTGATGTTGCAGCTTATTGATATAAATCTTTGTTGTTGCTGCTCAGTTCTGCTTCAAGCTAATACTGAATACAACTTTTTTTGCCCTCATGTTTTATCCTTGACTGTAAAATCACTGAATTGTGACCTAACGATGAGACCATGAATAATAAATAAAAGACAATAAAAGGCACATTTACAAGGCTGTACACTACTCTTGAGCGAGGAATAAAGATATTATAGATGTTGGATGTTTATTAAGTTTCTTGTTGTTTTAGACAGGATCACCCTGAAGTCATTGGCGTGCAGTGGTGTTCTGAAATAAGGAGGCCTCAAAGTCTGTTTTGTAATAAATCAAATGTAAATTCATGTGCCATTTGACACATTTTCCTGGTTAAATAAACATTACATTACATTACATCATTTATGCATTCATTAATTAATGTGAATAAATAAATAAATAAACATTAACAATTTTACCAAGTATAAATCTCATTACGCTCTTCATATAACAACATTCTGAAACACAGGCAAACTGAAGCACAAAGAATTCACATGCTCTCATTATAATGTTAGATTGGCGCTGCACATGATCACTATTTTTATGATCAAAGTGATTCCAGGCTTCACTGTGCATCTGTACATTTTACATTCTGGACAGCATGCTGTCCTAACGCTAACCAATCAGACCTCAAGGACCGCCCAAAAATTCTGCAAAAACCAGTCAGAAAAGAAGAAATATATTTTTTAAAGTCACGGTGATCATTTTCATGATCAATCGTCACTGTCATATCTGAGTACTTGAGTACTTGTGCACATCCCTAATAGTCAACTTATTTTAGGATCATCAGTCATCATGCTCGGTAAACACTTGTCACAGACATGGAGATGGACCTTTAATTTCACCAAGCTAATTGCTGACTAAAAATATTGTATTTGTATATTATATTTGCATTGTTGTATTTTTTTATATTTATTATTTTCTCATCCATTTTTTGAGGAGTCGCTTCATCCATCCATTCATCCATCCTTTGTCCGTCTGTTCATTTGAAATGTTTTATTTTGTTGTGGTAAGTTTTGGGGAAGGGGTAGGGTTAGTGGCTTAAAAATATCTATTTAATAGTAAAATGTAACTATGAACATTTTAAAATATACAGTAAATGCAATAAAACGGATTATAAAGATTTTTTTCTAAAGCTGTGCATATGTAAATATTTTTATTTTCTCAATATGTCTATATTAAATCGTATGTGTCAGCGTATGTGTAAATGTATGAAACGTATGTTATGTATGAGCGTAGGGGCAGTCGTGGCCTAATAGTTAGAGAGACAGACTGGTAATCCGAAGGTTGCGGGTTCACACCGGCAGGAATGACTGAGGTGCCCATGAGCAAGGCACCTAACCCCCAAAAGCAATAATGGCTGCCCACTACTCCAGGTGTGTGTGTCCATGTTTGCAGTGTGTGTGTGTGTGTGTGTTCACTACTCACTGCTCCTAATGTGTGCACCAGTGGCGGCTGCTGGTCTTTCAAAGAGGGGAAGCTCATTTTCGGCCAACATCATAAAAATTGTCCATTTAAATATATGTAAATTCGGCCCTACGTTCCTTTTCAAGAATATGCTCTGTGACCCTGACGTACCAACTAGGCGTCTTTTCCAGTGCCTTGACCAGTGTCCTCTCAATGGCGAGCAGAGTTAGGTATAATTGTATAAATGTAATAATATAATAAAGTATAATAATAATACTACTAATAATATATTTTGTAATTATTTTAATAATTATTTTTTAATTATTACTAATAATAATATCAAAAAATATAATAAGTAATAATATAATAAAGATATAAATGTATAATTGTGTGAAATGTATTATGAAAATTGGCAAGCAATTTCGACAAGCAAGTACCAAGAAATAAGTTGCAGCAGTTTGTCTTTCAACTATACTTGAAAAATCCGCGATGGGACTGAGCTCGAATAGCTTCAGCATCAGCGACTTTTTATTGTATGAAATCGTTGTCAATCAAAAAGAGATGCAGCCTTTCGACAGACCCTCCAATCATCACCACGCAGAAGCCCGGAGTCCAGGCCAGCCCACTCCTCATTCACCCCCAGAGACGCTGAGCGTCCGTGGGCGGGACATAATCGCAGCATTTATCCAATGACCGTCTAGTTTCGAAGCACTGAAATAAACTGTTCAAAGCAGGACCATTGAAGTCAGTGGACGCTGGGCTTCAACAGGGAAATGCACTGTGACGGTACGGGAATGTATGTGAAGGAAATCGAGTCATCCGACCTGCTATATGTAGCTGATTCTGAACGAACTCGTCTTTGAGATGAACGTGTTCTAACGCATTTTTAGTGAATAAAATGTTAACACAATAGTACATATTTGACCATTCTTTTTTACATTATAGGGGAAGCCGAGCTTCCCTTGCAGTCTTAAAGAAATCCCCACTGGTCTGCACTAACTTGGATGGGTTAAACGCAGAGGACAAATTCTGAGTATCGGTTACCATACTTGGCTTTCACATGTCACTTAACTTAACTTAATACTTAAAAACAATAATAAGGTTCCAAAAGCATTGTTAGCCAACTAGGGTTGCAGCAAGTTCTGTCGTTGCTAACATAGCTCAACGATTTTGTGTTTTCTGAACTATACTTCTAACAAACATTTACAAACAGTTTTGCAAACAACTCTCAACATGTGGTTAGCATAGTTCCTTTTGATTATGATATATGGAATAGATTATGTTATTCAGAAATCAGAAAAAAAGTTAACATGAAGTATATTCATTTCATATACAAATTTCATTCTACATATTGATAATTGAATCAAACATGATTATGAAGCAAAACAATTGAGAAAAAGAATAGCAAAGTTGTCTTCAGATTCTATTTACAGTAGTGTTGCGGAGAAGTTGCATTATGGAGAAATTATTGCACGGCAATTACATAGTGCACATAGACGTTAAAAATCTACTGTAAATCAACTGCTTTCTGTTGTCCATGTTAATGAGCCACAATAATCTGACATTAATTCAGTCTTGAACTACAACTTAGGCAATAACAACATCTAGGCTACTATTACTTATACTTTTTTGTCCACATGGTGTACTGTAGTGGGACCATGCTAACAGCCAAGCCTTGCCCCCTTGGAGTCACCCCACAAATTCTCCTTAAAATATTTTTTTTTCTGGTCAGATTTATTCAGATAAACTTTTGCCCCATATAAATAAGCCTAAATGCATCTTGCCCATGTTTGCAAAATATCAGCTTACTGTGCATCGTAGGAGTTGACAGCAGGGTGCAGTTTCCCAGTGATGGGCACTGATGGAGGTGGACAACATCGCCTCAGTGGTTTTCTTCTTGATGCTTAACAACATTGTATCTACCTACAACGATCAAACCGTGTCATTGATGTAAAGCTTTTGATGCCCTATGGTTCCTTGTTTAATCAAATGAAACGCTCCTGTCCATAAGATCTGGAATCTAAAAAAAAAACATAATAAAGGCAAACCATGACAGGCTTATCATCATCCCCCCCCCCAAAAGAAAATCAGGACAAATACAGCAGTGATGCATTCCTGTCATCCACTCTTCAAATCAGCATGACACCACCAGCACTTGATGCAATCCTCTCTGCTGAGTCTGGCAGCCACTTTGTGACTTATTTGTTTACATGTGTTATTGTTTCTGTTCCTCTCTGTGATGTTATTTGCACTGCATTGTGTTCTCCAAATTTCCAGGCAATCTCTGTAAGTGACACCACGGCAAACACAATCGAGTCTTGAACGCCTCGTTCAAGACCACTGTCATCTCCCTGATGTCTCATGTCAGATGACAGATGAGAGATGATCAGTGACACCAAGCATGTGTGGGCTTAAACAGAGTAACTTTTTGTGGTTGGTTATGATACATTGGACCCCTAATGAGTACCACTGCTGTTTGAGTTTGTTTCGCTTCACTAACCGGTGCTGCAGATCTCAAGCATACAGTCGGCTTGATGTTACACCAAGCGTGAATGCCTTTATTGAATCCTCGCCTGAATAAGATGTTTTAGGTAAGATACTTTTCTTATTTTCTTTGAGAAGTTTTGTGCCCTGAATATGGCGTTTACGGGAGAAGTTGTTCATAACTTAAGCTCTGCTGCCTCTCTTCACATGTCTCTTGTTTTTTTGCTCAGATTCACAAAGCAAGAAAGTGAAATTGTGTGGCACGAGGCTGACAATCAGAGACCCAGAGCAGCGTACCTCCTTAGAAGCGCACATCACTGGGAATGACAATCGAGGTAGATTTTGTAGAAAAGCCTCATTTGGCTGCTCCTTTTGTGAGCCTCGAGATTCCAATCACTGACATTCAAAGATGAGATTGGCACAGCTGTCTCTTTGTGGTGACACGGCCCTCTGTGTGTCGTTGGTTGATTGACAGCTCCCTTGCTCTGTTGTCTCCACTCTCCAGGTCTGCAGAGAATCGCCCAGCACCAGAAGTCAAACTTGGAAACTGTATGCACTTTTTAGGGTGTTAAATTATACAACAAGCCCATGCTGAACATCGAGGCAATGTTGTGTTTTTAATAATTAATTCTTTTTCTCAGGAAAACTAAACAAAATGCACTCTCTCTTTGTTTCGTAGTTCTACTAGCTTTCGCTGGCATTTCAAAGCAACAAGACTTTTATTTGGAGTATATTGCAGGGTGAATCCATGAGGTCATGATCAGTAAACCAAAATGTCATTTAGTTGCTAAAAAAAATATCCATTGTGATAAAATATATTAATGAACACACTTTTGTTTTTAAATTTAAAGTTATAATAATAATACAAATAAGAATGGTAAGAATCCACAGTAAGGTTCAATTTGTTAATGCTAATTTATATACAAAATACATTTTAGCATTTCAAATATAGATCAGCATTGAATTATGAATAAAAATGAACTAACAATTAACAGTAATATGTGTATAAATTAACATTAACCTTCATTAGTGATCTAAAAAAAAACATTTCTTGATAAAACAGTGCATTAACTAATGTGAATGTATTTTTTGCTAAAAATAAAGTATTACCATAATATTTAATGTTAAATTTGAATTCATCATTATCAAAAGATATGCAGCCTTTAAAGGGGTCATATAATGGTACATGCACTTTTACAAGTTGATTGCACTGAAATGTCTGTTGGCAGTGCCTGTACACAACCATCCTATCATGATTAAAATCCATCCAGTGGTTTTGTTTTAATCTCCTTATATGTTTGACCATCTATGAAATCAAGCCGTTCGATATTGTGACGTCATAAGATCGTACGCCCCTCCCGCGATTGTGATTGACAGCCGTGCTTCAACACAAGACCCGCCCTGAGCAAGCTGTGACAGCCGTCATAGTAGTATGCTGGAGTAGAATGGCGTCTACACGATTGTGGTGTTCTGTTCTTAGATGTAATAAGGAACACAGCAGTCATTTGGATGTTCCTAAATCTGAGCCGTTATAGATGCAGTGGCTGAGTTTTGTTTTTGAAGCGATATGCCCAAAGGATTGACGCGGGGATTCCCTCACGGGGATTCCCCACGATCGTCCATGCTTTCATGTTTACGCAAATCATTTCACACCAGACAGCTTTACAAAGGAGAAAAAACGGATCGGTACCAACGTGTTACTGCTGAACCTCCAGAAGATGTGAGTGTAATGTTTTATTAACCTTTATATTAGTATTTATATTAATCTTTGCAAAATTTGCAAACCTTGCTGCAGGCTTCACGATGAATGCATCTAAGGTTTACACTCAGGGTACATTACAGCATGTTTTCTATGTACGACGTTCTCAATATAATTCATAATCCCACGTTTATAATGAACAACGCGTGGTTATTGTGTTACAAACGGTGTGTGCACAGAACAGAGAGGCGGGGTGAGCAAAGCTCATTATCATTTAAAGACGCATGCACTTAAATGGCGTGCTGAAAACAGAGCTGTTTTTGACCAGGTAAAATTAGTGTTTTCTTACAATACTAATGAGAATTTTTAATTAAAGTATATTACAAACTTTTAATTTAGACCCTAAAGAATCATATTAGCTTGTACAAAAATGGCATTATATGACCCCTTTAAGCATAAACATTGCTTCATCAACCTAATAATTTTTCAAGTAAACAGACATACTGTCAGTAAATTGTAGTAAAGAACAAATAAATAAATAAAGAGCAGTTAGTATTTCCTTTTTCTTGTTTATATGGTTGTTTAATTAAATATTATTGACAACAGTGGCAGATATACAGTATTAGGCTGCATTTGCGCTGCAAGGTCTAATGCACAGATCTGATGCTTTTTTTTTCTTTTCTTTTTTTCTGCCTGTCAATTCATTTAAATGGATAGATCTCCCCAAAATGAAAATTGTGTCATCATTTACTCACCCTCAGGTTGATCCCTATATGACTTACTTTCTTCTATGGAACAAGAAAATATGTTTTGAGTAAATATCTTAGTGTCGTCTTTACAGTGGAAGTCTGTGGTAACCAAAATGGTTTGATAACTAACATTCTTCAACATTGTTTTCCACAGAAGAAAGTAAGCCAAAGCATTTTTTTTACTAACATATATTTTTACTAAGAAAACATTCAGTCATGCATGTGTGCTGCCACATAACCGCAAAGAACAACCAAACTCTTCACAGAGAACGTATGAAATTATGCATGTGAACATTTGAAAGCAGTCTAAATTGGTACTCAATTCTGCGGATACTGTAGAAATATATATATATTTTTAAGTCTTAATGCCGACTTGGTCAGAAAAATACCAATACTTTTACTATATTTATGTAAGAAGATGCCTGTTATCAGAGAAGCTGGAATGCTAAGCAGACCCTCAAATGATGTGCATTTGTTGATGTCACCAAATTATCATTTATTTGCATGTTTGTGCTGCTCTCTTATGGATGACTCCCCCAGTAGCTATATTAATATAGACACAGCACCCGTGTTTATCTTTCCTGCACAGGGTTTAGAAATGTAATTATGGCTCAGGCGTTGACATTTTTGTCATTTCACCTCTGAGTGGCTGATAGCATAATGAACAAGCTAAGATTATCTCGAGGCTTTTCACCAAATCTGCGGGCCCAGTGTAAACATTGTACATTTTCACATTAAATAAACTTGAATATGTCAAGCAAATTCGCTAGAGTTTTAAAATGTAGAGTTTCTTGTTATAATAAAATGAAAGGTAACCTGGATATCTTGATAGAACGTCTCGGTTACATATGGTAACCCTCGTTCCCTGAGGGAGGGAACGGAGACGTACGTCGTGGTGAACGACGAATAGGAATCTCGCTAGAGAGGCCAATCTACTTCGAGTGAAACTAAAACAAGCCAATACACATTGGCGTGCAATCATTTGCATCAGCTGCGCAGCCTCGCAGCGCGGGTATTTAACGAGCAGCTGGTGTGATTGCACTTCAGTTTTTTGCTGAGGAGCCAAGCCTGAAAAGCTGGTCGCCCCGGCGGGTAGCAGCAGATGTGGCGACGGGACGTACGTCTCCGTTCCCTCCCTCAGGGAACGAGGGTTACCATATGTAACCGAGACGTTCCCTATCGTCCGGTCACTACGACGTACGTCGTGGTGAACGACGAATAGGAATCCCTAGCAAAGCGCCACAGCTGCTGCACCCCATCCAGCGCCCCGTGTAAGCCTCCTCACCTTCTTGCCTGGAAGGACGATAGGAGAGGGCTTACACCGAGAGTATCCGTCACTGTTGTTCCGTTATAACCCATACAGTGAGATTATTGGATAACACTGGGAAAGCGTGCCCGATCTGAGGGAGGGGAACGCTGCGGGAGCCACATTCTTAAGGAGAGTTATGTGGGAATAGACATATGGACTAACCCGAGGGTTGTACTGCATATGAGTAATGGGTGACTTAGCCCAAGGGAAAGACACGGGCTTCCATTAGGAGCAGCCGTGGAGAATATACACATATGGGATCCCCGTAGGGTCACACATATGGGACCCAGCCTAGACCCGGTTCTCAAGGATTCAGCGGACAAGGCCTGGCACCGGACACTCCGCCATGTCCGGGCCGAGGGTGTTTGGAGGACTCAACAGGTTTTGACTCTGGAGTAATAAGGTGCACAGTAGGATGCAGCAAGCCGACAGAGCCGGTACTCACCGTGCTTCTACCCGTTTAGGGTGAGAACACGGGAGGACACGGGCTCTACACGTAGGCTATAGAATCTAGCGAACGTGTTAGGTGTCGCCCAGCCCGCAGCTCTACAGATATCTGTTAGCGAGGAGCCACGTGCCAGCGCCCAGGAGGATGCAACGCCTCTCGTGGAGTGTGCATGCAACCTGAACGGACAGGGCACGCCTTGAGATTGGTAAGCCAAGGCGATGGCATCCACTATCCAGTGGGCCATCCTCTGCTTGGAGACAGCCTTTCCCTTCTGCTGGCCTCCGTAACAGACAAAGAGCTGGTCTGAGGTCCTGATGCTTCGAGTTCTGTCCACGTACATACGCAGAGCGCGAACGGGACAGAGCAAAGCCAGGGCTGGGTCTGCCTCCTCCAGGGGCAGCGCTTGCAGGTTCACTACCTGATCTCTAAAGGGAGTGGTAGGAACCTTGGGCACATAGCCAGGCCGGGGTCTCAGTACAACATGGTTGTCACCCGGCCCGAACTCTAGGCACGATTCGTCGACCGAAAATGCTTGCAGGTCCCCTACCCTCTTGATCGAAGCCAGTGCAATCAGCAGCAAAGTCTTCAAGGAGAGAAGCTTTAAGTCTGCTGACTGCAAAGGCTCAAAGGGAGCATCCTGAAGTGCTCGAAGCACCAGGGAAAGGTCCCAAGAGGGTATGGAGGGAGGACGAGGAGGATTTAATCGTCTCGCCCCCCTAAGGAACCTGACGACCAGGTCGTGCTTTCCTACTGTTTTGCCATCTATGTGGTCATGATATGCTGAAATAGCAGCAGCATGTACTTTAAGGGTGGAGGGAGACAGCCTTCGCTCCAACCCTTGCTGCAAGAAGGAAAGCACTGACCCTATCGAACATCTTCGGGGGTCCTCTCTACGGGAGGAACACCACTCGACGAACAGGTTCCACTTCAAGGCGTACGCACGTCTCGTAGACGGCGCTCGCGCAGAAGTGATGGTGTTAAGTACCTCTGGGGGTAAGTCACCTAGAACCTCCGCGTCCCGTCCAGGGACCAGACATGGAGTTTCCAGAGGTCCGGACGCGGGTGCCATAGGGTGCCCCGTCTCTGAGTCAGAAGATCCTTCCTCAGAGGAATGGGCCAGGGAGGGACTGTCACGAGGAGCATGAGTTCTGGGAACCAAGTCCGGGTGGGCCAATAGGGAGCCACCAGAAGGACCTGCTCCTCGTCCTCCCTGACTTTGCACAGGGTCTGTGCAAGTAGGCTCACTGGGGGAAATGCATATTTGCAGAGGCCCCGGGGCCAGCTGTGAGCCAGTGCGTCCGTGCCGAGTGTTCCCTCGGTCAGGGAGTAAAACAGCTGGCAGTGGGAGGTCTCTGAGGAGGCAAACAGGTCTACCTGAGCCTCCCCGAACTCTCTCCAGATCAGCTGAACCACCTGGGGGTGGAGTCGCCATTCTCCCGGGAGCACAGCTCGTGATAGCTCGTCGGCCACACGGTTGAGCACACCGGGGACATACATGGCTCGAAGCGACCTCAGACGCTTCTGACTCCAAAGGAGGAGATGGCGGGCGAGTTGCGACATGCGACGGGAGCGTAGACCACCTTGACGGTTGATGTACGCAACGGTCGCAGTGTTGTCCGTACGGACCAGCACGTCTCTGCCCTGTAGCGGCCTTTTTAGGCGGCTCAGAGCGAGACGAACTGCTAGCAACTCGAGGCAGTTGATGTGCCAGTGCAGTTGGGGGCCCGTCCACACCCCTGATACTGCATGCCCGTTGTACGTGGCACCCCAGCCGGTGGCAGAGGCATCTGTGAATACCACAGCATGCCTGGACACCTGTTCCAAGGGGACTCCTGCCCGAAGGAACGAGGGGTCTGACCACGGGCTGAAGGTCTGGCGGCACGCCGGTGTGATTGCCACCCGGTGAGTGCCGTGATGCCACGCCCATCTCGGGACTCGGCCGTGAAGCCAGTGCTGAAGCGGTCTCATATGAAGCAGCCCGAGCGGAGTTACCGCTGCTGCCGCTGCCATATGCCCCAGGAGCCTCTGAAAGAATTTCAGTGGGACCGCCGTCCTGCCTTTGAACGTGTTCAAGCAGTTCAGCACCGACTGAGCGCGTTGCTCTGTGAGACGCGCTGTCTGGGCGACCGAATCCAACTCCATACCGAGATAAGAGATCCTCTGCACGGGGGCGAGTTTGCTCTTCTCCCAGTTGACCTGAAGGCCCAGCTGGCTGAGGTGCCTGAGCACGAGGTCCCTGTGTTCGCATAACTGATCTCGAGAGTGTGCCAGTATGAGCCAGTCGTCGAGATAGTTGAGAATGCGAACGCCCTGTTCTCTCATGGGAACAAGGGCCCCCTCCGTGACTTTCGTGAAGACACGAGGAGACAGGGCCAGCCCGAAGGGCAGGACCTTGTACTGATATGCTCGACCCTCGAACGCAAAGCGCAGAAACGGCCTGTGTCGAGGAAGAATCGAGACATGAAAGTACGCGTCCTTCAGGTCGATCGCTGCAAACCAATCTTGGGGACGGATGCATTCGAAAATGCGTTTCTGCGTAAGCATTTTGAACGGTAGCTTGTGAAGGCTCCGATTCAAAACTCGCAGGTCCAAGATCGGTCGTAACCCACCACCTTTCTTGGGTACAATGAAGTAGGGACTGTAGTGCCCTGACCTCATATCGGCTGGAGGGACCGGCTCTATCGCGTCCTTCGCCAGTAGGACTGCGATCTCCGCGCGCAAGACATGGGCATCGGCTGCTCTCACTGTAGTGGAGTGGATGGCCCGAAACTTGGGGGGACGCCGGGCGAACTGAATCGCATAGCCGAGCCTGATGGTCCGAATGAGCCAGCGAGACGGACTGGGGAGCGCTAGCCAGGCTCGCAGAGACCGTACAAGCGGGACCAAAGGGACCGTAGGCGTACCCGGAGTGGGGCAGCGAGGTGGAACACAGGGGCTCGGCTCGGGAGGCTCTCTCTGGGAGGCGGCCCGTAGCGGAGTCTGAGTGTGCTGTGCAACACTTACCTGGTTCCACGAGGCCGGAGGTGCAGGAGGCGGCTTGGTTGCGTTCTCGAACTGCACACTGCTGCCTGCTGGCGATAGAAGAGGCGGATGAGAGTGGTGAGGATTCTCTCCCCCCACTGCTCTCCGGGCCCTCTTCGGACCCAGAGACGGAAGAAACTGCTCTTTTATTGAAAATTTGGGTACCGCTGGTTTTGAGGCCAGCGGCGGAACAAAAACAAAAGGAAACAAAGGATTTTCCACCCGGCCCTCTTCCGGGGGATGGAGCGATGCGGTCATCGTCTCCTGGAGAGCAGTCCCTGCCATCTCTGGGTCGCCCGTCCTAGGGCCGCTTGCTCCTGGCTTTGCCGCCCTTCTTAGCGGGGTCCTGGACGGGCGGGGCGGCCCGCCTGCGACTGGCTCCACGGCGCCGTTTAGATGGAGGCTGCTGCGGCGGCGCGGGAGCAGGGGCAGACGCAGGAGGCCGCCCTCGGCGACGAGCAGACTGAGGGGCCGCAGGCGGTGGGGTGGGAGCAGCAGCTGGCCGTCGCGGCAGGATGTGTCTGATGGCCTCAGTCTGCTTTTGTACAGCCGAGAACTGCTGGGCGAAGTTCTCGACCGCGTCGCCGAAGAGGCCGGTCTGGGACACGGGGGAGTTAAGGAACCGGAGCTTGTCGGTCTCCCTCATGTCGGCCAGACACAGCCAGAGATGGCGTTCCTGGACCACCATGGTGGACATCGCACGACCCACCGACCGCGCGGTCACCTTCGTCGCACGAAGCGCGAGGTCCGTCGCGATACGAAGTTCCTGAAGAACTTGGGGATCGTGACCACCCTCGTGCAGGTCCTTCAGTGCCTTGGCCTGATGGACCTGCAGCAACGCCATAGCGTGCATGGCAGAGGCGGCTTCCCCACAGGCCTTGTAAGCCTTGCCGGTTAAATCCGACGAGTACTTACAGGCCCGGGAAGGAAGACACGGTTCTCCACGCCAAGTGGAGTTAGGGCACAGTTGCATCGCAACGGCCCGTTCCACTGGCGGGATACGCGTGTATCCCTTAGCCGCCCCGCCATCAAGGGTGGTGAGGGAGGAGGAACCACTGGGACGGTTTCTGGCAGTGAAAGGTGCCGTCCATGTCCCCGTAAGCTCCTCATGCACTTCCGGGAAGAAAGGCACTGGGGTGGGTTGCTGAGAACCAGCACGCGCCACCCCGAGATACCAATCGTCCAACCTCGAGGGTTCGGGACACGGTGGAGGATTCCACACGAGCCCGACCCCTTTGGCGGCCCGGGAAAGCATGGCCATCATCTCCGGGTCCGTCTCAGGCACCGCTGGCACACCCGAAGGAGGCAGCGGTGCCGAGTCGTCGTCCGCAGAGAGGTCTGACCCACCCTCCGATGCAGCGATCGACATCTGGTCTTCAGGGGGAGCCCCAAAGGAGACAACCGGTACACACCGCGAGGATGGTCCAGCTTTCTCCAATGGGGGCTCCACTGGCTGCGGAGCATGAGAGGGGTGAGGGTTCCTAGGGGGTTGGTTCCCCGAAGGAGACGCGCTCACCGTAATCCTCAGGTCACCCGTGTCACTGCCCGAAGCAACCCTCTGAGGAGGATTGGATCGAGGCAGAGGCACGGGGACTCCGCCCCTTTGCAGGAACGTGAGTCTCGACCGCAGCTCCGCGATGGTCATCTTCCCACAATGGGTACATGACTCATCCACCAACGCTGCCTCAGCGTGTTTAATGCCCAGACACACGAGGCAGCGTTGGTGACCATCCCGTGAACCCAGGTAACGACCGCATCCAGAAACACACAGATAGAAAGTCATCTTTAAAAAGACGCTCTCTATCTGTGTAAGCTCTTTTAGGGACTGCTCTCACTGGTGCTGAAACACGCAGGGGAACAGTCACTGCGAACACAGACAGGAATGTGCACCTGTCTGTGCGCTGTCTCTCTCTTACCAGCTGTTAGAACAGCCTTTGAGCGCTCTAATGGCGCACCTTACCAGCTGTTATAACAGCTTTTTTTGTTTGCTCAGTATGTAAAACAAAAAAAAAGACAGAGAAGGTAAAGAGAGAGAGAAAGAAGACTGCTCGCGCTGCCGTGCTGTAACGCCCGCACCGGGAAGGAGAGGTCCGAAAAGGCTTGTCTTGTCACTCTGTTTGTAGAACGCATCGAAGTGCTTGGCTCCGAAGCAAAAAGCTGAAGTGCAATCACACCAGCTGCTCGTTAAATACCCGCGCTGCGAGGCTGCGCAGCTGATGCAAATGATTGCACGCCAATGTGTATTGGCTTGTTTTAGTTTCACTCGAAGTAGATTGGCCTCTCTAGCGAGATTCCTATTCGTCGTTCACCACGACGTACGTCGTAGTGACCGGACGATAGGGAACAGCATATGACAGTCACCTGACCTTGAACCTCATCAAAGGATTTAAACTTTATATAGGCCTAACATTGTGGAAATTATCTTGTTATGGTTTATTAAGGAAAAAATGCAAATTTCGTGCACCAAAACCACACTTAGACCTTGTCCACACGGACACAGGTATTTTTATAACCGTGACTTTTTTTACGCGGTTCGGCCGTTCGTCCACACGGAAACGCAGTATCAGGTCACTGAAACCGAACATTTTTGAAAACCCCTGCCAGCGTGAGGCTTTTCAGAAACGCCGGTTGCAGTGTTGTCTTGTAGACAGTAAAACTCCGGTTATAATAATGCCCGTGTCCGTGTGGACTAGGCATTAGACTATGACTTTATGTGAATCCTTGAGTGAATATACTTGAGTTGGCCACATAGCTTGTGGACAGTAATCTGAAATGCTTTTCAGGTGATCAGAAGTGACATCTTAGTTGTTTTACATAAAAAAAAAAAGACCATAACACTCGACTTGTGGGATAGGTCACCTAAAAATTTAAATTGTCATACTTTACTCTCCTTCATGTCAAACCAGTCATGTATGACTTTCTTCTTCTCAGGTTTGTAAAGTCATGAGAGTGAGTTAATGAAGACAGAATTATATTATCAGACATTTTTTTACTAAAAATACAATGTCATTCACATGCATTGCTGCATTTCCACAAGGAGCAAGATTGAAAGATTTAGCTGTAGAAATATTTCTTTTTCTTAGTATTGGAAAAAGGGAAAGTCACCAGCATCTAAAGTGCTTTTCAGGCGATTAGGACTGACATCTGTTGTTTTACAGAAAAAAAAGACCTTTACACTCAACCCATTGCAGGGTGTACAGCAGAACCCCTTGTTCACTTTGAAAGTCGTATGATGAAATCATATCCCAAGGAATCATCTTCCACTTTGACCACCACTAAACCTTTTTCCTCACAATCTGGTCAAACTTTCTTCCAACCACGTTTTATTCCAATGTCATTTGAAGAAACATCGAGCCACCCCCCTCCGTTCCCCTCTTTGAACTAGAGCCCTGTTTCCTGAAAGTGTATGACCCAGATTCATCCCTCTCATTTCCATTTCTCTGATGTTTTTGTAGCATTACAAGCCCATGTACAGGCAGTTGTTGTTTCTAATGTTTCAAGGCAACAGAGGAGTCCCTTGAGCATAGAGTCATTTACTTTAAAAATGTATCCTCTAAGCAGAGAGGAACTCAAAGGCAGGCTAATAAATGCGGCGTGCCTCCCTCACCATGCGCCGATATTTAATCAGCATCAACAGGCTGCTGAAAGCACTCCACCGAAGTAAGTGCCCTCGGAATTTATTTGTTTCTTAAATTGGATGGGTCCTAAGTGTCTGTGGTTTAACATCATAACTAATTGGCCCCGGTGGTTTATCGCGTACGCTCCTGTCTCTGATTTAAACGGAGGCCCAGATTAGTGACTCTTACAGAGGGGCTACAGCCCCATTAGAAAACATCTCTATCCATGATCAGGGTGAAAAATATATAGATGCTTGAACATGTTTGTAAAATCCTGCTGTATTTGTGTTTGCTGCTTTCGTTCACCACCCTATCATTTTGCCTGCTTCTCACATGGCATCGGGGGACGTATAATCTCAGAAGTGGGCATTAATGTCCTTAGGTGTCGACCCCTTTCCACCGTTTTAACCCGCTCTCCTCCACCTCTCCACTGGAAGCTCGCCAACCATTAATTAAAGGCCCTCATTAAAGCTCTGCAGTCCTCTAACTGGTTGTGTGAGTGATCACCCTCAGCCTGGGGTCATTTCTTTGCCTCTTTGTGGGGGAATATATTTAGAATTGTGCTGAGTCAAAGCCGTCAGGAGGAAGTGGTTTAATATGATCAGGAAATGAGCCCTACAGCGGCTAGAAGCGACTCGGCTCTCCTTAAAGGAGAACCAGTTCAGCGCAGGGGTGCGGAACGCCCGACGGTCGCACTCGTGAATGTGGACATTAGTATGTGTGTGGGATTCAGCGCAGAATTTCCTGAAAGCACTCTTCTTTTGTTAATATCAGTAAGACCATGGAAAGCATGGATAATCCACCCTCAAAGAATCCTCTTATACATTTTTACGAAAAACTTAAACACAAAATAATCCTCTTATACATTTTTACGAAAAACTAGAACACAAAATAATCGTCATTTCTGTAAGCTGTCTGCAGCTGGGAAGTTGTCGAGAAGTCTTAAACTTTGTGATCGTAGATCAGAGACCACAAGGAACATACTTTGTATTCAATTCCTGCTTCAGATTTGTGTTTTATAGGCATTGTAAAGCTTAAGGGGAAATTGAATTACATGGAATAACAACAGTAAAACTGGATGGGTTTTTATCTTCAGCACGATTATTATCTTTCTACAGAAGATCTGACACAAGTACAACACTGCCATTGGCTGTAATTGTTCTAGGGTGCATGCTCTTGCGATACAAGAGAAATTCAAACAATTATAACAGTGGCCTTATAAATGTTCTTCATTTTTCTAAAAAAGTCCGTTTGAATCTGAATTCACAAATCAGAAAATATGACCTCTTTTTTTCAGTATGAAATTGTGAGGCAGGCATCTGAAAAGGGCACTGTTCTGTAACAAGCACTATTCAGAATAGGGACAATAACCTTGGGAAAGACTTTAAGGCCTAAAGATGGGATGTCGTTATAGTAAGGCCAAGCAAGGTGTCATTAATCACAGAGTCTCGGGCCCTGCGAGCATTGTGCGTTTCTCAGGTTGAGTTATTAAAGAAGATAACAGGGGTGAGTGCTTTCTCTACCTCAGGGTTTTGTCCTATTTCTGGATTTTAAATTCTCACTTTCAGTTTGATGCTGTAATATGGATGACTTACATTAAATATTAGAGTATGAATAGGGCAAGTGTCTCAGATTGTGAAATTGCTTTGTCTTAATAGTAAAATATGAAGGTGATGGTAACAGTTAATCCATTTATTTCATCTTAAATTGTATTGGCTGTGAAGAATTGGTTTTCTTTATGAAATGCCTCCCCCAGTTTCTAAAATGCATGTTTGAGCTGTTTTAACTGAAAGCAACTTGCACTGACATATCTTAAAATATGTCAGTGAGATTGTTTTGTCTCAAGATGCACATCACTTATGTTTTTTATACAGCAGGTTTTTTTTTTTTTTAACTACTTGAATGCCCTATTTTAACAAAGGCTTAATGCTGGCTTAATCTAAGTCCTGTCTGTGAAACCAGGCCATAGTGTCTACATCATATTTAGAATAAAAGTAATGCAAGTTTTGATCAATACACATTATGATTGTGCCACTAAGCACACTACAAACCTCTATCAGTATCAGAGTATATTCTGTAATGGTAAAATTCATTTTTGAATGGTATTGATTGATGGAGAAATGTAGTAAATTTTATTTCATGAAGATGTATTGTTTCAGAAAAAATGTATAAGCCTGCAGCATGAACTGAATAATAAGTATGTGACAGGATTGAATTGGCTGTGTTTCTTAAAGGCCTTTGGCTTCCGACCTTCAACAAATGGAGGCGATATTGTGTAAACATTAATGCTGGCAACTAGGAAAAGGAATCAATCAGTTTTGACATGGAGCTTTTGATTAGAAACTGCAGAGGACCTTTCAGAATTGTTGAAAATAAAAATATTTAAGTAATAAGTTTTTTAGATCTAAGATCTAATTTAACTTAGATCTAATTTTTTAGATCTAAGATTGACAATATTCATCAAGAACTAGGCCTACTTAATTCTGATTTAATGTCTAGTGATTATCAAATTGGACATAATCATATTTTTGCCCCTGCTAAAACTTTCTCTAACTTTGAGCTGCCTTCAGTTGACTCCATCACTAAGTTGATCACAAAGTCTAAGTCTTCTACTTGCTCACTCGATCCTTTACCTACTGTTTTAGTTAAGTCTTGTATTCATTCGATCTCTCCTATTATTACAGCTATAGTACGTTCCTCATTATCTTCTGCCACTGTTCCTCCATCATTAAAAATGGCCTCTATCTCTCCAATTCTCAAAAAACCTGGTGCCGATTCTAATGATCTAAATAATTATAGGCCCATTTCTAACCTGCCTTTTATATCTAAAATCCTTGAAAGAATAGTAGCAACTCAACTAGATTCACATCTGCAAGATAACGACATTTATGAGCATTTTCAGTCGGGTTTTAGATCGAACCATAGTACAGAAACAGCTCTTGTTAAGGTTACAAATGATCTTCTCTTGGCTGCTGATTCTGGTTTCCTGTCTATTCTTATTCTTTTAGATATTAGTGCTGCCTTTGACACTATTAGTCATTCAGTTTTACTCGAAAGATTGGCTTGCATTGGAGTAGCTAATAATGTTTTACTTTGGTTTTCGTATTATCTATGTGACAGGAAACAGTTTGTACAGATTAAGACTGCTCAATCAGACTCTCGGTCACTCACGGCGTTCCGCAGGGGTCAGTTTTGGGTCCGCTTTTATTTATTATTTATATTTTACCCCTTGGTTACATTTTTCGTTTCTATGGTATTTATTTTCATTTCTACGCCGACGACACACAAGTTTACATATCCACAAGACCAAATGCTTCTCATCCCCCTTCTAACCTTACTAAATGTTTGCAGGATGTTAAGATATGGATGACTAATAATTTTGTTAAGTTAAATACAGGTAAAACTGAAGCCCTTCTTGTTGGATCTAGGTCTGCTTTATCTAAAGCTCAATCTTTCCCCTTGCACATTGATAATTGCCCGGTTAACTTTTCTAATCAGGTGAAAAGTCTTGGAACGAAAGAAATGGTTTGCTTTCTTTTAGTTCCCATATTAATAATATTTCACGTACTACATCTTTTCATTTACGTAATATTAATAGACTTCGTTCTTCACTCTCTCAACACTGTACTGAAGTTCTTATTCATGCCTTGGTTACATCTAGGCTTGATTATTGTAATTCCCTTTTATGTGAGATTCCGAAAAAACAACTTCACAGACTACAGTTAATACAGAATTCAGCAGCCAGAATTGTAACTCATACACGTTCTTTCAAACACATAACTCCAATTCTTTACCATCTACATTGGCTTCCTGTTAATTTTCGTGTACATTATAAAATATTACTCCTTACATTTAAAGCACTTCATAATCTGGCACCTCAATACTTGTCAGATCTTCTTCACTTGTATACACCTCTTAGATCTTTGAGATCATCTTCTGCAGACTTATTGTCTGTGCCAAACTTCAAGATGAGTTCCTTTGGTGGTAGAGCTTTTAGTTGTGTGGCACCTAAGATGTGGAATGCATTACCCTTGCACATTCGCCAAATGGATTCAATTTCCAGTTTTAAAGTTCAGATAAAAACATATCTTTTTAGAATAGCTTTTATTGAAATGATTGTATGATGTGTTGCATCAATGTGTTTTGTATGTTTTGTACTTATTGCCTTGTTTTATATTGTAAGGTGTCCTTGAGTGCCCTGAAAGGCGCCCATAAATAAAAGGTATTATTATTATTATTATTATTAATAAGGTGCAATTTGATGTGCAATAATATGAAAGTAGTCACAGGTAAAATACATTTCGCAATTCGCATCATAGCTGTTGCTAAATGCTGTGACTATAATCCATATTTATAATCTTTTTATTAGAAGGCACACAGCACTGTACTTTTACACTTTACAGCCAAATTTAAAGATTTAATCTCTACTGTAAGTGGGTTTGTTGTTCTTGATGCGGTATCACTTTTCAGCATTGCTTTAAAGCTGGTATACTGTTGCTGAGGGTAGACTTGAGTTCTCATTATAGATCAATGTTTTTTTCTTATTGTGGCTGTATTGACGGGTAAGCAGGGTTCGAAATGACTTAGGACTCTTGAGGGGTCCCCTAAAATTTAATTATTAAATTATAAGAAAATTCTGAAGACTACCTTGCTACACTAATATACTGTAGGCAAAATTATATGGACCAATGTTGAAGGTGGGATAATGGTCTTGGGATGTTTTTTATACTTTATAACACATAATTGCGAGTTTATATCTCGCAATTCTGACATCTTTTCTCAGAATTGTGAGATATAAACTAACAATTGTGATATAAAGTCCAATTCTAAGGAAAAAAAGACGGACTTTTCCGTTCTATTCTTTTTTTTTTACCTCAGAATAGTTTATATCTCACAATTCTGACTTTATAACACGCAATTGCGACTTTATATCATGCAATTCTGACTTTATATCTCCCAGTTGCGTATTATAAAGTCAGAATTGCGAGATATAAACATGCAATTCTGAGAAAAAAAGTCAGAATTTCAAGTAATTTTAATTTTGACTTAATAACACACAATTGCGACTTTATATCACGCAATTCTGACTTCATAACCTGCAATTGCGACTTTATATCACGTAATTCACGAGAATATCACGAGATTAAAAAGTCGCAATTACCTTTTTTATATTTCACGTGGCGGAAACAAGCTTCCATAGTCTGCTGTTAGCTGGCAGATCATTTGGCTTCATACACATACAGCTAGCAAGAAACGTTGAGAAACGTACTCTTCTAATTATTACACTGGGTGTCTAATAATGCAACTTTTAATATAGGAACTCAAACTCCTAATATTTTACTATAAGCAATTATGGAGATATAAATATAATCGAAGCACTTACAGGATTTTCATTCAGGATTTCACTCTTTGTGTGGTTTCGTTTTGCCGCGTTCAGCTACAGTGCGTGTCTGCGGGAGCACCACAACAACAATCTGTGACGCTGTATAGGAACTCACTCGGCTAATAGCTGCCCTGATTGCTGCCTCGCGCTAGGAAATAAATTAATTACTGTTATAAATATAAAACGTCACTAAAGACCTATCATTTTCACAATCATTTTTAATGTTAAAATATATTTGTCGGGGACCCCCCAAAATCCAAAAATAAATTATTATGGGGGGTCCCTAATGACTTATAGAGGGTCCGGGACCCCCCCAGACCCCCCTCATTTCGAACCCTGCGGGTAAGCCAATACCACAATTGATAAAAACAACAAATACATCTTTGAAATCTTTTAATTTCAACAATTTTCTAGCATTACAGAGCTGTTAGGGATCATGGCTGTTTTTGTTTTTTGTTTTTGTTCTGTTTTGTTTTTTGGTGCGTGCTTTTTGCTTGCATCCTGGAGTAGGTCAGATAAGTTCAAGGCCTACAAACACTATTCATTTCCCCAGGTGGATTTGATGGTCCCTTTTGACAGCCCAGGACAGCTGGTGATCCTTAGTCATAAGCAAGGCATGCTGGGACAAGTACCAAGCTGACCTGTATATGCCACTGCTACATCACTCATAGTTTGTCACCTGTGGTGTAAATACCCATTTAGACTGGATAGGAGGTTTCACACTGACTGATTGTCCCCAGATTCACTTCACTAAAAGGATTTCAAATCCTGACCTGGATGTTTTGATGCTATAATTACTGTATCACTTGCATTGAAGTAATTTTAGGTTGTTTGGGTAATGCTGTCATTATGATTAAGTCAAATCTCTCTTGTAATTATGTATATGTAACATTTGTTTACAGATTTTCACTTCTTTTTTATATTTATTTCATTTTGTATTTTGGTTTAGTTTTAGTCAGTTTTAATGGTGCATAAACAAGTCTTTATATCAATACTCAATGCTGCAACCTTTTATGCAATGGAAATAGATCTAAAAAATCAATACTTTTAAGGATCTCTGCAGCTGTAATACTAAAGACATAGAAAAAGTTTTCAAAAGAGCAGGGCTAAAATCAGGTCCTTTTATTAATAAATTATGGGGAAAAAAATACTACTAACATTATAAGTCCACCTCTGGAAACATAAAATAAAAATGTGGTCACACTTTATTTTGATAGTCCACTTTAGACATTCTACTAACTCTAGGTAACTTTGCAACTACAAGTCAACTAACTCAATAATTTTGTAACACCATTTTGTAGCAACTCTCATTAGATTATAAGTAGACTGTAGGTTATGGTTAGAGTTAGAATAATAAGTTGACATATACTTGCAAATTATATTAAGTAGGGTCAAATTAAGCAGTCTAGCCTACTAATGACTGATGGTTGACATGTAGTTGCAAAGTTACAAAGATAATAGAATGTCTAAAGTGGTCTGTCGAAATAAAGTGAAAAGTAGTGTAAATAAAAAGGCCATATATGAAGGATGAAACTGCCGTACAGCCTAGCCTATAACACCTCTGAAACCATGAGAGTGTGTTTTCTTACTAATCATTATGGACAACACTGCTGTAGCCTTGCCAAAAGCACGAAGCTGTGGTACGGGACTAGTCAACAAGATGTTAAAGTAAAGCAAGTGTTTTTACTGTGAACTTGGGAACAGAAACTAGCACCTCACACAGACACTGAAGGTGAGACATAAGAGAAAATCTGTAAATTGGGTGATATCCAGCATAAAAATGTCCAAGTCAGAGTTGCGTTTGTGTTAAAAACTCTCTACTTTTAAACATATCACAAACTTATCAAAGACTTCTCATACAAAGCTGGTATCAGAGAGAGGGAGCTGTTCTTATTTGTGGCAAGTTTCCATCCCGCTTGAATGAGATGACCCTGTATTCCTATTCAATAATAGATAAAACAAACAGACATACACAAACAAACCTTTTCTGCTTACTGTATGATGCTAAAGTGTCAAGGTTTGTTTTGTATTTGTTTTTCTCCCACATCCGGTGCTTTGAAGCTTCAAAAGCTTATATGACGTGCTCCTTTCTTCACAAGACTGAAGTGTTAGCAAAGTGTCTGAGCAAACAGGAAGCAGCTCAAACTGAGACAAAGTGTCTTACTAATGCTCCTTTGATCTCCCTTTAATAACCTTCACTTGTCCTCTCAATGTTCCATTGCTCAGGAACAAAGGCTCTTCACTGTCATAAATATATGTGGATTTACAGTGAGGTCCGAATCTCAGATATCACATTGGCAGTCTGGGATTAGTAATTACATTTAAACACTTAGGCTACTTACTATACTTTACTACCGTTCAAACGTTTGTTGTAAAATAGCTGTATTCATTTGATAAAAAAATGTCAGCAGCCATTAATCCATTCTGAATTAAATGGTCTAACAGTAATATTGTGAAAGTGTAATGTTATTACAATAACTGTTTTCTATTTTAATACATTTTAAAATGCAATTTATTTATATGATGGCAAAGATGAATTTTCAGCACCATTACTCCAGTCTTCAGTGTCACATGATATTTCAGAAATCATTCTAATATGCTGATTTGGTACTCAAGAAACATTTCTTATTATTATCTATGTTGAAAACTGTTTTTGTTTTTTTTGCCTAAATAACAAACATAAATATTTTGTAACAATGTATTTACTGTATATGTTTGGGTATATTGCCAAGTTAATATGTTGTAATCTTTTTATTTCGGTTTATTTTTATGTTTAAATCATTCAAAAAAAAATTATGTGTAAGAACTAGCAATATTTTGAGGATGTGTGTGTCCTTAGGTGATTTAAAAGTGAAATTGTTGGGTAAATAAATTTGGCTCAAATCCCAGGTTGCTTCTATAATGGATTAGAGTCTCTCATGCATGTTGGAAAAATCTTCTGAAATTCTTTAGCATGGGGGAGTTCTGATTTTAGAAGAGTTTCACCATAATTGCTATTGGTGGTTAGTTTGACCGTAAGTGTACATGTACTTTGGGATGGTCAATTGAGGTGATTTTAGGTGCTGCTGGTACATATGGAGAGTCCAAAGCCACTACAGAGTGTGCTCATTACTGAGTGTGCCCTGAGGTGACCCTCACTTTCTGCTGTGTATGAGAGTTTCTCTTTCTCTCTAAGATAGTAGAGATGCACTGGTCCTCATTGTGCAGATCTCCTGCTGAGTTGCTTTATTCGGCTAAGGCCATACATATGTCCCTGAGAGCCACATGCACAAGAAAATCTCTCTCTCTCTCTCTCTCTCTCTCTCTCTCTCTCTCTCTCTCTCTCTCTCTCTCTCTCTCTCTCCTTTTTCTTATACAAAAAAGTGTTGTATGCATGTATGTATGCCTCTCTATTTCATTAATAGATAAACATTCTAAACCGGGAATGGAAAAATCTTTTGCACTTTTAACCCTCTTAATCTGATTAGTTTTGAATTAATCTGCAGAATTCAGCCTCATTTCTCTCATTTCCACACTCTCCTATTCCATGATTCATGTTAACAGTGTCGTTGAAGGGTAGCACATGAAAAGGCAAGTTTTCTAAGATTTTTCTTAAAAAAAATTAATCAATTGCAATTTCTGCATTTTTGCTTGGTTTATTTTTTACCTTAATTTAATTACTTTTTCACTCTGCACTTCAGAATTTTGCTATTACACCCAGCCAGTGTTATTTTATTTTTAATAACATTTTTAATTTTAATATTTTTAGGTTTCTTGTTAATGTTAGTTTAATGTTTAGTAATTTCACTATGCATTTTTTGTCCTTTTTTAAAAAAAAATTTAAGATTGCTATTTAGGCACTATTTCTTTATATTTGTTTGTAATTGTAGTGCTTCAACTTATTCTTATTTCGGTTTACAGTGCGTAGATAATTAGTATGCTTGTTGATATTCTGATCATAATATATATATATATATATATATATATATTTTTTTTTTTTAATGGTTATATATCACTTTCGTGATATAATTTTAGTTTAGTTTACGTTTTTCAACTTCCATTTTATTTTATTCCAGCTATATTTAAATTAACAAACTATTAAAAACATTTCTGTTAATCTTCGTTAAGTTAATGATAATAACCCTGCACCCAGCAGAAAAATGTAAAAATAAATCACTTAGCCCTTAAAGGTTTCCGTATAAACTTGTTCTGTGTGAGTAGAAGTGGTTGTCTGTCACTTGGAGAGTCACACCTGTTAGTTGTCAATCCCAAACACTGACTGTATGAACATAGCCTATGTGTGCTTGTGTTGCTCTGCATTTACGAATGCTCGTGAGTGTCTGTATATGCACATGTAATTTTTGAAATCCTGAATATGAAGTATGCATTAGAAAGGAAAGCAATTATAAACCAGTTTTATTTTGTAATAAAACACTGTTTAGATGTGATGAATGCACTTTCATTTCTGAATTGCCAAAGGTGCTCCTGCCACAAAGCTGTTTTATTTGTGGGGAAAGGCTTTTTAGAAATAAAAACCAAGCAGCAGAAAGTAATTAAGTGCTCTGTAATAACAAGAAAGCACCATATTAGGGCCCGTGTGCTCAGACCGCAGATGCAGTGCAGCTTGAAGCCAAAGGAGATGGAACAGCGAGACACTTAAACGGTAAAGTCGAGAAGAGGCTGAACACAGCGTGTTTAAACGCGCCGAAAAAAAAGAAGCTTTTCAGCTGTTGTTGAACTCCACATTCAGTTGGGCTAATTAGATTTTCAAAGCTCACAGTGTGGCATATTTGCCTCTAATCAAAATCATTCAACATATCAGTCTATGTTGATATTCTATGCCGCAGCCATTACTGTCAGAGGTAATGATGTGATCACAGAGAGTGGAGTCAGGGAAGGCACACTGCCTTCTGCATGTATGCCATTTTTAACCAATATGACTCTCATTGAATTAAATGGCTGATCTGAAGCCAGCCACCTCACCTAATATTTGTCAAAGAAATAGCAGTACTGTTCTCAGATCAGCCAGTTTGACTGTTGCCATACAGTCTGGTCGACATTGCAATATATTTCTTGCCAAAAACTTCCTGTTACGAATTGGAAGACTCAGTGGGATCCATTTGCAGCTTTATTGAAGGAACGTCAAACAGGCAGGGGTCAGGGAACAGCAAAACAGGGAAATCAGAGATCAACACAGAGAGTAGTCAGGTAACAGGCAGAAGATCGGGGCAGGCAGCAAGAAACAATAATCCAAGGGCAATCCAAGTCAAGACAGGCAGCAGGCAGGCAGAAGTGAGATAACAATCCGAGGTCGGCAACTAGATCAGTAGGATAGGGTAAACGCTCAGAAATTACAGGCCGTGGCAATGCAATACTTCGCAGAGAAGTGGAGTGTGGAAGTGGCTTTTATGTGTGTGAATGAGGTGCAGGTGTGTGTAATCAGTGCAGTGCAGGTGTATGAAGTAATCAGTCCAGGTAGATGCAGGATGGGAATTGTAGTCTGTGAGTAAATATGATAGTCCGGTGTGGAGTGCCCTCTGGTGACTTTCAAGGGCACTCCAGCTGGTGACTGTTACATAGCCCCTCCCCAAAGAGCGGCTTCCAGACGCTCAAAAACTGTCCAGGTGGGAGGTGGCCCGGAGGCGGATCCGGGGGCGGGATGGAGGGCCAGGTCCGTGGAGCGGAAGAGGACCTGGAGGAGCAGGCAGTGCAGGCGACCAGGGCGGAGCAGGCTGAGCAGGCGACCAGGGCTGAGCAGGCGACCAGGGCGGAGCAGGCTGAGCAGGCGACCAGGGCGGAGCAGGCTGTGCAGGCGACCAGGGCGGAGCAGGCTGTGCAGGCGACCCTTCAGGAGGCGACGACCCTTCGGGCAGCCACGGTGGTGAAGACTCCTCGGGCGGCCAGGGTGGAGACGACCACTTGGGAGGCGACGACCCTTCAGGAGGCCAGGGAGGTGACCATGGCACAGGAACAGACATTGGTTCAGGAACAGGAACAGACACCGGCTCAGGGACAGACACCGGCTCAGCGGCGGCCATCTTGTCCGAAGACACTGGCTCGTTGGAGACCATCTTGTCCTGAGACACTGGCTCGGTGGAGACCATCTTGTCCTGAGACACTGGCTCGGTGGTGGCCATCTTGTCCGAAAACACAGGCGTGGAGTCGGCCATCTTGTCCGAAGACACAGGCGTGGAGTCGGCCATCTTGTCCGAAGACACAGGCGTGGAGTCGGCCATCTTGTCCGAAGACACAGGCGTGGAGTCGGCCATCTTGTCCGAAGACACAGGCGTGGAGTCGGCCATCTTGTCCGAAGACACAGGCGTGGAAAGAGGAAGAGGAACAGATTCAGGCTCAGGATCAGTATCAGGCTCAGGAACAGATTCAGTCTCGGCGGGACGAGACTCTGGACGGGCGGACGTGACGTGAAGCTCTGGCTCTGGCTCGGCAGGACTGACGTGAAGCTCTGGCTCTGGCTCGGCAGGACTGACGTGAAGCTCTGGCTCTGGATCAGGATCAGTGCGCTCTGAGCTTGACGGGACCAGCGGCAGCGAGGGCTTTGAACTGGGTAGGACCAGCGGCGAAGAGGACTTTGAGCTGGGCAGGACCAGCGGCGAAGAGGGCTCTGAGCTGGGCAGGACCAGCGGCGAAGAGGGCTCTGAGCTGGGCAGGACCAGCGGCGAAGAGGGCTCTGAGCTGGGCAGGACCAGCGGCGAAGAGGGCTCTGAGCTGGGCAGGACCAGCGGCGAAGAGGGCTCTGAGCTGGGCAGGACCAGCGGCGAAGAGGGCTCTGAGCTGGGCAGGACCAGCGGCGAAGAGGGCTCTGTGCTGGGCAGGACCAGCGGTGAAGGCTTTGTGCTGGGCAGGACCAGCGGTGAAGGCTTTGTGCTGGGCAGGACCAGCGGTGAAGGCTTTGTGCTGGGCAGGACCAGCGGTGAAGGCTTTGTGCTGGGCAGGACCAGCGGTGAAGGCTTTGTGCTGGGCAGGACCAGCGGTGAAGGCTTTGTGCTGGGCAGGACCAGCGGTGAAGGCTTTGTGCTGGGCAGGACCAGCGGTGAAGGCTTTGTGCTGGGCAGGACCAGCGGTGAAGGCTTTGTGCTGGGCAGGACCAGCGGTGAAGGCTTTGTGCTGGGCAGGACCAGCGGTGAAGGCTTTGTGCTGGGCAGGACCAGCGGTGAAGGCTTTGTGCTGGGCAGGACCAGCGGTGAAGGCTTTGTGCTGGGCAGGACCAGCGGTGAAGGCTTTGTGCTGGGCAGGACCAGCGGTGAAGGCTTTGTGCTGGGCAGGACCAGCGGTGAAGGCTTTGTGCTGGGCAGGACCAGCGGTGAAGGCTTTGTGCTGGGCAGGACCAGCGGTGAAGGCTTTGTGCTGGGCAGGACCAGCGGTGAAGGCTTTGTGCTGGGCAGGACCAGCGGTGAAGGCTTTGTGCTGGGCAGGACCAGCGGTGAAGGCTTTGTGCTGGGCAGGACCAGCGGTGAAGGCTTTGTGCTGGGCAGGACCAGCGGTGAAGGCTTTGTGCTGGGCAGGACCAGCGGTGAAGGCTTTGTGCTGGGCAGGACCAGCGGTGAAGGCTTTGTGCTGGGCAGGACCAGCGGTGAAGGCTTTGTGCAGGGCAGGACCAGCGGTGAAGGCTTTGTGCTGGGCAGGACCAGCGGTGAAGGCTTTGTGCTGGGCAGGACCAGCGGTGAACACAGCTCTGGACTGGCGTGAAGTGCAGGCTCGACTGGACTGGCGTGAAGTGCAGGCTCGGCTGGACTGGCGTGAAGTGCAGGCTCGGCAGGAAGATACTCAGGCAGGAAGGTCTCGGTGAAACATGATTTATGCAGGATAGTCTCAGCGGGACGAGACTCCTGCACGATGGCCCTTATGGCAACACGTACTGACCTCAGCGGGGAATCGGCCACACTGGATACCAGTCCTGGACGATAATAGACCGATCCGGTGACTAGCTTGATGGCTGGCATGACGGGAACAGTCTCTGGAAACGCCCCCTCAACAGTAGAGGGCTCGGGGAATTCTGCTAAGACGTAACGAGGCTCTGGGCGGTCTGCTGAGACGTGACGGGGCTCTGGACGATCTGCTGAGACGTAACGGGGCTCTGGAAAATCTGCTGAGAAGTGACGGGGCTCTGGAAAATCTGCTGAGAAGTGACGGGGCTCTGGAAGATCTGCTGAGAAGTGACAGGGCTCTGGAAGATCTGCTGAGAAGCGACAGGGCTCTGCTAAGACATAACGAGAGTACGAGGAGGTATAGCAGAATTCTGGTTCAACGGGTGTGGTAAGTTCATGGGAACCCTCATCCACAGGGCCCACAGAAGAGGATGAGCCGCTTATCCTCAGGGCGAATTCAATATATTGACCTAAAGTCCATTGAGGGGTGTTGTCAGGCATGAGATAATTTAACATGTCCTCAAGCCCATATCGGAAACTATCCTTTAAGACTGCATCGTCCAAGTCTACCCCATGGCAGAGCTCACAAAATTCGTCAACATATTCCTCAATGGATCGGTTACCTTGGCTGAGGCGGAAGAGACTGATTAGTGGGTCCATGGTGGGTCTCGGTTCTTTCTCGGCTGCTGGATCTGAAGTGGCGAAGTATTCTGTTACGAATTGGAAGACTCAGTAGGATCCATTTGCAGCTTTATTGAAGGAACGTCAAACAGGCAGGGGTCAGGGAACAGCAAAACAGGGAAATCAGAGATCAACACAGAGAGTAGTCAGGTAACAGGCAGAAGATCGGGGCAGGCAGCAAGAAACAATAATCCAAGGGCAATCCAAGTCAAGACAGGCAGCAGGCAGGCAGAAGTGAGATAACAATCCGAGGTCGGCAACTAGATCAGTAGGATAGGGTAAACGCTCAGAAATTACAGGCCGTGGCAATGCAATACTTCACAGAGAAGTGGAGTGTGGAAGTGGCTTTTATGTGTGTGTGAATGAGGTGCAGGTGTGTGTAATCAGTGCAGTGCAGGTGTATGAAGTAATCAGTCCAGGTAGACGCAGGATGGGAATTGTAGTCTGTGAGTAAATATGATAGTCCGGTGTGGAGTGCCCTCTGGTGACTTTCAAGGGCACTCCAGCTGGTGACTGTTACACTTCCCAATTAGGAAGGATTATTTTGCTTTACGTGACATTTTAGAGGTAAGTTAATCTGAAATTGATGATACACAATAACAAAACCATTCTGCAGAAAACTGGTACCCCAAATGTCTCCTCAAAAGCTGGAAAGACAACACCAAATAAATAGAAAAACTTTGGCATATTAAAGGAACCATTTGTAAGAAATGTATTTCAATTAATCATAAAACGGCCCTGATATGTCACTAGACATTTAGAAATCATGTTCATTTCAAATACTTATATCACTGACAACAGTAGTCCGGCCAGTATATTGTCATTTAAAAAGTGAAGTTGCAGCCCTCAACTGATGTTGATGTTGTCATCTTGTGTTTTGGCCTGAAGCTCCACCCTCCGGCTATCTACCAATCACGAAGTCAGTAGTGTTTCGGCATCCGGGTTGCCAGCTCTGCTCTAGTTACCACAGCTGCAGCTACAAACGTGTCGGATAAAAAATGTCTAACGTTACGAAACCTAAAAGACCTCGTTATGAATCCGAAATATGTCGTGACAAAGTCCGAAATAAAACAAGGATTTGTATAGGAAAAAAACGTACTGTGTAGGACTCGTCACTTGCCATTGGAAGCTCCTTGTAGCAGCCTACGTTCCTGCTGGATCCTGCAGCCTATCTGGCAACCTCGAGTCAGGGGGGAGGGGGAAGGGATACACCGCTCTACAGTCATTTGAAAGTGATTGCAGTACCAGTTTTGGCCACAATCTTACATACGGTTCCTTTAAAGGTGCAATCTACATAATAATTTTTTTGGCATGCTGGTTGAAAGTCTTCTCATATCCCGATAGCAATCACTTTGTTAAGCAGTCTAAATTTATTTTTTTCTAAATATATCATCTGTGGGAGGCGTAGGACCATAAAATTGTTCAATCATTTCATCAGTCCGAATGAAATGATACCATGTGTTCCATGTCAGTCAACGCGTGTTTGCATATCACTGCGCAGCCTGTTCACGCAGACATCTTACGCCATTAGCGTGTTTCACGTACGCTGTGCAGACAGAGCGAGAATGGCAGGCAAACAGCAACAACCTAACTTTCCTTCTGAACCGACAACAAGTGGCAAGTATCTACATTTCAGGTTTGACAGTACAGTTCTATGCACCGCTGACTTTGCCCTATGCAGATAATTCAGTGAGATTCGACTGCGTAGCCGCTATGTCTTAAAATCGCATATGAATAAAGCTGAAATACAGTGCATTCTTTCCTTTATGTCAACAGGTCAACTTCTGAACTGGAGTCATTTCGCAATCACATACTTATGCAAGCAAGCGCTTCTATTTCTCCCCTCACTGTACTGTAAAGTTTTCTTCCAGTGAATGACACATGATGTTATCCAATAATGTTGTCTCTGGTCGTCTCGCTTCTGGTCTGTGCGCGTTCATGTGTTTTTGAGGAGGCGTGGCTTTGGATTTTGATTTGCAGGGAGGGTAGGATCGTATGCTTTCAATGCTAGCAGGCTAAAGTTAGCATTTCCCATATCACCCATTGCACCTTTAACATTAATCTTTTGAGCTTTTTTGCATCAAAGAATCCCCCCCAAAAAAAAAAAAAAAAAAAAAAAGTATCACAAAAATATTAGGCAGCACAACTCTCTTCAAGATAATAATAATAAATGCTTCTTGAGCACCAAATAAGAATGATTTCTGAAGTATCATGTGACACTGAAGACTGGTTGCAGAAAATTAAGCATTTAAAAAAAAATATATATTCAAATAGAAAAGTTATTATAAATTGTAATATGTCACAATATTACTGGTTTTATAAAAATTTTCATCAAAATAATGCCTTGGTTAGCATAAAGTGTACTTCTTACACTTTTCTAACAAAACATTAAAAGAAAATCTTACCAACCCCAAACGTTTGAACCTTAGAGCATATACAGCATTTTGAATCTACTGGCAACCATGGATTAATTAAAAAAAAAAAAAAAAAAAAAAAAAAAAACCCATTGAGAGCATATGCATGGAGCTAATCGAATATCATAAAAAGGCTAAAGAATGTCATAGTTTTTAAATAGTTTTTAGATTCCAGCAGCTAATTTCAGCCAACACTTGCCGTTTTTCTCTTTAGTATGTATCAGACAGTTTGTGAATAGTTCATGCTGTGTGTGTGCGTGCGTGTGTGTGTGTGTGTGTGTGTGTGTGTGTGTGTGTGTGTGTGTGTGTGTGTGTGTGTGTGTGTGTGTGTGTGTGTGTGTGTGTGTTAGCCGGTGACTGCTAAATTCTATACTTTTATCTTATTCGTAGTACAGATTGTTTTCTGTGGTTTCATAAATTCATAAAATCCTCCTTGTTTCCAGTTCTTCAATATTGGTATTACTGTCTCTAATACCCCCCTTATAGAGGGTTAGAACAGTATTTGAAAGTAATGTAGAAGCTCTTCAAAGAGACAGTTACAAAGAAAGTGAGAGAGAAAGAGAGGCGACAGTGGAGAGAAAAAGATATTTAGAGTTTCTAATTTCATGACGATGATCCTGGGTAAATGAGTCCTGCCCAAATGAATAGAGTCATAAAAAGAAATAAAGTTTAAAAGCTCTGGAATTAATCAAGTTACAGACACGCTGTGACCATCAGGAATGTTTCAGAAATTGAATAATGTGAGCTAGGTGTGTGTGTGTGTGTGTGTGTGTGTGTGTGTGTGTGTGTGTGTGTGTGTGTGTGTGTGTGTGTGAGAGAGAGAGAGAGAGAGAGAGAGAGAGAGAGAGAGATAATCACAGTGGCTACCTCTCTGCTCTCCTGTAATTTCAGCAGATGTTTAATCTCTCTCCAGAGGAGGTGAATGTTGCTCATGCTGAACAGTATTAGATCTGGAGTCCCTCTCCCTACAGGCCACTGGAGGTTAATGTAAATATCAAACTCAGCAGCATGTGACTTTTGGAGCATCACTGTATTTCACAGCACCATTTCTCCTACACACAGATGCCCTGAATATCCATCAGACCAATTCTTCATATTTTTTACTCCAATTTTTGTATTTTAAAACAGTACTGTTCAAAAGCTTAGGGTCTGTTTTATTTAAGTCTCTTATGCTCACTCAGGCTGCATTTATTTGATCAAAAGTACAGTAAAAACAGTTGTATTATGCAATATTATACAATTTAATATAACTGTTTTCTATTTTGTTATGTTTTAAAATGTAATTTATTCATATGATGGCAAAGCTTGTGCTCGATAAACATTTCTTATTATCAAGAATGTTGAAACAAAAGTTGCTGCTTAATGTTTTTGTGGAAACCATGAAATGTTTTTTTTCAGGATTCTTTGATGAATAGCAAGTTCAAAAGTTCATTAATTGAAATATTTTATGAAATTATAAATGCACTTATAGTCACTTGTTACTTTTTGATCAGTTTGCTGAATAAAAGTATTATTTAAAAATAATAAAATTTTAATTATATGGAACCTGCTATCTGTACAGTTGGATAAATTGTTATGTCTGAAATGGCTGTTGGAAAGATTTTTATTTCAATTTAATTTCTTTATTAATAGTGGTTTGACAATACATATTCTGCCCCAGACCTCAGTTTGAAAAACATTTGTTTCGGCTACAAAAAGGTTGATTATTGTGTTTCTACTGGTTTTGGGAATTTCCTCCTTGGCTTGACTCGTGGATCCTGTGTTCAGATACATTTGGAAAGAGTAACAAATGGTTTTACAAAACATGTGTATAAAAAAATTTAATAAAAAAAAACATACAGGTATATAGATGATATTGATGTGTATTATGCTTGTTAACTCTGGCCACACCTCTCAAATAAAATAATCTGAAATCATCAACATTAACATGAGGATAAGAAATCTACTTGCATTATTTATTCCCTTTTATGAATCTGACTACTATTTTGCCCAAGAGTTTTTTTCTGAACACACTGTATAAGAACACTTATACATAATTACTGAAGCTCTGGCTCTTATCATTCAGCCTGTTCATGACCTATTTATGACTATAAACAGAACTGTTGTCAGATTCGACAGACATTTCCAATATTGCCATCATCTCTGTATGCATCATGGTCATGGGGCTTATTTATTTCACAGGTGCACGAAATGTGCTCTCTGATCTTCTGCACCAGACACAGGTCAAATGATGTGGTTGATCAGAACACAATGGTTCCTGCTCTGTTGGATGTGTCTTTTTCCTGCAATCGTTTGAACTCATCACGGGTCGAACGGTCGCAGTTGGCTCTATGTTCCGTTTGTGATGTGAAGCAATGCTCTGATGTGCAGATGTCCTCATTAGCTGCACCTACTGGAGATGATCCCATATTCTCAGATAATGATGTATCCTGCAGTGGACATCCAATGTTATTAGGTCGATAGTTCTACTTCTATAGTTACTATCATCCCTTAGAAACAACCTTGGAGAAATGAAATCACAATGCATAATAACATGTTACTTTGACTCTGTTGATGGTACTTGGACTCATGTCTTGACTGTATGTGATGTTTAGATGCGCGTCCCTCTGACACCAACACATATATACATTCGCTCACAAATGTCGGCCAGATTGATCGAATAGCTCCTGACAGCTGCACAAAAGGTTATTTCAAAATGTCCTTGTCCTCATCAGCAGCGTCTGTTAATGGAACCTTGCTTAGTTCAGTCTCACCTCTGCTGACGCCTACTGTAGGCCATTCAGAGAAGGATTCTATTTAACAAACAAAGCGCAGCTAGCACCAGCTATCACAATACCAGCAGATGAGCCGCGGCTGACAGACAGGACTTAGGACATTGAAAACCAGCTCTGAGGAGGAAGCTGTAAAAAAGAGCTCCGGCAATGGGTATTTTGGACAGCACTGCTAAACGACATAATTAGATAGTGGGGCTGGTAGTGTATAAAACATCTGCTTTCTTATCTGTAGAAAAAAATTGAAATGGCGATGAGAAAAGGGAGGGGGAAAAACAGCAGAGAATTGCAGAGAGAACAAGCCTGCCAAATGTGAGGTTGAAAGAAAGGCCTTTACCTTGCAAACCTCAATAGAGAGTCAATTATTCTTTAAACTAACTTAATTAAATTATGGATAGTGGTTCCACACAAGCAAATTCTTTTTTATTAACATTAATGAATTTTTTTGTATCTATTTAAGCTCCTTGTGTTGTGACACCAATAGTAATGTCCAACCAAATCAATAGAATTGCTTCCCTGTAATTTAAACCAGTTAAGTTTAGTGAACGTACTCGGTTACTAACGTAACCTCGGTTCCCTGAGAGTAGGGAACGAGTATTGCGTAGCTATACGCAGTGGGGGAACTCCTTTCCTCAGATTATTGAAGCCAACTATGTAAAACGCATTGCAGCTGCACTGCTAGCACAGTGAGTGTCTGGCTCACTCATTGGCTGTGCTGCAGCAACTGCACATCCAATGGCGAGACCGCCAAATTGGGCGTGGCTAAGTCTATATTAGAGCCCGAATTCGCCATTATAGCAGGTTTAAATCAACTGAAGCGACAAACTTGCCATGTTACTATAGTGCGGCAGGCTACGCAATACTCATTCCCTACTCTCAGGGAACCGAGGTAACGTTTGTAACTGAGTACGTTCCCATTCGAGAACGGTCATTTCGTATTGCATTTCTATACGCAGTGGGGACGCAATGTAAAACGCTGCACTTTAAGTAACTGGTTGCACACTGGAGTCCAGGACACTGAGCTCACAGAAACAAGCCAGAACCCAAGTATATAACGAACAGACCGGACACCGTCGGGTCTGATCATATATAGAGTGATGTCAATAAGCTCATACCCAATATATATATGATACCAATAAGACCGGACACCGTTGGGTCTGATTATGTATAAAGGGATATCAGAACCAAGCCAGAGGCGGGTTTCATAATAAGGGATAATGTGCTTATGAGCAGTAACATGACACATAGATAAGAGTCTAGATCATACAGAAAGGACCTTAGCCTGCAGGGAAGGCACCTCCATGTTATTAAACCTCACAAATGTGGAAGGCGAAGTCCAACCGGCCGCCGCACAAATGTCCTGAATTGGAAACCCAGAGGACCAAGCCCATGACGAGACCATGCCTCTAGTCGAATGGGCTCTAGTACCTATAGGGCAAACCTGACCCACTGAGGCGTATGCCAGAGAGATGGCATCCACTATCCATCCGTGACTGGAGACCCTTTGGATCGGCCATCAAAGCAGAAAAACTCCTAACAGGAGGGGCTCACAGAGAGCGCCTGCAGATCTCCCACTCGCTTGATAGATGCCAGTGCCAGCAGGAGAGCAGTCTTTAGCGAAAGTGGTTTGAGACAAACCGACTGAAGCGGCTCAAACGGCGGACCCTTCAGGGCCCCAAGGACCGTGGAGAGGTCCCAAGATGGTATAGAAGGAGGTCTGGAAGGGTTCATCCTCCTGGCTCCCTTTAGAAACCGTACGACCAAGTCGTTTCTTCCTAGTGATTGGCCAGCCACCGGTGCATGATAAGCTGCTATGGCTGCCACATACACTTTGAGCATGGATGCAGAACGGCCCGCATCCAGCAGCTCTTGTAAGAAGGAGAGTATCACTGATACATCACATGACTGGGGTTCAAAGTGTCTATCCGAGCACCAGCCGGAAAACACTGACCACTTCAGGGCATAGAGACGCCTGGTCGACGGGGCTCTAGCCTCAGAAATTGTGTTCAAAACCGGGTACCGGTCGAGGGGCCACACATGTAGAGCCCATAAATCTGGGCGAGGATGCCAGATCATCCTGTTCGCCTGCGCGAGAAGATCTTTCCTCAGTGGGACAGGCCAGGGGACTTCGTCCATCATCTGAACCAGCTCTGGGAACCACGGCCTGGATTTCCAGAGGGGGGCCACTAGGAGGACTGGGCATCCGCTCTCCCTGACCCGTATGATGACCTGGGGAATCATGGAAACGGGGGAAACGCATAAAGGGGGCAACTGGGCAACTGGGCCTGGCCCTGCTCTTCAAAAAGAACACTGTGCAGTGAGTGTTGTTTCTCGAGGCAAAAAGGTCGACTTTGGCCTCGCCGAAAACACTCCATATCAGACGGACCGTCTGAGGGTTTAGAGACCACTCGCCTAGGGGAGTGTTGTCGCGAGAAAGCATATCCACACCCAGATTCTGAATGCCAGGGATATGTGCTGCTCTCAGAGAGCTCAGGTTGCCTTGCGCCCAGAGAAGGAGGTCTCTCGCCATGGTGAACAGGTTGCCAGACCTGATGCCACCTTGGCAATTTATATATATATGCGGACTAAGACATGTTGTCCCTTGAGGTTTGACAGAAATGCTTTCAGGGCCAAACTAACTGCTTTTATTTCCAGGCAGTTGATATGTAAGCTCTTCTCCGTGCTCGACCAGAGGCCGGAGACAGGCTTGCCCTCGTAAAGCGCACCCCAACCTAGGTTGGAGGTGTCTGTGAAAACCACTTTCCTCCTGGAGGCCACCCCCATGGTCACACCCATGGTCACACCCTCGTAGTACCAGTCCTGAGCCCGCCAGGGAATCAGGGCGCGTAAACAACCGTGATTCACCGTAATATGCAGGCTCCCCGACTGCCATGCAAGGGCTGGAACGCGGCGTTTGAGCCAGTGCTGGAGCGGACGCATACGCCAGGGCCGGCCCGCGGCATAGGCGGGATAGGCAAATGCTAAGGGCGCCACTCATCCATAGGGGCGCCAAAATGATTGAACGACTGATTTAAAAAAAAATTATAATTTTTTATTACTAATACTATTTTAAAACCATTAATTAGAAATACTACCAAATAAAGCAAAAAACTGCACAAAAACGTAGTCCCCCGACTCCGGTTCGGCGCATCAATCTCCCACCGCCCAGCGAGTGCTTGAAGTGCGTCAGAAAGAGAGCGCGCGCGAATGTGTTGCGCAATCAGTTGTTGGTAATTTGTTGTGTAGCATCGCCTCTCGGCGCATTGTTTTTGTTTGAGGGCGCTTTACACACTCAGGCTCCCCTGTAGAACGGGCCTGTCAGCTCGCGCCAGGTCTAGACACGGTGAAAGTTCCTGATTGTGACAGATGGCCGAATTTACATGACACATTATAAATTAGCATTCTAGTCTGCAATAGATACAGTGTTGTATCTACAATAGATATTGTTCCGTGATTCCGTGATATTTGTGGGACTTTTATTCAGCGACCACCTGGCTGAGGTTTGGACGTGTGCTCATAAAAGAAGCGACGCGGTTGCGACACGCATGCGATGCAGCGCGCTCGTTTGTCCAGGCGTTCCTATGCCGTGGTGAGATTAAAACATCTAAACTTTTCAGAATGCCGCAAGCGCACGCAGGTCATGTGACAAAAAACAACTGACCTTTCCATGACAACATCGAAAGCTCAGCCGAACAGCTGATCATAGCTGGACAGGGCGGGTTTTTATTTCTCATCTCCATAAATATGTAGTCGTAAAGGGCTAGAAATAAACTAATCCTTACTTCCTCGTCATCATGGAGAGCGCAGTTCATGGTTGCATAGCAACGACAGACGCCACGGGAGTGCAAGCGCTTGTAGAAAGGAGAAAGCGGCGCGGCCGTGCTTTCCACTAGCCTGGCTAATGTCAGACCTCGTCTCATTGAGACGTGGTCTGGGAACCACATGTTCTTTTTCTCGCATTTGAGGCGTGGTTTACGAATGCCCAGAGCCGTTTATTGGGCGCTACGAATGTCTATCAAATGCGCCTGTACGTAGCTCATAGCCAATCGTTTCAATTATACTATGACGTATGTAGAGCGACAGAAATTCGACGAGGAAGAAGACGAAATAAACTTGCGTTCTAAACTACTTGGAACACTAGTAGTAAACTAGGCTGCATCGAAAGGTAACTTCGCGTCTGATGCCATGTTGGATCCATAATCAAACCCTTTACATTAGTTTAACGATTGATAATTGAGTATAGTGGAAAATTATACAGGTTAAGTTAATTAAACGCAATACAATAGTGTTTTGGTGGTAAAAAAATAAATAAAATGTGTGCAGTTGCTTTCCTAGTCATCTCATTGTTTGTACCATACTCCATTCTGTTTCTCCTCAAGTCTCTTTCAGATAGGGCTGGGCGATATGGGCAAAAATATTATCACAATATTTTTTTCCATGTTAGTTGGTATCGATTTATCACGATATTCTTTTACTATTAATGGGGAAGGAAATGTTTTCCACATACTTGTTATACCTTGAGAATGAATGTAAATAACTTGTTTGATCTCAATTAAACTCCACAGAGTAAGGTACCTTTTAATTTAGGGCCCCATGAATCCATTTTATTTTCCCCTAAATTCCATTCCATTTAATTTTTTTTTTTTTTTTTTTTTTACAATAATTTTTTTTGGGATTCTGTTTTATGATTTTATACAAATGTGTCATATAAATTGTGTCTAAATTAATTAATTAAATTTAAGAATTACATTTTAGTATACAATAATAATATTTCTGTCATAATTTCTTCAAGTTAAACTGGACTTTTATTTTGACGTGTTGTCATGAAGATCTTTTAGTTTCAGTTTCAGTATTTGACGGTATTTTTTCTCAAATGAAACGGTAAGTGACTCTCAGAAGCAGCTCTGGAGTTCATGTGTTCATGTCTTCATATATTGAGCTGCAGATTGCTAAAAACGCCATGAGCATCAAACGTGTTTGAGTTTGTGTAGTAGACGAAACTACGGCATTCATTCACACAGAGACACATAGAACGTGTAGACTTATTAGAAACATGCACTGACTGGCTGTTACCACGTTTACTTATGCTTTGTGATAGGCTATTAGATTAATCCATGTCTTTTTCAATATCATCATTAGATTATTGTTAGATTATTGGCTGCTTACTTTTCACTTTTAGCACTTTATCAAGGCATATAGACTGTTTATAATTCAGGAACGGCGCACTTGAGGGATGTTCATGCAACCAAACTTGCTATGTGGTTTCATATATATTTACATTTGAATGCATTTAATGTTTTTTCTATCGTTATCGATAAAGGTATACTGTCGATAAATACCATTGTTTTATCACCCAGTGGTGCTTTTCCCATACAACGGCGTAACTCGCTGGCTGCTTCATTACCATAGTACGATGCATCACTGAAGAAATTGTAAGATATTTGTATTTGTAGTGATTCGTCAATTTAGCTCAAAGGAATGATTAATTAATTTATAGGGAATTCGAAAGAGTCACTTATTACAACCGAGCAAATGACTCGTTCGCGGTTCATTTGAACTGGCTGTAACTATCAACTCTGCAACGGATATAAATAGCCGAACTATAGTGAAACACCATAGTTAGCAAGGTAACTTAGATCAGAAGTTTAAGACATTAAATTCGTAAGCACATAACACAAGTAATACTTCTCTTTAAAATACAAACAATACTTTATTGATTATTCTAACACATAAAACTAATATCTAACACAAACACACGCACACACATTCATACGAGTTGCAGAAAGAAAGAGAGTGAGGAAATAAATAGTTTAAGAGTGAGATGATGAAATCCCAAGTTTCTATATGCACTTATAAGACATGACCTGGAACGAACCATCAATCATTAATTTAAACCTTCTATCGTTTCTTAGACAGGTTATTACATTTATATAAATACACCAGTTCAGCTTAAGAGTCTGGAGGCAGTACTTGCTTGTCTTTGCTTTGGGGATTCCCTTTGTCTGCATAACAGGGGGTTTCCCGAGTTCGTTGGCTGGTGTCTGGGGCGGCCAGTCACGTGGTTTGCTGGCGGGTGAATGAAAGTCTTTGTTGAAGCTGGCTTTGCAGAAGAAACGTGGACCGAAATCTTGCCGCAAAACTTAACTTAGAACCGAGACTCACAACGGAAAAGAAAGGAAACTAAGAAAAGAAAGGAAATTGAGACGAGAGTAGATGATGGCTTGAATGAAGTTGTTTAACCCATGTTCTTCTGATCTTGATTTGGGTTCTTTCGTCTGCCCGTTTACATGGTTACTAGTCTGTCTGGTCTCTTCTCCCTTCGCGCACTTTACTAACTTTGTTGAGAACTCTTCTAAGAGTCTAAGATTTTAAACTCACATGTTTGTCCATCCTCCTGGATCAGTTCTAACCAATTAGACACTGTCTTTATTTAGGAGGTGGCATTCTTTTCAGTTCTGATCGTAAATCATGCTTATCTGTGCTCTCCTTACTCTCTAAGCTCTAGCAGAGAGGAAAGAGGCCACAGTTTAGACATTATTACTATTATAAGAATGCGAAAAATTTTACACAGATTTCAATCAATCCATCTTTTGAATTAAGAACATACGATCATGCTGACAGGAAGCACGACACACTTTCGTTCAAACATCTAACAGTTATAACCATTAAATGACTTCTAAGCATATTAGAAACACATATATTGTAGAAACAAAATAGAATCATGTAGTTGCATGATGTTTGATTATAAGTCCATTGAAAATTGTTCTGGGATGGTTTTATGTATTTATGGGTAAAATCTCAGTTCTTGTGGTTTGAAGAGATTAGAACTCTGGTTTGGTCATTCAGAGGTCCTAAGAAGAAGATGGTCTGTTTTGTGTCTCTGTCGTGGGGGTCGAGCAGCTTCTGCTGTTATCTTGATCGAGCACTGAGCTGTGCCATCTCTGAGCCAATCATTCTTTTCCAAGCTATCTCACATTGACAAGTTCTTCCTTTAGTTGGGCTCATAAAAGTTCTTAGCTGGGGGTTTTCGTTGGTTAGGTAGACTGGCAGGAGCCGGGATGGGTGATTTGGGGCTTGGAATGTTTAGTTCTGTGTGGAGTTACGTTTTAACAAATCACCTGGAAGATTAATTTGTGTTTTGGTTCGCACTCAATCCTACAAAATCAACTTGCTAGTCACGACTGTTTCCCGAAACCATTTTGTTGCAAAGTGGTCGTTCAACCACGTTGGTTTATGACGTCACACATGTGGTGGAGTAACTTATTTTAATGAAACTGTTCGAGATCGAATTAACGCTAGATGTTTTGATATAAATTACAGACATGGCATCTGATGACTATTTCTTTTTTTGCTTTATTTCCAGATTCAATCATAGGCTCGTTCTTATATAGTAGAGCACGTTCGCATATGCGCAGTCTTCAAAAACGGTGCTTTAAATCTCTTGACAAACTAAAAGACGTAAAGTAAATTTGTACGTATAGTCTAAATAAAAGACACAGGTTGTAATGAATGTCAGCTTACTTATTTTGCTCAAGATAAGTATTTATTGAGTCCACATGTCATGCAAACTAGAAACTATGTTTCTAACCACCGGTCGAGAACTGTCGTTCCAACCACACAACTTTGCGATGCTGTTTGTGAATGTTTGTTGGAAAGATGGTTTCGGGAAACACTGAATCGTTGAACTATATGCTGATAACGATGGAACTTGCGAACATAGTTGGCTAACGATGCTTTTGGGAAACGCACCTCAGGCCGGCTGTGCCTTTAATAACCATATCTGTTTGAATGCCATATTCTCCTTCTTCACTGTATCTCAGGATAATTTTTTAACTGATTTTAAAACTCTATATTCTTAATAATAGCAATGTAGACCTAAATGGAATTCTGGCCCTTTTCATGAGTAGTCATGGTGGTGACAACACTTATTGCAATCTTGAATACTTAATTAATTGTGTGGCCCGACACAGATCAGATACATATTGTATTTTAATATATATATGTGTGTGTGTGTGTGTGTGTGTGTGTGTGTGTGTGTGTGTGTGTGTGTGTGTGTGTGTGTGTGTGTGTGTATAAACAGGAACTTAATTCACAATTATGAACAAAATCAGTTTCAAAAAGCTGTTCTCTGTTATTTCTTCCCTGTATCTTGGGTTTGATTTGTGTTTGTACTGGGGGAACAGTGACACTCCTCCTACATGGTTCTGTTTTGGAGCAGCAATATGAATTAGATATTGGCAGTGACGCAGGCGGCATCCACCACCGCGCTTTGTTGACCACTTTTAATTAGGCAGCACATTGTGCCGTGAGCCACCCCACTTCAGTCTGGGCCGAGTCAGTAATTGCTAAATTTACTGTAATCAATGTGAGGAAAGCTTGAGAGCTTGATGATCTGCCAGAAAATTCCTGTGTGGCGAAATGGGAAAAAGAGAAACATTCAGCAGACTTGCATTCTGAGTACTTTTACTGTAATCTGTATTACTTTCACTGATGCCTTAAATACATGTCTTTTTCAAACGTTGTAAAGCATCTCAAATTTGATATCACTAGTATGTTAAGAGAATAAATAACATCCAGAATAGAAAGAGGAAGAGAAAGAGAATGAAAGAAATGGATGATATGATCTATATATTTAGCACGATTAATAGTTTTCAATATTGTCAATTTTATTTAACACATTTTATTAGAATCTACCATGCGACCCAAACAACCACAGATTTGAACTTTAACTGGATTCTTGAATGTGGGCATATGAAGAGACTTTAAAATAGTCAATTTCTTTTTTTAAAGTGTCCATATTTTCAAAGCTCTTCTGTGTCTTGCTGCTAACCTGACTAGCAGCGTTTCCATTACCCTTCAAATTGCGCGTATTGAAATTACGAATTGAAAATATGAATTGAAAATATGCCCAATGGAATCAATTTATTTCAGGCAATTCGAAAAAGGATTATTTTGCAAAACTGCAATGTTTTTGCATTTTTTGTTGTTGTTGCATTTACAGGTTACCTGGCATACGTTAAAGTCGATCATTCTTTAAAGAAGGTGCGGTATGTTAGGACAGAAGATGAGATAGAGTTCTTTATTAAACTCGTAAAAGACAAAATAATTACGGGAATACTGGATTCTAAACAAAGAAATACCACAATTTATCAAGACCTTGAAGCAGATAGGAGGGAGAAACACCCAGAAACACCTAATACGTGGACGCTCCCAAGTATAAGGGGCTTTCCTTTCCATTAATGCTTGGATAACACGGCTACGTCACCTACTGCTACTGTTTCGGAACACAAGAAGAATATTGGAAACACTGGATTTCTGTGCTGTTTTTTACATCCGTCCGGTGTCTTTTTATGTTTTTAATATGTCTAGTTCTTGAGGACAGACAGCTTCCTACAGCTCAAGATGTAGGCCATCATAAATGAAGAATGTAACTAAAAACTGTCGTTTTGAAAGGGTGAGTTATACACAGGACATGGAGAAATATGTAGCTGTGGCTTTACAAAGAGAAATTGAGGCATTCAGCTTTTCTTGGGTTTTAGCCATATTCTTACTGTATGTTTACATCTGTGAATTGTAGTGCTTTTCAAAAACTAAATTGAACCAATTTTCCCACCACTTCCACCAATCATGCAGTTAAACATGCCCTTTATTCGGGTGACAATGCCATGTCAGTGTTTTCATGCAAACTTAACAGTTATTTATTTACAATTATGTGACCAAATGGCACAGTATTGTGATCAGTGATTATATATATATATATATATATATATATATATATATATATATATATATATATATATATATATATATATATTTTTTTTTTTTTTTTTTTTTTTTTTTTTTTTAAGTCAATCTGCAGTGCTGGTTTTTATCCTGCATTTTTGTAAAAAAAATTGTCATGCATATGCACATTTTTCAATGCACATTTTCCACCACTTTTCACCAAGCAGACCACAACCTGATATATGCAGCTTTTTATGCTGCCTTGATGTAACTTTTACAATGGACTCTGAGGAAAAGCCTCAAGGGCTGAGGCTGTCATTTGGGACAAGGCCTACATGTAAATTACTCACAGCAAACTTAAGTCAACCATTACATTAATAACCTAGGCAAGCTCCACCTGTGCTCTGCCACAAAGTCTTGCCATCAGAAGCCTCTGTATTCCTATGGGTGAGTGATATCCAACATTGCTGCCAGCAGTTCTCTTTTTGCGATTGTCAAGTTGATGTCACATTCTTCTAGTGAAATTCCCTTCTGCCAAGCTTGAATGTGCTTGCATTCAATTTTTTAAAGGCCTTAATAAAGCAATGCTTTTGTTTTTAAATTATTCACAAACACAGTGGAAAAAAGCCATCCAAATCCTTCGAGCTGCTACTGGAATCCAAGCACCTGCCTCCCATAATCCACTTTGCTAAGTAGCACTCTAAATCATTTCCCTAAAAATCTCTGTGTCTTTTTCACTGGATTAATTTTCAGTGAATAGCCTCTGTCATTTTCAATTTGCTCACCTGAAGCATTTCTATGGTGAAGCTTGCGCAAATACAAAGCACTAAAAGGCATGTAGACTTATTCTGGATGTATGTTTGAAGCATGGCATCCTGAATCCTTCTCTCAGAGCTTTCATCAAAACCATTCCCCACTGCATTAGCACCCACCGCCAGTGAAAAGAGCTGTTATCAGGGGTCTATCTGTGAGAATGGATAAATTGTAGATCAAATGGGGCCTCTTAGACCTTCTAGAGCTCCACTTTTTACATCCTGCAAATGCCCATTGCGCAAATAGAAGAGGCGTCAGAAACACAGAGGAGCACATAGCTGCACTTAAACAGGCGCTGTCCACTGCACACCTCTTACCATTCTGCATGATCATTTTGAGATGCTTTTTCATTCCCAAATTAGAAAAATTCACCAAAATGTGACATGCTGTTCTGGCATGATGGAATTGATGGTTGCCACCAATTCTGCTTTCCCGGGGTTTGAAAAATCCCAGACTGATGTCCGACCAGGAAGGCAAATACTCACGTGCGCGTTTACTAAAAAGATTATGGGTTCTAAAGGAGTATCTAAAGGAGAATTTTACCTTTGGCTGAAATGTTCTGGGTAATGTTAATGGATCAGATTGGAAAGCTTTCTGTTTTTTTTTAAGTTGCTGGCTACAGTGATTTCAGCCAATTGAATGTGTGTTCAAACAACAGCTACGATTGAAATTTTTATCATTGCATTATACTGTAGGACAATTTAGGCATGCATACAGTAAGCTTCCTCGGAGAGTTCATGAAGATGTTTAAATTTGAGGTGTTATATTACCTCTCATAATGATGTTGTTATTGTTGTTCCCTATAAGTCGCTCACGTTCGACATTACGTCGACGTGATGACGTAATTGGAATCACTTCAGGGAGCATTGTCTTTCACTTCGAAGCCGAGCTTCCTGTTTGTCTCCAGCAACAAGACTCTGCATGTTGAAGATCTCTTTGTTCTCCTCTCCCTGCAGTGTTGGTGTGACGGCGCGTTCAGCGAGTGGCTGCGGGCTGAATTACAGCTCAAACAAACTGCACATTTCTGTGTCAGTTTCGGTGGGTGTTCCCTGAGAGTGCATAGCAGATCACTCTGCTGTGCATCGCGGCCATTCCCTGGGTGCCTCAGCACTGCTGGAAGATATTAAAAGAGTACTTTCTTCTAATAAAAGAGCAACACGTTTCTGGATGCAGTCGTTCCCTGGCACCAGCAGACGGCCACAATAGCTGCCTCTCGTGTTTGGGCATTCAGCACGCTGAGGCAGCCTTTGTGAATAGTTAATGTTCCCATTGCAGTAATATGACTATGGCAGCGTTGAGACCGAGACTCTCTTACCTCAAGGGAGGTGCAGTCCCCTCGCCTATGCCCCGATCTAGTGCCTATTCTGGACCTCAGAATAGGCCTACTTCGGCGGTTAGCCAGGGTGATCTGAGGATTACCGTGAGGGCTTCCCCGCCAAGGCAATCTCCGTGGGTCCTTCACGCCTCACAAACGCTGCCGCCGTTGGAGCCTCCAAAGGAGCGTGCTGGTCCTTCTCATGGACGACAAGTTGTGTCCTTTAGAGCTCCACCTGACGACCAGATGTCGATTGCAGCATCGGAGGGGGAACTTCAGTCCTCTGGAGATGAGGAGATTCGGCTGCATTACCCCCTTTGTGGATAGGTTGCATTGCCCGAGTCCGATCCAGAATGGGCGGCTATGCTTTCCCGGGCCGCCGAGAAGGTCGGGCTTGCGTGGAACCCTCCACCATGTCCCGAACCTTCTCGGTTGGACGATTGGTTTCTCGGGGCAGGCCTTGCTCGTTCTCAGCGTGCCGCCCCGGTACCATTCTTTCCGGAGGTGCATGAGGAGCTCACTAGGGCGTGGACGGGTCCGTATAGTGCCAGAAGCCGTCCTAGTGGCTCCTCCCTCCTCACCACCCTCGATGGCGAAGCAGCTAAGGGGTATGTGGATGTTCCGCCGGTGGAGTGTGCCGTTGCGATGCAACTGTGTCTAGCATCCGCTTCCTCCTGGCAGAGTAATCCACGCCTCCCTTCCAAGGCTTGTAAGTTTTCGTCCGGTCTTACGAAGGCTTACAGTGTCGTTTTCACTGGATTAATTTTCAGTGAATAGCCTCTGTCATTTTCAATTTGCTCACCTGAAGCATTTCCATGGTGAATCTTGTGCAAATACAAAGCACTAAAAGGCATGTAGACTTATTCTGGATGTATGTTTGAAGCATGGCATCCTGAATCCTTCTCTCAGAGCTTTCATCAAAACCATTCCCCACTGCATTAGCAGTGAACGAAAAGAACGAAAAGAAACTGCACGTTCCGTCGGTCAGGCGATGTCAACCTTGGTGGTCCAGGAACGCCACCTTTGGCTCAACCTGGCGGATATGAGGGACACCGATAAATATCTGTTCCTGGATGCCCCTCTTTCCCAGGTTGGGTTATTCGGCGATGCGGTCGAGAGATTTGCCCAGCAGTTCTTGGCCGCCCAGAAGCAGACGGAGGCTCTCCGGCACATCCTGCCCCAGCGGACCGCTGCTGCCTCCGGCCGTCTGCCGGCCACAGACTCTCCGTCTGCTCGTCACCGAGCCTCCTGCGGCATCCCCCGCTCCCGCTAAGCCACAGCAGCAGCCATCACCCAGGCCTCAGCGTGGAGCAAGCCACAGGAAGTCAGCCCTGCCTGTCCAGGCTGGCAAGTGGAGGTGCAAACAACTCTGAGACGGGCGACCCAGAGGTGGATCAGACTGCTCTTCAGGAGATGGTGAACGCGCTGCTCCTTCCCCGGTGGAGGGCCGGGCGGAGAATATTTTGTTTCCTTTTCTTTTTGTTCTGCAATTGTCCCACAATTTCAATAAAAGAGCAGTTTCTGAAACCTCTGGGTCCCAAGAGGGTGCACTTGGCAGTCGACGACGCTATACCTTGTCACCCTCAAGCCCCTCTTTCATCTCCAGAGAGCTGCAGTGGCACTCAAGAGGCCTCCGCAAACTCACTCTGCCCTTCGACGGAAGCAGGTACGTGTTGCACCACACTCTCAGACTCCACTTCGGGCCGCTATGCCGTCCGAGTCGGGTCCCTGCATTCTGCCGCGCTGCCCCACCGCGGGTACATCTGTGGTGCCGTTGGTCCCATTTGCACGGTGTCTGGGAGCCTGGCTAGTGTTCCCAGCCCGTCTCGCAGGCTCATCCATACCATCAGACTCGGCTATGCGATTCAGTTCACCCGGCGCCCCCCAGTCTCAGGGCAGAGATCATAGAGTCCTACTGGTGAAGGACGCAATCGAGCCGGTAGATCTGTTTGCTGCCCCGGACACGTCCCACTGCCAGTTATTCTTCTCCCTGACCGAGGGCACCCTCGGCACGGACGCACTGGCACACGGGACTTGACCTACGCAAGTATGCGTTTCCCCCAGTGAGCCTTCTTGCACAGACGTTGTGCAAAGTCAGGGAGGACAAGGAGAAGATCTTGCTTGTTGCGCGGTATTGGCCCAACCACACCTGGTCACTGGAACTAGTGCTTCTCGCGACAGCCCCTCCCTGGCCCATTCCTCTGAGAGAGGACCTGCTCTCTCAGAGATTGGGCACCCTATGGCACCCACGTCCAGACCTCTAGAAACTCCATGTTCTGTCCCTGGACGGGACGTGTTATCCAAGAGTTCCACTGTGTGGGGTATAACGAAACAGCAGTTTTAACTCCTTCTACGCAGGCCTTCAGCCCCAGTCAGTTGGGGTTCTGAGAGTCTTGCGTAGGGGGCTGGATGTGGCAGCAACCGTGGCGTTTTCCATAGGGATCCCAATTACGTCATCACATAGACGTAACGTTGAACGTGAGCGACTGATAGGGAACCTCTCGGTTACTAATGTAGGAGGGAAAGGGAGACGTTATGTCCCATCCCCACTGTTGCTGACCATCGATGTACGGCCGTCACGATCTCGGCTCCTCAGCGAAAAACAATGTGTGTGTGCGCCCGCTTCCTGTTTATACCCACACTGCGGTGCGGGGCGGGGCACGTGACACGATTCACGCACGCCAACGTTCATTGGCTCGTTCTGTAGACACTCGAAGATGATTGGGTTCCCTGAAGTGATCCCAATTCCCAATGAATGTCTCTCATTCCCTCCTTCAGGGAACGAGGGTTACATTAGTAACCGAGACATTTTTTGTAATTTTTTTTTTTTACGTATTTGAGATCTACTGTAACTTGATTTAACCGCATCTTTTGAGATGCATTCTGTGTGGAAGTTTCCCCCCCCAAAAATTCTAATTTTATCTGAATATCATTATATTTCACTTAAAAATTTCACTTTTTATTTCTCCACAGGGCTTCCCACTGGGCTTAAATGATGGTCACATTTATACCTGGACAGACGGTTTGAGAAGACGAGACTGGCATGACAACGAAAGCATCAGGAAAGACGAACAACGTGTTGGTATGCACGCTAAATCCACTGAATATTTCAGATTAGACCTTTTTTTTCTTATGATTGATACTTGTTCCTTTCAAAGCATATGCAAACCTCACATTATTACAGCATAAAGGACATCAACCGGACTAAAGAGGGATGATTTGATGATGATGACGTTTTCTTTATGGCTTTCATTTAGGGTAAGACATTATTTTAGACTCCCTGCCAAGCTGTCTCTGTAAATCAACTAGTTGCCCCTGTGGCTAAAGAGACTTTATTGATCCATCTGAATTTACGGCTGGTTAATAATGTAAGGGTGTCTTTTTGCTGTGTTAAATTTTAGCTGCATTATGTCCTCGGCAGTTAAGGATATAAATGGCTGTCAAGGTGCTTACTTTGGTGTTTATTTTATCCAGTGATTAAATGTTAGTCATTTTCAAGGATGACCCAAGGTACTCGATAGGATACGGTTTTTGGCTAAGCACAATTTGCCCAATTCTTAGACTTGTTTACAGTTTCGACTACAAATCAGTCAATAACTGACATGGATAGTTGCTATTGTGCCTGCAGTAACACCAGACTCATATGCATATGTGTCCATGTTTGAATGTGATGTAGCAATCTGATAAAATTCACATGAATTACATTTGAATATAATTATAATTATAATTTGTTACATTTATTTAGCACTTTTCTGGGTACTCAAAGTGCTTCGCATATGGAAGGGGGAATCTCCTCAACCACCACCAATGTGCAGCATCCACCTGGATAGTCACCATATAGATGTTATCGTGTTGCTTTTGCTCCTTACATACCCTCTTTTTTTTAAATGCCTCTTAAGTGCCTACATTTCCTTTTGGGTGAATGCATTTTGACATTGCAGTTCTTTTACATTAGAAATAGTTTTCAACTGCAGACAATTAAAAATACTCTTAAATCCCCAATTCTAAATGCAAGTGCTCAGGAAATCAAATAATTGTGTCCTTCAGGTTAAAGTTATTTGGCTGCAGATTAATATGTATAAAAAGAGGTCCCCAGAAAGAGGAAAGAGGTTTTATAGCCCTTTGGAATAAAAAAAGAACTCACTGTATTAGGCAGGGAGATTTGTCAGATTAGAGGGAGGATGGCTTTTCTGGCGCCTGTAGGCAGGACCATGTCCTTCTGCATATGGCCCACTCGGCCCAACTGTTCTGTGTTGACCCTTCACGTTAGAGTATGCTGCACTATTCTGTCAGAGGGCTTTCAGTGCACACCATCTGTTGTGACAAAGCTTATGATAGCAGCCTCTATTATAAAAAGCCATCCGCAAATTTTTCATGAATCTAGTTAATTGGAGATGGTAGTACATGAATGCAAGAGAAGAGTAATGGATCTCCCCAGATCAATTTGGACATGGCCAACAAATTACAATGCAAGTATCGGTGAGGATCTGAGTATTAAAGCTGTCCACTCCAAACTTTATTTATTTATTTATTTAGATTATTGCTGAAACATAAATTACACATAGATTGCAAGGTGGAGCTGCCGTGGATCTAACTTGTTGGTCCAGCACATCCCACAGATGCTCAACTAGATTTAGATCTGGGTAATTCAGAGGCCAGGGCAACACCTTGAGCTCTTCATTGTGTTCCTCAAACCATTCCTGAACAATTTGTGCAGTGTGGCAGTGTGCATTATCCTGCTGAAAGAGGCCAATTCCACCAAGGAACACCAAGGGTGTACCTGGTCTGCAAGAATGTTTAGGTATGTGGCGCATGTCAAATTTACGTCCACATGAATGGCCGGACCCAGGGTGTCCCAGCAGAACATTCCCTCAGAACAGCATCACACTCCCTCCACCGGATTGTTGTTGTCCCACAGTGCATCCTGGTGCCATCGCTTCCCCAGGTAAAAGGTGCACACATACACAGCTGTCCACGTGATGTAAAACAAATCGGGACTCATCGGACCAGACAAACTTCTTCCACTGCTCCAAGGTCCAGTTCCTACGCTCGTGTGCCCATTGGTGCTTTCAACGGTAGACAGGGGTAATCATAGGCACTCTGATTGGTCGGTGGCTAGTAAGCCCCATACACAGGCGATGCACAATGTGTTGTGACACATTCCCATATCATTAACATTTTGTGTGAATTGTACCACAGTAGACCTTCTGTTGGTTCGGACCAGATGGGATAGCCTTCATTGCCCTCATGCATTGATAAGTCTTGGGCGCACAACACTCTGTCGCCAGTTTGTGGTTTGTCCCTTCTCGGACCACTGTTGGTAAATTTTCACCACTGCTGACCGGGTACAACCCACAAGCCTTGCCATTTCAGAGATACTCTGACCCAGTCGCTTTGCCATAACAATTCGAAATGCTGAGTCAAATATAAATATTATAAGTGCGCTAAATTATTTTACACTTTGAAGAAGCAATTGCTAGGATTTACTTATCTTCAAATAAGCATGCAGGGACATTTACATCTAACAGACAAATCACAATGACAGTGACATTCAATAATATGCAAGTGTGAAGATCCTGGTGTTTAAAATTGTTATATACATCTCATTATGAAATTTGCGAGTAGACACAGAACAGAGGTCTAGCTAATCCAATGCAGAAAAAGTATTTATCAGATATAATGCTGGTTGTGCAATTACACTAGCTGAATATATATATATATATATATATATATATATATATATATATATATATATATATATATATATTTATATTTATATATATATATATATATATATATATATATATTTTTTTTTTTTTTTTTTTGCTCCTGTTATGCACACTGCCTGTCAGTGATCAAACTCACAATGCTGAAGGTTTGCCCCAAAAGTTCTGATAACAATAATAAACTCTGCGTGGAGCTGTTGTACAACGATTTTAAGAGGCAAAACACGTGTACACACTGAGAGCTTGTGCGTAGGAGTATTAAAATCTGTAATTTTGCATTATGATTTAAATGTTCTGTTTAACTCTGTTTCATGCCAGAAAATGCCAGAGGAGTGGGTGTGAGGTTATTGTAATTATGCACGTCACAGCGAGATGACTTTGTGCTGAAATGCACTAAGGGGTACATTAAATGAAAGTTTACACATGTAAAGTTTATATATGTAATACACACATACACGTATGCACGCACGCACACACGTGCGCGCACATACACTCACACACACACAGTTGTGGTCAGAATTATTTGCGCCCCTGGTAAATATGATCAAAGATGTCTTTAAAAATAAATCTGCATTGTTTATCCTTTTGATCCTTCATTTAAAAAAAATTGCAAAAAAACTAACATTTTGTGTAAAATAATTGAAAATGGGGGGTAAATCACATTATGAAATAACGTCTCAGGTTAGGCATGTAACCATGGTTCCCTGAGAATAGGGAATGAGACGCTGCGTCCCCTAGGGGTCGCTATGGGGGAATGCCTTCAGCATGACAGGTATCTGAAGCTTAGCTAAGTCGAAGGACTCCCTATGGTGCACACCAGCAGGATAATCATAGACTGGAGCTTCTCAAGAAGAGAGGCCTCAACAGGGTGACTCTAAAGAGAGGAAGCCTAACTACGTTCATATTCAGGCCAGCAATAAAGGACGCTCACAGAGAGCCTAACACTCAGAACTTCCATCAGACAGAGTGAAAACAAGAGGCCTAGCAACTCTAACCAAAGGCAGTAAAAAGCTTAGAAGAGCTCCTTCAATGTAGTTTACTACCCTTCCACCTAGCCTAGCTTTAGGAGTGGGGGCCTCAGCATGATGAGTCTTTAAAACAAGAAGAGACCTAACAACGCCCCACGCTCAGTACATCTTGCAAGGAGGCTCACAAAGAGCCTACCACTCGCAATTGCTATCCTAGTGGAGTGGAGGTCTCAAAAAAGATAGCTCTCTCTAGCGAGTGGAGGCCTAACAATGCTCACACTGGCCAAGATGGCTCACAGAGAGCCTAACAACTTAGCAAACATAGCTGAGCTCTAGGAGCGGCGGTCTCAGCATGACAACTCTCAAAACAAGAGGAGATCTAACAACACCCTACATTCAGGATACCGTGTAACGAGGCTCAAAGAGGCCCTACAACTCACAAATGGCTATCCTAGCAGAGCTCTGGGGAGCGGAGGCCTCAATAAGGCCTAACAACACTCGCAGTAGACAAGGAGGCTCACAGAGAGTCTGACGACTTAGCAAACAGGCTGGCCAAGCTCTAGGACTGGAGGTCTCAGCATGATGACTCTCTAAATCGAGAAGAGACCTAACCACGCCCCACACTCAGGACATATTGCAAGGAGGTTTACAGAGAGCCTATAACTGGCAGTTACTATCCTAGCAGAGCCTGGCTGCCTGGTCGAGCTCTGAGGATGAAGGCCTCAATATGACGACTCTTAATGTGAGAGGAGGCCTACCTACGTCCGACACCCAATACATCTTACCAAGAAGGTTCAACTGGAGGCATTGACACATACCCATATTCCTGCATCACCTCCACATCAGTATAGTTTACATGTGAATGATGGATGCTTGCAGAATATGGCTTTCCCCAAGATCTCCGCACCTCAGTGTGAAGATCTGGGAGAAAGGGAAGAGTCATACGAACTGGTGGGTTATGTCCCATCAGGAAGCGTTCACCAAGGACTTGCACCTCTCGCGCTTCCAAGGACAGATCTAATCTCTCCGTAGCGTGAGACATAACGTCCAACAGCTCGTCATATGCAGGGCAGGAACATCAGAAATCTTGTCGATCTTAAAAGCCACATCCTGCTCGTCTTGGCTCCTTGAATCGGATGCCGCGAGAGAGATCGCTTCATCCTCCAGCAGCTCACTCTCGTCAGCCGCCTACGAGCAAGAGATACTCAAAACCTGAAATCTGTGAGCCCCAATAATTGTGGCCAGCATGCATTGGAGGAAAACATGTATTTCATAATGTGAGTTTCCCACCACTTACAATTGTTTTACTTCAATAAAAGGTTCGATTCCTGCGAACTTTTTGAATGAAAGATCAAAAGGATAAACAATGGATTTTTTTTTTTACAGACATCTTTGATCATATTATCAGGGCTGCAAATAATTCTGACCACAACAGTATGTTTAAAAAGACATGTATGTATGCATACATACATACTGACACAGACAGACAATTGTTGACAGTTTTGTTGGATTATTCTCTCAATGAGTCCAAGAGCTGGCAAAAGCATGTGAGAAAGTATGTGTTAATAATAACATAATTTCAAAACTTTGTATTTACCATTCTTATAGTTCTCACTTTAATTAATAGTCATTAAATAGTGTTGAGTTTTCTCTAATTCTGTTAAAATGACATGTTTTTTTTTGTAAATAATAATATTATAGATGCATACCATTTGTGCCATTGAGTTTGTGTGTGCCTTTGATTATTTTTATTTGTCAAGTGACATCAAAATATGAAAATATCTAGATGCATTTGAAAAAAAGGCAAAGTTGTTTTGTTTTGGAAACGTTCTATACTTTCTACTTAGCGCACATCAAAGAGGATGTCTTGCATTGAATTTTCTGTTCTCAGCAAGATATCTGACAAAAGATCCTTTGGAATGCATTAATTACACTGATAGGATGGTGGTTTGGTTTTGACTTCAGACTGTCATGAAAACATTCCCCATAGGACTATGAAAATCAATTCAAGTCAAGTCACCTTCATATATATAGCGCTTTTAACAATATGAATTGTTTCAAAGCAGCTTTACAGTGATAATAGGACATTTACAGTATAAAATTACAGTAAAAGAGATTGTTTTGGCTTTACAGCAGCTCTAGGATAAAGTAATTGTCCAGCTAAAGTTAGTTTTGATTGATTGATTCACTTCCGTTGCGAAGATCGTTAGTTAACTTAGACCGCTAACTCGACCCTGTTCTAATAGAAAACCCTCAACACGCTCCGGCTGCCTATCCGCACAAAAATAGTGCCAGGTGGCTCGAGAACGCACTCCCGGAAATAGGTTCCAAGGTGCAAACGATTATCAGTTGAGTTATCTCTGCGCAAACCTACGCAACCTCTGCGCAAACACTGACGTCGTGCACATGCGCATCACGTGTTCCATAGATTTCCATCACGTGTTCCATAGATTCCATAGATAAAGTCAAAGGTGGAATGTTGGAAAAACCTATACCCTCTGTATAAATATCCTATTTTCAGTTATGAAGTTTGGTTAAAGCTGCAGCATGAGAAGTAACTAGATGTACCGCATGGCGGTACAAAATATGACCGCCGCTCAGGCCTGCACTGGCTTTCCACAAAAATGAATGAAGTGGAGCAATTTGGCTGTATTGCGTGTTTATGTATATACCTAAAAAAAGTAGTAGTATGTGCATGTCTGTCTGTGTGTGTGTGTATGTGTGTGTGTGTGTGAAATTCTACGAAACTTAGCATACCCCCAGAGGATGTCAAGTTAATCATACACATGAAATATGGTGCAGTTCTGAACATCTCAACTGAGGCTAGGGGCGATTAAAGTAGAATAATATTGCATTTTTTTATGGGAGGGGCGCAAATCACAAATGAGTGATTATGGGCTAGGTTGATGTGGGCCCTTAAGACCAACATACCATAAAAATGTCTTCATCCTCGGTGCCACGGTTCAGGTAGTTATTTAGGAAAAACTGAATTTTTGGGGTTTGGGGGGGCCCAGCGCGGGACCAAACGAAATTTTTCCGTAAAAGTCTAGTGGGGCTACATGCCCACCAAATTTCATGTTCCCCGTGTTTCGGTGTCCCTGGTATCGTTGACGAAAAATTCAGTAGATGACAAAAAAAAAAAAAACTTTGACAATCCCTATATGACCGCTTTTGCTAGCTACGCTAGCGGCGGTCATAATTAACATTTTAATCAGTTTCAAATCTCCCGTGCTGGTAGATGAGAGAATATTGCTATCAGCACTCTGTTGTAAAACCGTTTGGCTTAGTTATGGAATATTAGTTTGTCAAAGGGTCCTTTAATTGGTTTAAGTAAAGTAAAAACTACATAACCATGTTGATAAACATTTTGGAATAGCATTCTCTTGATTAGTTGGACCATATTTTATTCTGGAAGAATATAGTAAAGGTGGAAGCTTTTTTCTGCCACGGAATTAAAATAAAATAAAAGATAATTGCGACTTTTATCTCACAATTCTGCATTTTTTCTCTCACAATTGTGATTTACATCTCACAATTCTGACAGAAAAAAAAGTCAGAATTGTGAGATAAAAAAGTCTTTTTTTTTTATTCCATGGCGGAAACAAGCTTCCATACAAGGGAAACAGTCTGTAAATTTTTTTTCAATCAATTGGTGCTTACACTGATAACAAATAAAAAAGCCTGAATGCTATGTTTTTTTAATGTTTTTATTTATTTATGTTTTTATTTATTTATTTATTTTTAAGTATGTCTATCCAACTTATTTTTTACATAAAAGCGGACACGGCCATTTTTACATTGAATATGTCTGGTCACCAGTGTCGTCTCCTTCCAGTTATTTTTAGCTGTACCGAACAGCTAGTTATACTACTTGATATTGCAAACTAGTACTTCTTTCCATATTATTTTAATGTATTGTCATAATTATAAACACACTGGTATGTTATTCTTCTAGTTATTGACCTATAGTGCCTAATGAATCAGAAGTCACACATTCACAGAAAATAGCTTACTTCCGTGTTGCATATGAAGGTGGGTACTTAGATGTTTGAAAGCTGTTTGGGCGATGCTAGATGTCAGTATTAATTTGGCATTTAAACATTCGGGAGATGATAAAGTGTTGGTTAATGATTCAGGCAAGCAGCTGTTCTCAGGGTCATATTAGTGGCACTGTTCAGTCAATTACTTACTCAGGGCATAAGAAAACCATTCAAAGTAGAATCATTTCTGATGAAAAAGTGCTACATTGTTACTGCAGTGCTTTTTTCATGTTTCATCAAAGGATGCATGTCATCTCAAAACTTCAGACTTGTTTTTAGCACTTTAAAAGGATAACTTGCACAAAATGAAAACTCCCATCTACTCACCCTTATGACAAAACTCAGGTGATATTTTTTTTCCATGTAGAACACACACACACGCCTACACACACACACACACACACACACACACACACACACACACACACACACACACACACACACACACACACACACACACACACACACACACACACACAGTTTGTAAAATGTAAGCTACTAATGTATTAAAACAAATGGGATTAAATGTGTGTGTGTGTGTGTGTGTGTGTGTGTGTGTGTGTGTGTGTGTGTGTGTGTAGGCGTGTGTGTGTGTGTTCTACATGGAAAAAAATTATCACCTCTCACGACTGCTTTCACCAAATAACAATGCAAACACAATGTAAATACAGTAAGAGCTTTGTTGTGCAGTGTAACAGCATCATTGATTTCAGAACGAGTTTTGGCAAGTGTCCAGATAAACTCGCACTGTGTGATTGACAGCTTGGGAGATTGGAAAGAGAGCGGTCCCTTTCGTTCAGTAACTACGAGTTACGTCAGTGAATGACGAAATGGGGGTTTCGCCTGAGAGCCCTATCATCTTCGAGTTGATAAAGCTTCGAAAACGAGCCATGAATGAAAATACCATGGGTCTGCAGAATTTGCATTGCGAACTCCGCCCCACCACATGGGTATAAAAGGAGCCACGAGTGCAATCATGTTTCTGCTTCGGAGAAACAAAGTGTTATGTGCTTCTCTTCGTCTTCAAAAGCAATGAGCATCTCTCTTCAGCGGTGTTGGTGTGACGGCGCGTTTCAGCAGGTTCACGGTCCTGCTGCTCCTCTGTGCAGTGACTTTGCACACACCTCGTGTTCTCCCCTGGGTGCCTCGGCACTGCTGAGAGAGCTTTTCTTTTCTAAAAGAGCTGCACAGGCACGTCTTTTTAAAGATGTCTCGCCCGTGTGTTTCTGGATGTGGGCGCATGGTCCATCTGCCTGACGTCATGAGCGCTGCCTAGCTTGTTTGGGCTTTAACCACGCTCAGGCAGCGCTCGTGGATGAGTCATGTTCTCATTGCGGAAACATGCCCATCGCGTGTTGAGATCAAGACTCAATGACCTCCGTGGAGGTAGAGTCGAAGTGCTTCTGGAGGTCACCAGGTCGTGGAAGTCCCTGTTGACTTCCCGTGGCCCGGTGGCGTCCTCCGCCTTCTCTTCCCTCAATGGCGCGGCGGCCAACGGGTACACCAGTGGAGCACGCTGTGACGATGCAATTGTGTCCCCAGAGCACCTGGCGTGGTGACCCAAAGCATCCCTCCAAGGCCTGTAGGTTTTCGTCCACTCTAGTGGCCAAAGCCTATAGAGCTGCGGGGCTGGCCGCCTCCGCTCTGTATGCCATGGCCATCCTTCAAGTCCATCAGGAGAAGGTGCTCAGGGACATGCACGAGGGAAGAGCTGACCCGGGGCTCATGCAAGAGCTGGGCACTGCCACCGACCTCGCTCTACGGGCGACGAAGGTCACTGTGCGATCCCTGGGTCAGGTGATGTCCACCTGTGAGGTCCAGAAACAACATCTTTGGTTCAACCTGGCCGATATGCGGGAGGCTGAGAGAACTCGTTTTCTCAACTCCCCCCATATCCCAGCCTGGGCTCTACGGCGGTGCGGCCGAGGACTTCGCCCAACAGTTCTCGGCCGCCCAGAAGCAGACTGAGGCCATAAAGCACATCCTGTCTCGATGGCCAGCTGCTGCCTCCACCCTGCCGTCGGTGCAGCCCCCTCAGCCTGCTTCCCGCCGAGGCTGCCCTCCTGTGACTCCCGCCCCTCCTGCTCAAGCAAGGAGGTGGTCGCAGGAAGGCGGTACAGCCCATCTCCGCCCCTAAGCCTGCTAAACGCCAGGCTAAGCGGCGCTCCTGAGACGGGCAGCTCGGAACAAGGGCGCAGTTCTTCTCAGGAGTCGCCAGCAGGACCACTCCTTCTCCCGGTGGAGGGCGGGGGAGAATATTTTGTTCTCCTTCCCCCGCTGCTGGCATAACGGCCGGTGGCACCCTAAAATTGTTAAAGAAAGAACTGACTCCCCTTCCTCCGAGCCCCAAGAGGTAGCGGATGGCAATGTGCGACGCTATGCCTCGCCACTCTCGTACCCCTCTGTCGCCAGATCCCTGTCAGAGTAGGCCGCCGTGGAATGCTCATCCTTCCCTGGCTTCCTCTGTCAGGACGTGGAACTTGACCACGCCCCCACACCGGGACGCTACGCCTCCCATGTCTGGGCCGGTTGTTCCGCCTTGCTGCCCCATCGTGGGTACGTCTGTGATTCACATGACCCTACTGGTACAGTTTTTGGGAGCCTGGCTACAGCTTCCCAATCTGTCCCATTGGCTCGCGAGAGCTATCAGGCTCGGCTATGCGATTCAGTTCACGCGGTCTCCTCCCCGCTTCTGGGGAGTCCGCTATGCCATGGTGGGTGGCAATGCCCCTGTCATGTGTGCGAAGGTCGTCACCCTACTGGCGAAGAATGCGGTCGAGCCGTCCCTCCAGCTGAAATGAAGTCCGGCTTCTACAGCCCCTACTTCATTGTACCCAAGAAGAGCGGTGGGTTACGGCCAATCCTGGACCTACGCATCTTGAACCGAACCCTACACAGGCTTCCATTCAAGATGTTGACATCCAAACGCATTTTCGAATGTGTTCGTCCATTGGATTGGTTTGCAGCGATCGACCTGAAGGACGCGTACTTTCATGTCTCCATTCTTCCTCGACACAGACCTTTCTTCGGTTTGCTTTCGAGGGGTAGGCATACCAGTACATGGTACTTCCATTCGGGCTAGTTCTGTCTCCTTGCGTCTTCACGAAAGTCGTCGAGGCAGCCCTTGTGCCACTCCGGCAACACAGGGTTTGCTTCCTGAACTATCTCGATGACTGGCCGATTCTAGCTCACTCTTGAGAGCAGGTTTGCGAACACAGGGACCTGGTGCTCCAGCATCTCGCCTGTCTGGGCCTTCGGGTCAACTAGGAAAAGAGCAAACTCTCCCCCGTGCAGAGGATCTCTTTTCTCGGTATGGAAATTGACTCGGTCGCCATGTACGCGCAGCTTATGAGCGAGTGCGCGCAGTCACTGCTGAATTGCCTGAGTCAATTCGAGGGCAAGTTATTTCAGAGGCTTCTGTGGCATATGGCATCTGCAGCGGCAGCTGCACCCCGTGGTCAAACCTCTCCTTTCTAATGGCCGGAGTGTCCTTAAAATGAGTTTCCAGGCATGTTGTTGTCTCAACAGATGCCTCTGCCACGGGCTGGGGTGCCATGTGCAATGGACATGCTGCCGCGGGCTCCTGGACAGGACCCCAGCGCCTTTGACATGTCAATTGTCTCGAGTTGCTGGCAGTACGTTTGGCTCTGCACCGTTTTCGAACGTTGCTCAAGGACCAACACGTACTAGTCCATTCAGACAGCATTGCGACAGTAGCGTACATCAACCAACAAGGTGATCTGCACTCCAGCCGTATGTCGCAACTCGCCCCGCCATCTCCTTATGGAGTCAGAAGCATCTGAGGTCACTTTGAGCCATTTACATTCCGGGAGAGCTGAATCGTGCAGCTGACGAGCTCTCACGACTTGCGCCATCCCCTTGGGAATGGAGAATCCATCACTAGACAGTTCAGCTGATTTGGGAACAGTTCGGCGACGCACAGGTTGATCTGTTTGCCTCCCCAGACACTTCCCACTGCCACTGGTTTTATTCCCTGACCGAGGGGACCCTGGGCTCGGATGCACTAGCACACAGCTGGTTGCGGGGCCTCCGCAAGTATGCGTTTCCCCCACCCGGACTTGGTTCTTCGAACTAACTAACTAACTCTCACCTGATCTTGAGACCCCGGCCTGGATATGTGCCCAAGGTTCCCACCACTCCTTTCAGGGATCAGGTGGTGAACCTGCAAGCGCTGCCCTCGGAGGAGGCAGACCCAGCCTTGGCACTGCTCTGTCCAGTATGTGCCCTCCGTGCTTACGTAGACAGGTACATACGTAACCGAGACGTTCTTTGATCACTTTCTGTTTATATTTTAATCACAGTTTAAATAAGATTATTTTCATCCTACTAAGATAAACGATGTGAAGTTGATCTTTTAGTCACTGGCTTGATTTACTGATGCATAAACAGTATTGAACGATTTTGAGAGAAAGAGTATCTGTCTGAACTTGATTACACATCATAAATCACTGATCACAGATCAGGCATTGGAATAAATATGGTTACTTACATGTTTGTGGCGTTGCTGGCCATATCGTAAAAGTCTGTTTCCAAAGCCTGCATCGAAACTTTGACTGAATTACCAAATAACCCACAGTGAAATGTACAGAATACCAACAATACATTCACATTGTAAAAAAAAACAAAAAAAAACACACTTTTCCTAGCAAAAGGATCCTTTGGGAGGTAATGGTATTGATCCTGTGTCTTTCGCTACCCTGCGACGTCACAAGTCTGCACTTTTGAGATCCTGTTGTTTTCTGGCCTTGGTTTCAATAAAAGCAATTTTTGGAAAAACAAGGAAGTTTTGAAACTTACTTACTTACTTATTTTTATAGTATAACTAATTCTTAACTGTCAAAAGATCAATGACAATTTGAATTCTCAGTTCATTTGAATGACAATTTGAACAATTTGAATGTACTCTGTATATATATATACACATACTTTTTTTTTTTTACCTCATCACAGTTCTAAAGATTCTGCTCTTCTTACTTATAAAAGTAGCTGATTCATCCATTTGGTCAAGACTGCAAGTTATAAAAACTAATTTATGGCTGTAGTTTATATACACTTTTGTTGTATGGAAAAGAGCACTTTTTATTTGAATATTTAATTGAATATATACTTTAATGATAAGTAGGGTTTCCATCAACTGTGACAGGCAGACACAGTGGAAAGTGGCTGGGACCAGAATGTACACTGCAGAGCCAGCAACTCAGTTAAGCCTTCATACTAGAGTATGTCTGGTCAGCATTCAGCAATAGTCCAGGCTTATTGGTTAAGCTGCTTCAGCTGTTCAGTATTCAAATAATAATAATAATAATATAAAATAAACTGTCAGTTCTCACAGTGGTACTTTCTATCTTTGGAGTGGTGTTATGTGCCATTGTTAGTACACACATGCTCACCTTGCCAGCGTCCTGGCTGTGTTCAGCATGGTTGCTTATGTCAGACTGCATCTGTTTCAGGAAAAGGGGAGCATGGGAAACCATACCCACTCATAGAGGACGAGTGTGATGACTCAGTATACAAAGAGAACGGCTTCAACATCTACGTCAGCAACAACATTGCTCTGGACCGCTCCCTTCCTGACATCAGACATCCAAAGTAAGTATAGCTGATTCTCACAGCATGTTCACAGTAACCAGCCTCCAGAGATGCACAGCTTGAGCTAGACATCAGTGTTTTAACGATCCATGGCAGGCCATACTTATGCAATGTGTTTAATTAATGATTTTGTCCTAAATGAGGAATTAATTTAATTAGGATTGATTCATTTAATGATTTCAAGGCTTATATATTTTTCGTTAGTGTACCTTTTGCTGTAAAATTGCATAACAACAAGGAAGAGCAGGCATAACCATAAGGTTTTTAGCTCATTTATTTATAAAATTGGGAGCATAAAGTTTTGATTTTACCTCAAGCATCTTTGACCATCAGTAGTCCCTGTCAATTATTGTCACAAACTGCTCTGACACAGTTGAGGATCCACATGCAGCTTTATTAGGGTAATCCACAATCAAGTTAAAGGGTAACTAAACCCTAAACCAACTTTTTTTATTTAATGATCTGTAAGAATGAGGCTTTATTAGTGCTGTTCATTGATTCGAGTAACTTTTTTGACATTTGGGTATAAAGTGTTTTAATTTTACAATATGTGACCCTGGACCACAAAATCACAAAACCACAAAAAGTATTTTTTTAATTGAGATTTATACATCATCTGAAAGCTGAATACATAATCTTTCCATTGATATTAGGTATGTTAGGATATGACAATATTTGGCCGAGATACAACTATTTGAAAATCTGGAAACTGAGGGTGCAGAAAAATTGAGAAAATCGCCTTTAAAGTTGTCCATTTCTATAGGCGATTGTGCTGCATCCACTCACAAAAATACATTTTTTATATATTTAAGGTGGGAAATTTACAAAATATCTTCATGGATCATGATCTTTACTTAATATCCTGATGATTTTTGGCATAAAAGAAAAATCGATAATTTTGACCCATACAATGTTTTGTTGGCTATTGCCACAAATATACCCGTGCGACTTAAGACTGGTTTTGTGATCCAGGGTCACATATATGGTGTAAAAACGTCTCTGAGTGCTGCCCTCTTAAGGTTGAACGGTGGCTACTGCAGTTGAATTTTCCTATTGGATGTTGCGGTGGCAAGTGACGTAAAAGGTGGCAGGTGACATAAGCAGGTTCCAGCTCTACCACGCCCCTGGTACGAGCTCACCACGCCCTTGGTATGAGCTAGCGTAGATTTATTTGTGTACAGTGGTCAGGAGGGTACGTAGGTGTAGTGTTGCTGGTTGCAAGGAACAGCACTGCTGGACTCCATAACTTTCCAGCAGACTTGGAAAATAGGCGCCAGTGTTTGCATGCACTTGGCCTGGAAGACCGTGAGTGTGAAACCTGCATTTTCGCGGGATTGCTTCTCCAACGCAATAGAGGTGGAAATGGGCTTCTCCACACAGCTCGCGCTGAAAAGCGACGCAGTGACAAACGCTCCTGCATGGACTCCACCACCGCAGCGGCGTCTTGATGTGAGTGATCATATATTTTAATCACAATTTATGGTTAGGCTAAAGTTAATCCTCTGGGTCGACAAACGCGTCGGCGCATTTTGCTGGATTTTTTCACATAGCGGAAAATATGAATATGCCTATATAGAGAGCGCGCGCTATTGACATCAACTTGATAAAACCAGAGAATGACGGGCTCTGATAAAACTCATCAGATGCATGTACTTTACGTCGTCTTGCGACCCTGTGAGCAAACTCCATTTTAGAGTCTGACAGCAGGTCTCAGGTGCACGCCCCCCTGCTCACGGTTCGTCCTCCCTATCTCCGCTGGGGTCTGCCCACTTTTCTAGCATTTTTCAAATATTGACAGTGGGTGGAGTCAGGCTCTGACCAGGGGTTTAGTTACCCTTTAAAAATATAGGCAAAGGGTCAAAACCATGGAGCAAACTATCCAAACAATAACCAGCCAGAAAACACAGGCAAACAGGAACATCCAGGCAGAAAGTGAAAACCATTACATGTGAAAATCAGAAAGAGTGCTCAGAAATCAAATGGCAACACTAACAAGACTTTGCAATGAAAGAGTGAAAACACATTGCTTAAATAGGCAGGGCTTAACTAGCTAATAACAAGCTTATGCCATAACTGAACTAGGGATGTCCCGATACCACTTTTTCACTTCCGATACGATACCGATGCCGCAGCTTTGGTTATTTGCCGATACCGATATCAATCCGATATTTTTATTTTATTCTTGAACTAATACTACTACTAATAAAATATATGGAAGCACTTTGCTCAATTAGCCACATAAGAACATCTCACTCAAATGGAGAACAAATACTTCTCCAGTATATAGTCCACAACAACAGTTGATAATGAAAGACTGCCACCCTTTATTCAAAAGACCTTGAGATATGTTTGGTAACCTGAATGAATTTAAAATGTATTTGCTATATTTCAGATCAATATATTTGCTTCCTTAAAATTTTTATTAACTTTAACTTTATTCCCATCTGAATTATAAATAATTTATTTCTGTATAAAATAATACTACTTTTAAAAAAACATCTGATTTTCTTTTTTAATCAATGTAGAATGTGTAAATAAAAAATAAACAGATTAGTGCTCTGTTTTAGGACAAGATATGAAAACCAATGCAATATGATGAATGTCCAAAAGATGAGATCATTTTTGCTTTTAAGCAGCGTGTGTGTATGTGTGTGAGATTTTGGTTGGGTGGCAGTTACAGTTTGACAAGAGTTTACAGTTTGACAAAAGCACAATGTTGTGTTTTACACAAATATAAGTAGGCTAAACACTTTTTTTTTAATGATGTCCTGTATGAAAATGACGGAGTATGTTTTTATGTTTCCACTGTTCGATCGCGCCCGTGCCTCTCTCTCTCTGACACACACACACACACATTCCAGCAATTGCAATCTTGACATCGCAGCCTGTTCATTTTGCTGCGTTCACACCAAACGCGAATAGAGCGTCAAATTCGATGCTTGAACAGTTTGAATCCATTCGCGCGTCCAAAGCGAATAGGACGCGCCTTGCGCGTATAATGATAAAGCGAGCATTTGAAGCGATATAGACGCGCGTTCAGAGCTAAGGCGGGACTACAGATTAGGTGTCTCTAAAGAACCCACATATGTCTCTGCGCGTATCTAACAGTAACGTTAGTTCCGTATTACATTCATTAATGTGCACGCGAGTTTTATTAATTTTTATACCGTGTATTCTCTGTGTAAATCCATGCACCGAACGTACGTTCAGTACGAATACATGTACCGTTCCACCCCTAATAAGTATCGGATCATAGGTATCGGATAATTTTTTTTCTCCCCTCCGATATCCGATCTAGCGTTTTGGGCCAGTATCGGCACGATACCGATGCCGTGGATCGGATCGGGACATCCCTAAACTGAACCTAATCACAACATAATGAGTCCAGGCAATGGGTTATGGGAATTGAAGTTCATGTGATAGCCCAGGAGTCGAGAGGAGTGCCCTCTGGTGCAGATTATGGGCACTCCAGCTGGCGGATGTCACAATTATATATGGTTGAGAATAAAATTATGGTCATAAAACATTTTCAACATTTGGTAATAATATACTTTTTTCTTTAGCACTAAATCAGCCTATTAGAATGAATGAATTTTATAGATTTAGTTATAAATAAAATTGTTTTAACAAATTTTAATTTTTAAGTCAATTTTATGAATTAAACAGGTCGCAAACATACTTTATCATTAGAAAAAAATTGTAATAACCCGTAAAACATAAAAACTATTATGCAAACATTCAAGACATACCTCCTTATATAGAACCTTTTTGGGCATAAGGGGTTCTTTAAAATTGAGGAACACTAGTTCCCTTTCGTAAAGGGAACTCCCGCTGCATCGATACTCGATACTTTGGGGAATGCCTTCGGCATGAAGCGTCTGAAGTCAACTATGGAACTATTCCAATCTTGATTGGTGCAACGTCACCCGTGACGTCGCATGTGACGGTGATCCGGAAGCTACAAAAGGGTCACAGGAACCAGGAAATGTTAGCTTCTGGTCTTCAGCAAGCGCTCTATGTCATCTTGTCTGTTCTATTTGGTGTTGTCTGTCCCGTGAAAAGAGTATTATTTATGGTGAATAAAAGAGAAGCTATTCAGGCAGTGTGCGTCCCCTTGCCCACGTTATTTAAGCGAGGGTGACACACACTCGCTTTGTGTAGTTTGTCTGGGAGTGGAGCATGCACGGGCGGTGCTCGAGGGCGCTGTCTGTGCAAACTGTTTTCAATGAAAAAGCTCCGCTCCCGTTTGAGCTTGTTCGATCAATTAGATCAGGCTCGCGTTTCCAGTGCATCAGGTCCCGCGTCTGTTGAGGCAGCGCGCCGCTTGTATGCATAGGATTCGCACGTGGGGCTGGCATATGATACTGAGACGGTTGCGACCCTTTCTCAGTGTTTATTAACCAGCTCCACTGGTCTCGCGCACGGTTCGGAAGCCCGCGCTGCGGCTTCTTCCGACCGTGTTAAAGACAGAGCGTTTGATTCGATCAAATAGATCAGGCTCGCGTTTCCAGTGCATCAGGTCCCGCGTCTGTTGAGGCAGCACGCTACATGTATGCATGGGATTCGCACGTGGGGCTGGCATATAATACTGAGACGGTTGCGACCCTTTCTCAGTGTTTATTAACCAGCTCCACTGGTCTCGCGCACGGTTCGGAAGCCCGCGCTGCGGCTTCTTCCGACCGTGTTAAAGACACAGCGTTTGATTTATCTGGCTCCGAGGAGTTAGATATTATTTATCAACACTGAATCACGTGGATATGGGGATTCGCCACCCCATATTCCCGTTAGTGAGGAGTTGCTGGAGGTTGTAATCTGGGCAGTGGTTAAATTAAATGTTAAATGGCCATATAATAAGCAGGAAGCGACTAAGAAAAATAAAATGAATGAGCGCTTCCTGCAGACCCAGTCACAATCTTCGTGTCAGAGCCTTCCCTTTTTTCACTGATCTCCATACTGAGGTATCGAGATCGTGGAAAAATCCATTTTCATCTCAATTATTTCCCCCCCATGTATATATTTACTCATCCATTAGGGAATCTAATGAAAATGGTTATGAGGTGACGGCTCGGGTTGAGGAATATTTTGCGAAATATTTTCTCCCCGACATTGCGTCACCCCTGATAGCTCAGATACTTCCCTCCAAATCTCGTACATCGAATTTGTTAGGGAAAGCATATATGGCGGTGGGTCGAGCCGGTGCATGCCCACACACAATGGGGTTATTACAGGCATATCTGGCTGACCTCCTCAAGCAGGTGGATGATAACTGGGAGGTCTGGCAGCACTAGTCGTCTCAGAGAGACATTTATGGCTTAATCGCTTGTGGATCGGGGAGAAAGACAGGGCTTTCCTTCTCGATGCTCCCCTTTCACCTTCCGGCCTCTTTGGCGACGCGGCAAGATCCGTTGTCGAGAGGCTTCAGGAGGCAGAGCGACAATCAGCTATCCCCAGTTGTCAGTCCAGGTCTCATGGGGTTGCTGCCAGGGGGCAGCCTCATGGGACAGCCGCCAGCTCCTCATATTTTGAGAAGGTTTCCTCTCGTGCCCCCCCGTATAAGGCTTGGGGCCAGAAGAAACATTCTCGCACGAAGCACTCCATACCGAAGACAGGTCTGAGGACTGTCTCTCGGGCTAAGATGGCTTCAACTAAGAGGTCTTGTCGTAACACGCAGACCCTTATGGGCATTCCCCCAGGAGAGCGAGTACAGGAGTCTCGCCCCCTTATGCAGCCCTTAGGAAATCGATGTTTGCTTCCTGCCGCCGATGGCGCTTCGGGACACATCGGCTTCCAGCGAACACAAATCGCAGTATCTGCCCGATGACGTTGCGGCCCTGTCGAGTTCGCCGCCTCTCAGGAGGTCTGTAGAGAGCATATTTCGGTTAGTTCCTGCCAGTTAGCTGCTTCAGGTCACCGAAGCCATTTGGAAATTTATAGCCGAGGCCAGTCTCGGGGGACTGGTCCCCATAATGGCATATTTAGACACCCCGAGGGGTCTTCAAAATATATCCTAGGGGGTCCTGCTTACAGTGGAGCTAATATACAAATATTATCTACTAAGGGTGGTTCACATGTCGGCCAGCCCCGAGCAGGGTCGGTTCTTGGAACAGGAAGTCTAGTCCCTCTTAACACAGGAAACCTCAAAGTGGGCTCTTCCTAAAAGAAAAAGAGAAAAAATGGTTACGGGAGCCTGGGTTCTACAGCTGGCACTTCATAGTTCCTATGAGGGGGGGAGTTAGGCCTTATTTTGGATCTCATGGTACTGGATCAACCTCCGAGGGGGTTCAGATTCAAGTTACCGACTGTCAGTCAGACCAGCTCCGAGGACTGGTCTGTCTTGATAGATCCACAAGCTCCTTAACTCCTCTTTCCCTTCTAACCCTATCACAGGAAGTTTCCGAGATCCGCTTTTGGGGGGAAAAGCGCATCAGTTCTGGACTCTTCCAGTCGGCCTAGCCTTATCCCCTCGCACCTTCACTAAATGTATGGACACGGCCCTTGCTCCATTGAGACTTCAGGGGGTCCGTATCTTATAGATGACTGGCTCATTTTGGCTCAGTCGAAAAGAACTAGCAATTCAACATCGAGATGTTGTTTTGCGTCATCTGAGGTGTGTGGGGTTGAGACTCAATGTGAAGGAAAGTTCCTTAACTCCTCTTCAGAGGACTACGTCCCTGGGAGTAGAGTGGGACTTAGTCACGATGCGGGCACAATTGTCTCCTGCTCGTATAAATACTATCTTAAACACATTGAAGAGTATTAGGTTAGGCCAGGCTATCACTGTCAAACACTTTCAAGGAGTTTTGGGTCTTATGGCTGCAGCTTCCACGGTAGTACCCTTTGGTCTGCTCCATATGAGGGCCTTGCAGTGGTGGCTCAGGAACAAGGGTTTTTGTCCTCTGGGAAACCCTTTTCGTACGATCAGAGTTACGCGCAGATGCTTTCGTTCTCTTGTCGTATGGAAGAAACCATGGTTCCTGTCTCAGAGCCCGGTTTTGGGAGCACCATGTGAGAGAAAAACTCTGACCACGGATGCGTCCCTAACGGGCTGGGGTACGGTTATGGAGGGCCGTTACACCCGAGGTACTTGGAAAGACCATCATCTCACATTGCATATTAATCGCTTGGAGATGTTGGCCGTATTTTTGCCCTGAGGCACTTCCTTGTAGACCTCAGAGGCCATCATGTTCTTGTTAGGACAGACAATATGTCGGTGGTCTCTTATATCAACTGCCAAGGGAGGATTGAGATCTCGCCCTCTTTGTAGACTGGCGCATCAAATTCTTCTTTGGTCCCAGGACAAATTTCTCTCCATCAGATCTATTTATATTCCTGGGGTTGATAATATGGGAGCAGACATCCTGTCGAGGCAGGGGCTGAGGCCCGGGGAATGGCGGCTCCACCCTGAAGTGGTTGAGCTTATATGGAGAGAGTTTGGCCGGGCGGAGGTTGACCTGTTTCGCTTATCATGAGAACTCTCATTGCCCGCTCTGGTACTCTCTCTCACATCCAGCTCCTTTGGGCTTGGATGCCATGGTACAGATGTGGCCAAGGTCACATCTGTACACTTTTCCCCCGATCGCTCTGCTCCCTGGGGTTCTAGAAAGGGTCAGGAGGTACGGAGTGAGACTACTCCTTGTAGCTCCGTACTGGCAGGCCCGAATTTGGTTTTCGGACCTTATTAGTCTCTTGGAGAGTTCTCCATGGAAAATTCCTATTAGGAGAGATCTTCTGTCTCAGGCTGATGGTACATTATTTCATCCCCGACCAGAGTAATGGAGACTATGGGTCTGGCCCCTGAGGGGGTCCCACCCATAATTAGGTTGCCCTTTCCACCGAGGTGGTCAGGACATCCATACTAGAACCCCACTCTACTAGGAACTAAACAATTAAGTTAGGGAGGGCATTGAACCCAGTTTATTACTGCCCACTGGCTTCAGTACTGGTGTTCCATCCCGCTCTCTAACGGGATCTCCTGTTCATGCTTAGGGCCTCTGTGGCGGCCTCAGTGCCCTCCGCAAGCCTCTAAGGGTGTTCTCGAAAGGACGTTCCCACTGAAACTCCATGTTCCTGTAGATTGGAGGATGAATCCTTTTCATCCAGCCTATTGGCATCAGGCTGATGGGTTATCCCTGGCACCCATCATGTCCTGTGGGTGAGGTATACGAATATATATTTGAGATATATAAGTATATATAGGAGAATCTATTGAGTCTGCTTCCTGCTCGTCTTACTCCCTGGAAGAGTGGTGGTGCTGCCCCCTCTTACTTGCTAGCGTGGGAGCCACTCAACGTTATTTTTGCCCGGTACTGAGGTACCTGTAGGCAATGTTAAGATTCTTCGGGTATTCCATCCTCCATCGCATGTGTCGGATGGTCAAGGTCGTAGCCTTTGAGGTTCCTACATTAGGCCTTAGGCTGAGAGGAGTCAGTCCATCTAGTTATGCATCAAGGGTTAGGAGCTATTCCCTTTATTAAGAGTACAGTTGGTTATCTAAAACCACTTATATTTGAAGTACAAGGTGCGCTTTTGCCTTCACCTCTCATCTAATATTTTCTACGGTCTGGGGCTCCCATCCATGAGGTCAGTCGAGCCTCCGGCTCCAGACCTCCCCTTCTTGCACCAAATCTTATGACAAGCTAGTTTGGATCTGCCCTCTACTCATTCTATCGTCCGTGAGTGTGCCAGATGCTTTACACCAGGGCGTTTTCTCTCAGTGTGGCGGCGTGGGTATTCGTTCCCCAAAGTATCGAGTATCGATGCAGCGGGAGTTCCCTTTACGAAAGGGAACGTCTCGGGTTACGTATGTAACCCTCGTTCCCTGAGTAGGGAACGAGACGCTGCATCCCTCGGCCACACTTTTCGCGCCCCTGAGAACGACTTGCTTTGACCAATTAGAAGCTAACATTTCCTGGTTCCTGTGACCCTTTTGTAGCTTCCGGATCACCGTCACATGCGACGTCACGGGTGACGTTGCACCAATCAAGATTGGAATAGTTCCATAGTTGACTTCAGACGCTTCATGCCGAAGGCATTCCCCAAAGTATCGAGTATCGATGCAGCGTCTCGTTCCCTACTCAGGGAACGAGGGTTACATACGTAACCCGAGACGTTTTCCCTTTCAGTCGCTCACATTAGCGACGTAGTCGACGTGTCGACTGATTGGGATCATGCTTAGGGAGCCTGTCATCTTCGAGTATTGATAAAACGAGCCAATGCACATTGGAGTGCGAGATTTGCATCTCGCGCTCCGCCCCGCAGCGCGGGTATAAACACGGAAGCGGATGCACGCACCACTTGTCTTTAGCTTCGGAGCCGATCGGTCTTCATGTCGATGTCTCTGAAGAGTGTTGTTATATTACAACAAGCGAATGTGTCGGTGCTTCTTCAGGAAGTCTCTCCCAGTGCTGGTGGTTCTACAGCGCGAGTGCAGCGGTGATTGCGAGCTTTCTGAGCTCTCAACTGCTGTTTTAACAGCATCACATTTCTGTTTGTTTGTCTGTCGGCCAGTTGAGGGCGAAGAGAGTGAGTGCTTCACTGGTACAGGCTGCACTATCCCTGTCAGTGTTGCCGCAATCATTCCCCTGTGTGCTCCGGCACTGGTGATAGTTTTTCATTTCCTGAAAGAGCAACACGGGTGCGTTTGCGTCTTTTTCAAGATGTCATTCCACCCATGCGTTTCTGGATGCAGTTGTTCCCTGTCCCCCTCTGACGGTCACAATTGTTGCGTCACGTGTTTGGGCTTACAACACGTGAGTTCTTTCCCGAAGTGCTTGGAGAGCTTACTAGGTCGTGAACGGCACCTTTAACTGCCAGAAACTGCCTGGATAGCTCCTCCCCCCTCACTACCCTTGACGGAGGAGCGGTGAAGGGTTACAAGGCTATCCCTCCAGTGGAGTGGTCTGTCGCGGCACACCTGTGTCCGGCGGCCGCTGCATCTTGGACAGGGGATCCTCGTCTCTCCTCTCAGGCCTGTGAGTTATTATCTGTTCTTACGGGCAGAGCTTACAAAGCCTGTGGGCAAGCCGCCTCCTCTTTGCATGCCATGGCGTTGCTACAGGTCTATCAGGCCAAAGCACTCATGGACATGCACGAGGGTAGCCTAGACTGTGCGCTCATGAGTGAGCTCCGCACCGCAACCGACTTGGCTCTCCGGAGCACGAGCGTTGCAGCCTGCACGTTCGGTCTAACAATGTCCACCCTGGTGGTCCAGGAGCACCATCGTTGGCTCAGCCTGGTTGATATGGCGGATGTGGACAAGGTTCGGTTCCTGGACTCCCCAATTTCCCAGGTTGGGCTGTTCGGTGACGCGGTGGAGAGCTGTGCTGCTGCCATAACCCCGCCGCCGGTGGCAGTTCCTCCGCCTGCTCGTTGTCGAGGGCGTCCCCCTGCTGCCACTTCCGCTCCTGCTGGGCCACTGCAGCAGCCTTCACCCAGGCCTCAGCAGAGAGCTAGCCGCAGGCAGGTCGCCCAGCCTGTGTCAGACGATGCCAAGCCAGGTGACAAGTGTAAGACCAAGCGTCCCTGACGCAGGCCACTCAGGGATGGGGGGATGAGCTGTTCAGATGGTTGCCGTTCCGCCCGATTTGTCAAAAGAGCAAATTCCTCCGTTCCTGGGTCCCAAGAGGGTCAGACTGGCGGTGTGCGACCCTGTAAAGCCTTGCACCCCTCAGTCCCCTCTTGTGTCTCCAGCCGGCAGCCGGTTTGTGGTTCGAGGACCCAACTACGCCTTCTCCCGTCCCCCTTCCGACCCGTGGAGACAGGTAAGTGTTGCATCGCACACTCAAACCTCGCTTCAGGCCTCCCCGGGCCATCCGAGCCAGGTCCCTGTCCTCCACCTTGCTGCCCCACCCCGGGTACATCTGTGGTGCCTCTGGTCCCCCTGGCCCGGTTTGTGGAAGCCTGGAGAGTGCTTCCCAACCGGTCCAGCTGGCTCCTCTTTACCATCAGACACGGCTACACGATTCAGTTCGCCCGGCGTCCACCCAAGTTCAGCGACGTTTGTTACACTTAGGTGCTGAGCGAATGTGCCCCTGTCATGCGTGCGGAGATCGCAGTCCTACTGGCGAAGGATGCGATAGAGCCGTTTCCTCTAGCCGATATGAAGACCGGCTTCTACAGCCCATACTTCATTGTACCCAGGAAAGGTGGTGGATTACGGCCAATCTTGGACTTGCAAGTCTTGAATCGGGCCCTACACAGGCTTCCGTTCAAGATGCTAACGCAGAAACGCATTTTCAAGTGCCCCCCCCCCCCAATTATGTCAAGAGCAGAACAGTGGTCCCACTGAAACTTTTTCAGAGGCTCCTGGGGCAAATGGCATCCGCTGCCACAGCAACGCAGCTCGGCCCATTGCCAGTTGTTTTACTCCCTGACTTAGGGGACCCTCGGCACGGATGTGCTGGCACATAGCTGGCCTCCGCAAGTATGCGTTTCCCCCAGTGAGCCTTCTTGCACAGACACTGTGCAAAGTCAGGGAGGAAGAGGAGCAGGTCTTACCAGATGCCCCTTATTGGCCCAACCGGACCTGGTTCCCCAAACTTATGCTCCTCTGAGGGAGGAACTTCTCTCTCAGGGATGGGGCACTGTATGGCACCCGCGTCCAGACCTCTGGAAACTCTATGTCTGGTCCCTGAACGGGACGCGGAAGTTCTAGGTGACCTACCACAATCAGTCGTACACACCATCACTTCTGCGAGAGCACCCTATACGAGGCATGCTTACGCTCTGAATTGGAACCTGTTCATTGAGTGGTGTTCTTCTCACCGAGAAGACCCCCGAAGGTGTTCGATCGGTGCCGTGCTTTCTTTCCTGCAAGATGGGTTGGTGTGAGGGCTGTCACTCTCCACCCTCAAAGCCTATGTTGCCTCTATTGCCGCACATCACAATGCAGTGGATGGGAGATCCATGGGAAAGCATGACCTGATTGTCAGGTTCTTAAGGAGAGCGAGGAGACTGAATCCGCCTCGCATCCCCTCTATACCCTTTTGGGACTTATCTCTGGTGCTGACCGCACTGCAGAGACCTCCCTTTGAGCCACTGCAGGCAGCTGAGTAAAAAGTCCTTTCTTTAAAAACAGTTATCATGCTTGCTTTGGCCTCCATTAAGAGGGTAGGGGACCTGCACGCATTTTTGGTCGACGAATCGTGCCTGGAATTCGGGCCGGCTAACTCTCACTTTATCCTGAGACCCCGGCCTGGATATGGACCCAAGGTTCCTACCACTCCATTTCGGGACCAGGTGGTGAACCTGCAAGCGCTGCCCCCGGAGGAGGCAGACCCAGCCCTGACTTTACTCTATCCCGTCCGCTCCTTGCGGTTACATGTGGACAGAACGCAAAGCCTTAAGACCTCAGATCAGCTCTTCGTCTGTTACGAAAAAAGTTCTGTCAAAAAGTTGTCTTCAATCAGCTGAACAAATTCTTATGCTCGAATGGATACTTTGACAATTTGCTATCTGGTTTCCGCCCCACAGCACAGAGGCAGCGCTCATAAAGATAATAAACGATATTCGCTTACATACTGATTCAGGCAAATTATCAGTGCTGGTACTACTCGACCTCAGTGCTGCATTTGACACTGTCGATCACAACATACTTCTTGACAGGCTGGAAAACTGGGTGGGGCTTTCTGGGATAGTCCTAAAATGGTTCAGGTCATACTTAGATGGGAGAGGTTATTATGTGAGTATAGGAGACCATAACTCTGAGTGGACATCCATGACATGCGGAGTCCCTCAAGGCTCGATTCTTGCGCCACTCCTGTTCAACCTGTATATGCTCCCAATGAGCCAAATAATGAGAAAGAACCAAATTGCTTACCACAGCTATGCAGACGACACACAGCTGTACTTAGCCCTATCGCCTAACGATTACAGCCCCATTGACTCCCTGTGTCAATGCATTGATGAAGTCAACAGTTGATGTGCCAAAACTTTCTTCAGTTAAACAAAGACAAAACTGAAGTAATTGCATTTGGAAACAAAGATGAAGTTCTCAAGGTGAACACATACCTTCACTCTAGGGGTCAAACAACTAAAAATCAAGTCAGGAATCTTGGTGTGACACTAGAGTCAGACCTTAGTTTCAGTAGTCATGTCAAAGCAATAACTAAATCAGCATACTATCATCTAAAAAATATTGCAAGAATTAGATGTTTTGTTTCCAGACAAGACTTAGAGAAACTTGTTCATGCTTTCATCACCAGCAGGGTGGATTATTGTAATGGACTTCTCACTGGCCTTCCCAAAAAGACGATAAGACAGTTGCAGCTCATACAGAACGCTGCCGCTAGGATTCTGAGCAGAACCAGGAAATATGAACATATCACACCAGTCCTCAGGTCTTTACACTGGCTCCCAGTTATATTTTGGATTGATTTTAAAGTATTATTACTGGTATATAAATCATTCAATGGCCTAGGACCTCAATACATTGCAGATATGCTCACTGAATAAACCCAACAGATCACTCAGATCATTAGGATCATATCAGCTAGAAATACCAAGGGTTCACTCTAAACATGGCGAGTCTGCTTTTAGCTATTATGCCAGCCGCAGCTGGAACCAGCTCCCAGAAGAGATCAGATGTGCTCCTACAGTGGTCACATTCAAATCCAGACTCAAAACACATCTGTTTAGCTATACATTTACTGAATGAGCACTGTGCCACAGTCCGTCCGACTGTTTGTACTGTACTGTACTGTACTGTATTTTATTTATTTTTTCTAAACTTTTTAAATTATTCTTATTTCTTTTTATTATTTAAATTTCTTCTATGTAAAGCACTTTGAATTGCCATTGTGTATGAAATGTGCTATATAAATAAACCTTGCCTTGCCTTGTTACGGAGACCAGCAGAAGGGAAATGCTGAGTCAAGTCAAGTCAAGTCATGTATATTTATATAGCGCTTTTCACAATACAGATTGTATCAAAGCAGCTTCACAGTATTAAATTAAAATAATACAACAAGGTTTGTTTCAAGTTAAATTTATTGATTGATAAAATTTAATTAAATATCCCCAAAATATCCCCAACTGAGCAAGCCAAAGGCAACAGTGGCAAGGAACCGAAAAACTCCATCAAGTGACCTAATGGTGTCCTAAAACTCCATCAGGTGACCTAATGGAGAAAACAAACCTTGGGAGAACCCAGGCTCAGTCGGGGGCCAGTTCTCCTCTGGCATTTATGAGCTAAAGACCGGATTGTATTTTAGATGCACCTTGTCCCTCTGGACTGCGAGCTCACTCCACTCGGAGTGTAGCCACTTCCTGGGAGTTGGCGCCTCGCTAACAGATGTTTGTAGAGCTGCAGGCTGGGCCACACCTAACACGTTCGCTAGATTCTATAGCCTACGTGTCGAGCCAGTTGCTTCCCGTGTGCTCTCTTCACATAGAAGCCAGTTAACACTGTAAGATCCGCTCGATGTGTCGGCTTGCTGCACCATTCCCCTCATATGGACTGGATACGTGCGCTATTCTTGCTCTAGTTGAGTTCCCCTTTAGCTGAACCCTGTTGAGCTCCTCCACATCCTTTCAGCATTGGACGTGGCGGAGCGTCCGATGCTAGGCCTTCCACTCGTATGCTCTAGTGGAACTTGTGCTAGGCTGGGTCCACATGATGTGATCCCTACGGCGATCCCATATGTGTATTCTCCACAGTACGGCTCCCTGAAGCGAGCCGTGTCTTTCTTGTCGCTGACGGTTGAGTCTCCCCCTGTTATAGGCTGGAGCCACCTCAGTGACATTCCATATGTTTTACTGCCCGGTAATTCGCCCAGTCCAAATGTATCCTCCACATGTTACCTCCCTGCGGGCTGGATGTGGCTTTCGTAGTGTCCCTCCTTCCATCAAAAGGGCACGCTTTCCCAGTGTTATCCAAGTCTGAGTGTGTCTTGCGGAACAGCAGTGACTTTCCTGGCCTAAGCCCTGTCCTATCTCAATAATGCGGGGGGTCAGGAGGCTTTGTCTAGGCACTGGAAGGTGGCAGCACTAGTGCCGTTTTAATAGGGATCGGAATCAGCAGACACGTCGAATATGTTGAACGTGAGCGAATGAAAGGGAACGTCTTGGTTACGTATGTAACCCTCGTTCCCTGAAGGAGGGAACGGAGACATAGTACCGTCGCCACTACTGCTGGTCCACCGCTGACTCCGGGCTCCGCTCCGCTCCTCAGTGAAAAACAAGTGGTGCGTCCAGCTCATTTTATCAGTACTCGAAGATGACAGGCTCCCTAAGCGCAATCCCAATCAGTCGACACGCCGACTATGTCTCCGTTCCCTCCTTCAGGGAACGAGGGTTACATACGTAACCGAGACGTTCTGTATACAACTCCATTGAAGCATTTTTCTGTGATGTGTAGTGTGTAGTGTTCCATATTCTTACTGGGCTACATGAACATTCATTCATAAGAACATTTTCTAGTACAAATAACAATAAAAGGTTTTTCTTCTCCTTGCATGATCATAAGTATTAAAGCATAAAGCCAAAAAAAGAGCAACAGTAGTGCACAGTCCATCCATTTAGCAAGATTTAGAGGAGAAAGTCTGGTTTCAGACTTCCATCTAAATGAGCTCCTTGATGGATTGATCGTTAATTGTTCTTAGAAGGCTCTGCACCATTACCTTCCTTTGAATGTCTCCACTGCCATGGATTTTCCCTTGGCAAGAACAAATTTCTATATTACTCATGCACCAAAGAGTCAATGTCTGAAGGAGGACCAATTCGTTACAGGGTTGTCGATAACTAAAATATACTTCATTTTGCCTAAACGGGCTTAAGCATCTGCTACTGGCTTGCCAAGCTTCCAGGCTTTGATAATGTGAATGAATATGAAGTCTTTAAAACATGTTTTTAGTGCCATTACAAGGTTGGAGAATTTTCCCTACTCTACGTCTTCTTGGTGAAAAAGTTTGTATTACTGCTGTTAGCTGTAAAGTTGTGTAAACCCCTTACAAGCACTGCAGACAGTGTTCCGGTGAAGAGCCTGGTGTGGGACTTTTATTTACATCCCCTATAAAAGCCTGTGGCGCTCAGTGTCAGTGTGGAACCTGCCAACAGACAGAATGTGAATAACTGTCTCAATGCGAGAGCCAGCATGCCAGTGTATTCACTTTTAATGCAGGTAACAGTGAAAAACACAGATGCTGCTGCAGTGTAAGTGCTAAAATCAAGCAGAAGGAACTGGACAGATTCCATGTTTTCTGAAGTGGCTGTGAGTTTAAAAAAAACACACATATAGGCCTTGTTTCACAGACAGGGCTTAGATTAAGCCAATACTAGGCCTTAGTTCAATTAGGACATTTAAGTAGCTTTTATAAACATACCTTAGAAAAAAAAAAAAAAAACATTACTGGTGTGCATCTTGAGACAAAACAGTGGCACTGACATAATTTAATATATGTCAGTGTAATTTGCTTTCAGTTAAAACAGCTCAAACATGCATTTTAGTATGGGAAATTTTAATCTATAGGTTTAAACCTTGTCTCTGAAACCGGGGGATAGTCTTTTGAATGAAGCATAACAAAAGCAAGCTATGCACTACCATTCAAAAGTTTGGGGTCTGTAAGATTTTTTTTCTGGCTTGTGCTTCACCAAGGCTGCATTGTGAAATATTATTTCAGTTTAAATTTCTATTTAAATATATTTTGGTGGCAAAGCTGGATTTTCAGCAGTCAATACTCCAGTCTTATTACTTATTATTATCAATGTTGAAAACATATCAATGTTGTGAAGCTTAATATTTTGTGGAAACTCTCATAAATGTTTTTTAAAATAATTATTTGAGGAATAGAAAGTTTAAAAGAACAGCATTTATTTGAAATAAAAATATTTTGAAATCCCCATACTTTTGAATGGAAATATAAAATGACAGTTACTACTTTCTACATTGTTACAAAAAAAATAAAAATACTTCAAATAATAAATGAATGAATGAATGAATGAATGAATAAATAAATTCCCACAAAAATAGTAAACAGCACAACAGTGAAAATAATAAGAAATGTTTCTTGACCACCAAATTAGCATATTAGAATGATTTTGATCAAATAAATGCAGCCTTAGTGAGCATAAGCAAATTTCAAAAACATTAAAAAATATTATAGAGTGAACGGTAGTGTGTGTGTGTGTGTGTGTGTGTGTGTGTGTGTGTGTGTGTGTGTGTGTGTGTGTGTGTGTGTGTGTGTGTGTGTGTGTGTGTGTGTGTGTGTGTGTGTGTGTGTGTGTGTATTACCTCTTGTAAACATATATGATTTTGTGTTTACTCCAAATTTACAAGTTTTGTTACAAATGTTCAAATTTGGTTTGTTGAATCAAGGCTAAAGCAAAGAAAAATAAAATGGTTGTCTATTTGAGGGCCTCAAGGACAGGAATTGAAAACCACATCCTAATGGTGACATGCATTTCTGGAAAAGCTAAAATCCTAAAATATAGTGTTTTATGCAAATACATTTTCTTGAATCAGGATTTGTGAGAGATACATGTTCCAGTAATACACATGGAACTGTCTGGCTATTAGTATGCAAATGGAGCGCCTTTTTCTTCCTGAACTGTATTTCATTAGTAGACTGATCTGACAGGTCAGACAGGGATATTTTAGAATGCTGGCTCCTCTCCAGAATGCATTTGTGCACAATGCTGGATCTCTCTGTACTGTATTTTTGTTTTGTGTCATTTTTTACCCCCACCACCATTGGAAGTGAAATGTTAATAAACCATGCAGCGCCCTGAAAATGATTATTATATGGAAGTGTATGAATTAGGGCCAGCTTGTCAAGTTTGTCAGGGTGCTGAATTAGAGAGACCAGTGTGAGCCATAAAGTGCCACTTCATCTGTCGGTGCCGGCTTTGTCGGAGCTCAATTAGCATGCAGATTTCTGAATGCTTTATGAGAGCGCTGGGACTGAAGGACCTCTCAAAACATTGATTTATGATCTGAGCTCTGTCACCGTTGCCTACGGCATTGGGGCAGCCCGCACCGGTGCTTTTGTTTTCAAATAATGTTTTTACAGTTTGGCAAGATCTAGTGCAATAAGCGACAAGATTTATATTTCACACACCATTGTTCTAAGGAGGCTTATGCGATGTTTGGAGTGTTTCTTAAGTGTCTTACAATATGTGGATTATACGTTGATGCCCTGATTAATCATTTGATGTAAAGCATAAGCAGTTCGTATTTGCCTTCCTCGCTCTCAATCTCACTCTCATTCTTTCTTTTCTGTAGCTGTAAGCAGAAGCTGTATCTTGAAAACCTCCCAAACACCAGTATTATCATCCCGTTCCATAACGAAGGCTGGTCCTCTCTGCTCAGAACCCTCCACAGCATCACCAACCGCACACCTGACCACCTGATCGCAGAGATCATACTGGTAGACGACTACAGTGATAGAGGTAAACGGAAGAGCATTTCTTTGTATCTCAGAGCATCTGCTTGACATCAAGGTCGTTGTTGGTGGCTTTCTGCATTAGCTGCTCAAAGTGAATGTTGAACAAAGCTTTGATAGTACTAGGTCCTTGAGTCAAACATTTATTGAAGTAGACAGGGCTTTGCCAATGACCACTGAGTGACAAATATATGTTTTGTTATGATTGGTGTTTTATCAATTTAAAGGGAATTTTGACACTTGTAGGCTCCCTCAAAACTGGGTTTGACTGTTAACATTGCATATACATCTTTAACAAAAAAATTTTTGTCTGTCATGTTCACTACATAGTGGTGAAAATTATATATTAAATATTTGTTGGACTCCTTTGTTTCATTAAGGCTAATTTAAATGTTAGCATTTTATGATGTACATTTAAAGCACATTTAAACAGGGGTGGTTTCTTCATTAGGGCAATAGGCCGACGCACCACCAAAGTGCAAAAGGGCCGGATTTTTTCAATCACATTCGCATTCAAACAGAGTAGACTGTTTGTTCTGCCTCTGGATATAGTCCAATCAGCGTCAAGTCACGGTCTGTGGAGTACCGCCTCTTTTTGGGCAATTTCACTTTGTCAGTCAATTGATATAGACTTCCATACAAAGATTATTATTTTTATTTTATTTTTAACTGCAAGCACTGCAATGCATTCTCTATGGGTTCCGGGAGGGCTTGCACTAACGTGCTTCCGTCATCATATGTAACCTTAACTTGAGCAGCGATTGGTGGAAACAAACATAACTATTAACAATCTTTAAGCTGAAGCGACATCCAATAATTTCCTCAGGTTTTAGTCTCATTGGCCATGAAAAGTAGAGCACATTCTGCTCATTGTAAGACGTTTGGTAGTGGAATGCAGTAAGTTCAAGACATCAGGAATGTGTCTTTGCTTTGAGACACATAGCGCTCGGTTGAGCACTATAGCACCAAATACTCCTCCTTTTGGAACAGCATCCCAATACCTCACACAATAAATCAATAAGAACATCCCAGCGCACAATGCCCCTCTGTACTACAAGACATCTCAGCCAATAGCATTCCATCTCCCAGCTGGGGATGCATCATTACTGTAGAGGAATAATGGGAGAGCACAATAGTGAGCGTGTACTCCTCTCTATTCCCATTACAATACTCATGTCCAACTGAAATGACCTGCCATTAGACTGAGAGTCATCTTGCATCGTTTGATTATATATATATTTTTTATAATTACACAGATTGTTGTTTGTGTCAGAATGTTCATATAATATAATAGTGTTTCCTAATTCATATAAGGCCATCTGCAATGTTTAACGTGTGTGTATACTGTGTGTAGAGATTAACTCTGCTATGCTAATCAACGCAAGCTCATTGGTCAGTTCCCTTTGATGATGAGCTCATATGAGATGCAGATTCTCTCTCAACAGATTTTTGACCTAGAGCAACAGTTGCAATAAACTCTCAAAGCATAGAAAATGTCAGTTTTCTGGCATTTCATTGCAGTGATTTGAAAGCAGATCCACTGAAAAAGCACTAAATCTCCTGCGCATTCGTCAAGTGCTCGTATGAGTCATTTATGTGGTTTAAAGAGAATTTTAGCCAGATGTATTGCTTACTCTCTGTAACAAACATTTGTCAGTTTCCTCAGATCTCTAGCAATGAGAGGTAATTCCGCCAGCCAGTATACAGAAAGAATGAATGAGCTTTACTGCAACAATGATTTGGTTTCACTCAGATTAAAGATTGACCAATTATGTCCAAGTGCATTTGAGAGGAAATAAGCACCTGTCAGTATTGTCACCGGTCACTCTACCTGCACTCTCTCTACACAAACACACAGAAGGTTGTGTGCAGCCGGTGGCCTTTTTGTCTGGACAGTCGCTTTTGAAAACATTCAGTACAATCAATCACTACAGCCAAGAGCGAGATCTAATTAGCATAGAGCAGAGGACAGTCCAGAATGACTGACAGAGAGCCATACTTCTGCCACTCATGATCACTGGCACTAACCAAACCCAGATATGAAGTGGATATAAAGTGGGCTGAAGTCACCCCCCCCTTAAAAAAAAAAAAGTTTGATCTCAATATGCATGTATTTTCTTATTCTATTAAAAAAAGGGAACTGTGCTTTCAACCAAGCTGTGCCACTGTAGCTTTGGTAAAACTTTATTTTCATGGTACCTCAACAGACATTCTACTGACTATAAGTAACTTTGCATCTGCATGTCAACTTATTCTATTTACCTGTACCCTACAACTAACCCTAACCTAACAATATACTGTCTATGACATCTACTAATGCTCCAATGAGAGTTAGTTGACAAGTCACTTATAGTTAGTAGAACGTCCAAAGTGGATCATCGAAATAAAGTGTAACCAAATAAAAATACATAATCATAAACAGCAATATTTAATTATGATAAAATGTTTCCATGTATCAACAATGGCACACTTGTCACGGTCACCACCTCCTTCACTACATTTCCCAGCATCCTCATTGGCCCACACCTGCACCTCCTTCACAATCACCTGCACCTGTCAGCGATCTCCCTCATTAACTTCACCATAAAACCACTCACCTTAGCTGTGTCCCAATGTGAAGGCTGCATCCTCTGAAGGCTGCATTTGAAGGCCGATTGCGTCATAGCGGCGAGACGAAGGACGTCCCAGTTCAAAGGCTGTATCCTTGGAAGGTCGCATTTGAAGGCCGATTGCGTCACCGCGGCTCGATGAAGGCTGTCCCAATTCAATTCTGCATCCTTCGAAGGCTGGTTGCATCATCGCGATGCGATGAAGGCTGCCCTGATTCAAAAGCGACGCCAAATGCACCATTCGTTTCCCCGTGAAAGGAAGGATACATAAAAAGAATCCTAAGCGGCCTATCCTACCCCAAAAGTCATTCCGCGCCGGTTACAACAGCATTTTTTTTATTTAATTTTAAAGGTGGCCGATACTAGAGTTCGGTGGTGGACCGCAAATTCACATTTAAATGTAAGTATTATGTTTTCATTTACTCAAATAGCTTAGCGAAACCAGAGTTAAAGTTTCTTATAAACTTCATCTTAACTCCTTCGTCATCATTGTGCGGCTTCATTTGTCAGGTAGTTTGAGGCAAAACTTGTGCTAATATTAGTTTAACGACCTATTTGTAATATTTGCACTAGTCTATCTCACTTGTGTATTATTAAAAAATATCACTCACTCTATAAAGCCCACAACAATAAGAAAAGCAGTAGATGAGGCAATGGGGTTTCACTTTTATGTGTTTTTGTAGTGCTGTCATAAAAACGGTCTAAAAGGTTTTAACCAAATTTGAGTTTCCAGAAATTATGATTTCTGAAGTATTTTGTATGCATGTCTTGATGTGTCATTTTGCAGTGTTAACAATGCACTTAAGATTGCACGCCTGTGTTAAGTACCCTTTTCTGCTTTTTTAGAGCAATTTATTAAAAAAAATATATATAAAAAAAATAACAAGCCATGGTTCATTTGCTATGCCCTTAGGATTGCAAGTGTCCTGGGATAGATGAGGGTGTGAGTGGGAAACCCACTGCTGAAACGTGGCCCTGGTTTGTCCTCATGGATGAGGTGTTGGGACAGAGGCATTGCACCAACCCCTTTGTCGTCATAGCCTCAATCCCTGAGGACACACCAGGGCCGAGTTCAGCAGTGGGCGCCCACGGTGAGGAGGAACAAGGGGCAGCACCAGCACGAAGGCAGAGGCGAGGGGAGTAGGGAGAGGATGGACAGGCTGTTTTCTCTTCTTGAGAGAATGATTGAAAAATATGTTTGTTTTTTCCTACATATTCTTGTTTCTATTTTTTAAAAGGAAAGAAAAAATCTGTACATTATTTTTATGCAGCTTTAAATGTGTAAATAAAAGAGAATGAATTGTTCTGGACATTGTTTATTTTTGTAATGACAGAAATAATTTCTACATGAAACAAATTCTTGTATACTTTTTTTTATTTTTTTTATAAAATTGGTAAATGAAAATCATTTGTTCCACAGGCTACATTAAAGTACTTTTTTCAACTATTAATAACATACAGTACATTAACATATCAAAATTAACATTTACAGTACATAAAATAAGAAAATTGTAGACTTGTATTGAGCTGAGCAGGGAGACCCTGGTGTGCTGCTGGACCGGGATGGGCTCCACAATAGAGACCCTGGTAAGGCCTCCTGCTGGTGGGTCTCCAGAGTGTTTGAGTGCATATTTAAACTATCCACTAAGTTGTCTACCAACAGGTTTGCATGGCTGACTCAATCGACGGCTCCTATGTCACGGAGGTTTTTATTTATTTATTTCTGAAAAAAGCACTTTTAATAACTATTACTGCATTGGGGAAAAACTACTAAAACCTTAGTTAAGCAAAATTATCTTGCATACTCTAATGTACTTAAAGTATCAAGAGTAAAACTAGAGGTATGTATTCTGCAGGAGACAAAACTCCTTGTCAGGGTTTTTATGATAGTTTTTTTTTATATTATGCTGCTACTATGCATTTTACTTCTGAATATTTTCAAGATTGTGACATTATATACTTTTGTGTAGTTTAATGTAAAATCATATGTGAGGGAAAAAAAGTACTTCAGTAGGTTACTTTACATTTGTACGTGAATACTTAACGAAATATGCAGTTCCCAAAATTAAAGTAACAAAATGTAGGTCTATTGTCACAATATTAACAAATTGTTGCTAACTACAGCTGCATTCCAATCATATCAAAGGGCGCATCTGAAGCGTTCGGACCGGTCTAGCCTACAAGGACTGTTCTTGTCGCCTGGCAACTGTGACAGCTGCCGATGACGAGTGCGAGAAATACTGGACTTTTTTATTTTCAATTGGGTTTTATATTCAAACAGGGCTAAACCGAAAATACATGACCTGGCAGCGCCGGGGCTGAAACATCCTCACCATGTCCTCCAGTAAAATATAAAACATAAAAATGACAATAGCCAATTCTGGCTCCATAGCTGTTTACTCAATTATATCAAATTAATTATCAGGATGGCAGCAGTCCTCTCGCAACGTTGCTTGCGCCAGAAGCGGTGATCAGAAACACCTGGTTGCGCAATTAGGAAATCCTAGAAGGCTACATGGTGCGTCCTTCGAAGGATGCAGCCTTCACATTGGGACACAGCTTTTTTGTTCCCTCATCGTCCAGTCTTGTTTATCCTGAGTGTGTGGAACGTTTGGACCCATACCTCCCGTGTCTTTACCTGTGTGATCACCTGTGTCCTCTCCAGCGATTCCTCCAGTGATTCCTCCAGTGTTCATCCCCAGCATTCCCCTCCAGCGTCTGTGTCCTGTGCTCTCCTCTACCTTGTGTTTGCCATTTACCTGTTTGTCTGCCCACTGCTGTTTAATAAACTCTTTACCTGCTCTTCTGTCTCCGGATCCCTGTCCCGTAACAACACTGAGATTTCTGTGAACATTTTGAATGCTAACAAATGACACTAAAGAATCATTGAATCAGAGTTTTTTAATTGATTCACTTAGTTTGAGCTTATTTTACTGAAATGAGTCAAACTTACTGAATTTAATGCTTTTTTTGCTTTTAAACATTTTCATAACATCTGTCTTTAAACTGTATCATTGACTCGTGATACAGTTTTTGTATTATTGATACTGGAACATAAAATAAAAATAAGTGCATTAAAATCATTGCAATATTAACAATCCTAAATTAATTTTTAATATATGCAAGTAAAACCACAACTTTTAATGCTTCAGGCAGACACTTATCAAAGCAATTTACATTGCTTTCAAGATCCAAAGTATACTGTGCAGTGAATGTCCTAATATTCTTATAGAGTTAATTTTAAAACATCTACTTATGAATGGATGCACATGAAAAGACCACAGTGGCGCTCCTCACTTGTATTGTGTGATTCATTTTCATGAATATGTAGAGCGTTTGTGTTTCTTCGACTCTGCTTAAAGTAAAGTATTTTTAGAGCGTTGCTAAAGTGGAAGCTCTGCTGGTGTCTCTCTCGCCGCCAGCCTGGCTCTTATTGAAGATAAGCATTTCCACCATGTCTCACTCTGTGCAGAAGAGGCCTTGCTGGGCTCTCATTAATTGTGGATACAAATTAAATTCATGCCATGCATTTAATTAATTGAGAAACGTCTTCGTCATGGAAGCTCACAGTGGCATTCAGTAGCGTGAAGGTGCTTCACTTTTGAACACTTTTGTTGTTCTTTCCTTGGCCCGGATGACTCGTTAAGGCTTTCAGAATGTTTCTTTTTGCCTGTGTGTTTAGCTAAGCTGTAAAGTCAACTGCATGATGATTAAATTAATATTCCCTTTAATAGATAGTATTAAATTAGAACATGTAATTAAAGCTCTCTTCTAATGAACCGAAATTAAATGGCTAGCATGAAATATGACACTTGTGTAAAGGCAGATACAACACATGCAAGTCAGACTTCATTTTCTATTAAGGCTAATTAAACCGCCATTATCGTTACATGGACGTGTGTTCATATACATTAAATCAGTATTAGTGACCATTACAATATATTGATAAATGGAATACATCAGCTTGCCATTGTTTCTGTTTGAATAGGGGTGGAAGATAAAGGGCATTTGAATGAATATTGAGTTAGATTTTTTAAAAAGTTATGCTCAATCGGCAGACTAATATGCGTGTTAACATTATTTTAGTGTGATCAAACTGCTTACTTTTTCTTGTGTTATATTCAGTTTTACAACTTTATGGTAATGTCAATGCAATGACTGTATAAATTATGTAAATATCTTTACCTATACATCTCAAATAATACACGTTTTATGAAGAATGAATACTTTGATAAAACATTTAAGATTTATAATACAGTAAAAGCAGTAATATTGTGAAATAATACACATTATTTATTTTAATATATTTTTAAAATGTAATAAATTCCTGTGATGGCAAAGGTGACTTTTACTCCAGTCTTCAGTGTCACATGATTATCCTTATACTAATAAATTCTCCTTATGCTAGGGTTTTGCTAAAATTTTCACGAAACAATTAACTAGATCATCTTTAGGCTGTCACGGTTATCTGGACTCCTTCATCTTTAGTTTCACTTTCATGGACTTTCAGTTTGTTTTCATCAGTCACATGTTTCTTTGTTTTGTTTTTTTCCCCGCCACTCTCTGTTCTCATGGACACTAATCTTCCACTAAAGCTGAACATTATTTATTTCCTTACCTCTGTGTATTTAGTTCTTCTGTGTGCAGTCTTCAGTTGATAGTCGATGTTTGCGTGTTAAACTTTGTTTCACGCACGCTCTGTAAAACTTTCTGTCAGTTCCTGAGTTTATTGTAGTATTAAATCACTACATATTGGATCCTGTGTACCTTCGTCTTCATCATCTTTAGTCTTAGGACACAGGCCATGCCGACAAAAAGTTATGGAATTCAAAAGTGGATTAGTCAAAACATTCTTGAACAAATTTGACGAAAAGCACGTCAAGATAGATGTGAGGCTATACCTCTTCAATGCTAGCGTATTTAAAACAAACTTGGTTTGTGTTATGACAGCCATGAGCTGAGGATACCTGAGGGCTGTTCCATAAAACAAGATTAGAATACAAGCCAGGTTTATTTTGGTTAGTCAGACTTATTGTCGGTTGATTCTGTTTCATAAAGCAAACTTAAAATAGTTCAAACTCAGTTACCCTGGCAACTTATGCTGGGAAACTAGCCTGGTCCAGGGCAGGCTAACTGTCAGGCTAAGCCTCAGCTGTTACACAGATCCTCTAACACTGACCAACAAGAACACAAAATATAGAAATATTATATATATATATATATATATATATATATATATATATATATATATATATATATATATATATATATATATATATATATATAAAATATAAATATATATAATATATAATATATAATATATATATTATATAATATAATATATATATGTGTGTGTACTGTTTTTATAGATATAGATATAGATATATAGATAGATAAATACAATATATATACTACAGGTTTTGTTTGGCAGCTGTAGTACATGTTTATGATTATTAAAAGAACATTAGAACACAATCTAAAAAAAAGCTTTTTAAAGCAGAAGTTAAAATCACAAAATTAAAAATAAATAATTACAAATGCACAGTATAAATTTTAACTGGTAAGATGAATCTGAGCTTAGTAATTGACAGTAATATGTAATTAGTAATATGTCTTTCAATTCAAACACATTTAACACAATTATACAAATGGACAGTTCCTTTAAAGACATCATATTTTCCCCCAATAAATATTCCTTATTTTTCCTTTATTTTTTTTGTGATAATACCCACCAACACATACACATGATTTAAGGGGTAAAAGACAAAAAACAATAAATAAATATTAATAAAAATGTAACATTCACATATTTATATCAAACTCTTATAATGACACATAATTCCTAATAGTTATTCAAGTAATATTATTTAATTATCAAATATTAAATATTAAATAAGTAAATACATAAAATAACAAATAACTAGAAAGAAAAGGGAGGGAGGGTTATATCAAAATGTAGTTAATGTAGGCTAATATTCCTTTATTTTATGGAATATTCTTTGATTTTAGAGTTGCACATATCTTTTCAAAATGTATACATTTGCTCTTAATTTCATGTTATCCTCTCCATAGTGTACTTTAGAAACTAAATCTAACCACTCATTTAAAACTGGGGATTCTTGCTTTCTCCAAAAAATTATTGCATTAAAAGCTGTAATTCTCAGCATTCTAAATAAGTATAAGTCATCTTTATTAAGTAGCATAGGTCCTATACCCAAAAGTATATTTTGTATCTTTATATATTTAGTTTCTTAAAAAAAAAATCTTCCCTGAATTAGGCTACTTCTGTTCATATTTTTTTTATTAGAAGTATAAAATATATGAGTGTAATGAGCTAGAAGTTCACTGCAACTTATCCAACATCCTAAAGATAAATTATTATAATTAGAAGATATTTCTGGTGTTATAAAATATCGCATATTAATTTGCCAAGCAAAATGTATATTTTAGTCAGAATTATTGCGCTCCTATTTGGCGCGCATGTGCGCAGCAGCGCTCGTTCAATATGAAGATTAGCAGTATAAAATCGATTTGATCCACGATCGACCTCTAGGGCTGCTTCAGAAACGCGTGCACACGCAATTATCTAGACTAGATAAACCTGGATCAAATTAGTGAGATTGCGTGAACTTGAATTACCTTTTATGGAACCACTTTAGCCCCAACTTATTTGTTAGGCTCATTCAAGTCCGGTTTTGGAGTTTAACCCCCGCTTTTCTAAGCGTCTTTTATGGAACAACCCTCTGCACAGTTTCGGGGCAGTGCCACCTAGTGGAAAAATTACTATTTTTGCTTATAACTTCTGAACAGATTGGGCAAAAATCACAAAAATAAATGCAGCATGTGGAGTTGAACGATACCAATTTATTTATCAACCATTTTTGGTGTGGTCCATTTTGAATTTTGTCATAAAATAGTATCTTTTTGACCCCAAACCTCACATTGACCACGCCACATCAATATGTTAACAGCGCCACTTATTGGTAAAAAATTATTAGCAATTAAATCATGTGACTAGTATATATGATTTTTTCAGCCATTATTGTTTTGTCATAATCAACAATATGACACAAATGTTGTTAGTCCAACTTAAAGGTAAAATTCTACCATAATTTACTCCTAGTGTTCCAAACCTGTATGGCTTTCTTTCTTCTGCAGAGCACAAAATGATCTTTTTTTTTTTTTTTGGTTAGTATCCCTTCAAACTTGTACTGAACCGAGAATATTCATTTAAGAGCAACAGTGTCATAGAAACACATTTATGGTCCACCTTCTGTGAGTACAATGTCACAACACAACCTTAACTTCCATAGCCTAATTTGTGTTTTTACCTGCTGGAAGCTGAATTTGTAGTAATTACTGACCAGCCTCCATGTGCCCTTTCAAAAGCTACAGCTGACACAATTAGTATGGTGTGAAGATAGTCTGGCTACTCTTGGACACACACACACACACACACGCGCACACACACACACACTCACACAAACACACAAAGACACAGAGACAAACACAGATTCACAGTTTTTGCTGGCTCACCTTGACAGTGAATGATTACTATGCTCTGTGTTTTGCGAATGACGAGGAACAACTCCTGCAAGCCAAATGTGTTTCCCTCCAAGAAAACGTCCTTGAACTCCTCTACAAAGTGATGTAAAGAACCGAATGATAAAATCTTTGCAGTAACAAGCTGTTCATGCTGCACCCTTTTCTGACATACTATTTGAGAAGCAGACAGTGGGATACTGGGCACTTTGCTAGTCAAGCCTCTCAGAGTCTTCTGCTAAGACAGCGTAATTATTACAATCACCTCACCTCTTTTTTAGAGCAGACACATGCACGCCATGGACCAATTCACGAAGCAACTTGAGATGTTACTTAAAGAGAGAGAGAGTGCTCTTATCTTGGATCTGTCAATGCTTTAGTGAGTACACCCAGCATGCTTTGCTCCAAAAACTGCACAAAGTGCAGGTGATTTTTTAAAGTATGCAGGTAATTTAGGTGGGTATTCACCCTTCAGATTATTTGCTTTGGAAAAAAATAATATATAGAGAGAGTTAGTGTAGAGGTCTGTCCCATTTGCCATTCTTCTGTACTATTTTTGGCCATTTTTGTAGGAGAATGAGTGCAAGTAGTGTGTTCACAGTGAGCAATGCAATAAGACATTTTATGCACTCATGCACCTTATAAAGCGGAACGGGAGTTTTATCTGGAAATGATGGTGGTATGATCAAAAATTGTCAAAATGGCAGACGCAGTGACTGCTGAAACTTGGGTGATAAGGCTGGTCCTCTGAGTGTTGGTGGTCCACTGATTAATGTGAAGACAGGTCAGGTGACCACAAGAAGAAGAGATAAGACCTGTCCTGATGCCCTTGATGATGACTTGACGAGGGATCTCTGGGTGAGAAGGCAGCATTATGCAAAAGTTGAATGCGTTGACAAAATTGTTTAATATTTGTTTAACATTTACTGTATGCAAAATGCCATTTTGGCTATTATATTGAATTAGGACTCAGGCAAGTGGTCAAAACAGGCATATGGACATATTTTAAATGTAATTTCTCAAATGAAAAGCTTATATGTATGTAGCAGTTTTTTTTGTTGTTTTTTTGTTGTTTTTTCAGCAGCCATTACTACAGTCTGCAGTGTCACATGATCCTTCAGAAATCATTCTGAAATGCCGATTTGGTGCACAAGACACATTTCTTGTTGAAGACAGTTCTGCTTCTTAATATTTTTGTGGAAACTCAGTATTCTTTGATGAATATAAAGTTCAAAAGAACAGTATTTATTTGAAATGTAAATCTTTTGTAACATTATAAATTAATTTGCTTTCACTTTCGATCAGTTTAATACATCCTTGCTGAATAAGAGGATTAATTTCTTCTCAAATAAAGAGAAAAAAAGAAGACAGGCATTTAAAATGTCACTTTAATTAACTGAAATGAAACAAATGTATGTACTGTAGTAAAAATAGCATTAGTGTTGTATTTGAGATTATACTACCCTTCAAATTCATTTACTACATGACAATGTAGTGTAGTGTAGTGTAGTGTAGTGTAGTGCACAGTGTATAGTACATCATTTTAAGGCACTATTATGTGATTTGTTTCTCCAGTAGGTACTACTTAAGTCACTATTTAATTGCATTTGTTAACTATTAGCTAAAAGCCATTGCGTCTAGCAAGTGGTGGGGTAAATCACCCCCAAAATACAGGGATTATCTAAGCAATAAATGAATCAAGGTGAAGAAAAAATCCATTGTCTAATAGCTTTTGCTGCACAGGAGGCAATTAATGTACCCTAAGCTGGCTGGGCTCAAGATCAGCCTCAGGGATCAATGTTCTTAAGCCCAATCAAAGCAATTCCATCGCATTATTTGGCTAGACTAATTGCTCGGACTAAAAAAGTGCAAAGTTTACCCCTAATGAGATTGACCCGTAGAATAAATGTGTTCCCTTGCTTTAAAGATTACGCTGACTTTTCTTATCCAGGGGCGCTTGTTAAATGAACACTTCCTGAGCATCCGGCTTTAATCGCTATTGCCATAAAATCATTGCTTGTGCATATTTCACAAGAAAAATGCTGTTTTCCCAGTGTCTCAGATTTAAAGGCACAAATCTCTGGATCAGCCAGGGTGTTTCACACATTATTGCAGTTTATCATGCACTGCACAAGTCATTGCTACCCATTAGCAGTAGTGCAGTCTCCAGTCTTTTTAGTGGATGATCAGTGGGCTGGTCCTCTGGGTGTTAGTGGTCTGCTGACTGAGCCTCGGTGTGATGTGCTTAGATGACAAGACCTGCCCGGATGCCCTTGGACATTTTGCTGTCTTGGCGAGGCTTCTACCAATGGAGAAATGGCAGAATCTCTCTAGAGTGGCCGTAGATGCGATTGATTGGAGCGGGCAAAATAGACAGTGATGTACTCTTTGTCACTGCCACTCCCCCATGGCGTGAAAGTTTAAAGCAAGAATCAATCCTCTCGTTGGCCGCCTCATGGAGGCTGTCGATAGTCATAAGTGGCTGACCTTCTCATCAAAGTTTGTGCCCCTCATCAGGCTCACGGACTCTGGCAGATATTGCTTGGAAAGCTGCATCCATCAATCCTGTGCCAACACAGCCAGGGATTGTCATGGTGACAAGGCTTTGAGGGTTTTTCACAAGAGCTGAAGTGTTAATAAAGTTAATAACACCACTGTCAGTGGCAGATGTTCAACAGGAGTTAACATCTAAATGCAAAAACATTATTTTTTAAGCTCCACAATGCACATAAAATACATTGAGATCAAAGTCATAGTCATCAGCATCAACAATCCCCAGTTTGCACAATGCAGACGTTACTGTAAGTAGCATATTGTTTTATTTGATATCTTCACTTACAGATATTATAATCTTCATTTACAATGCACTGCACTCAGTCGGCAGTAATTGGTCTACTAATAGCTACTTCAGAGACTTTTCTACTTAAAAGTATGATGCTCAGAACTAGTCCCTGCTGAGAAAATGGTTATCTCTCGCTCCCACTTTGACACTTCACCACTAAGGATCTGTCTTCCTGTTCCCCAGGCTCTACACCACTGAAGAGCTCTGTCAACCTCTGTATTTTGACATGGCATCTACTACATGGAGTGAACTACAAAGCTACACTGTAAAAAAAACAAAAAAAAACAAAAAACATTGCAGTTGTGAAAGAAATGTACAGAGCCCCATCTGTACAAATGTACAGGACCTTTGCAAAAAAATTACCTACCGATTAATTATTATTAATCTATAATTAATAATAATAGACTTTTGTGTGCGCACAAGAAACTTTTTGTGTGCTCACGAGAATCTAATAGTTATAAAGCTATATGATAAGTTTGTGTGAAGAAACAAATTGTAAGTTGTTATTTTCTTTACATTTATATATCCCTTAAATGCATGATCCCTTAAATTTGGATGTTTCGCCAATCAGTATTTCATACTTAGGTCTTTAGAGACCCGGATCTATATCTTACACGGATGGATATCTACCTGTCGCGATGATGTAAAATTCTCCTGATATTAGAGTTGTAGGATTGAGGGCGAATCAAACACAAATTAATCTTCCAGGTGATTTGTTCAAACGTAACTCTACACAGAACTCAACATTCCAGGACCCCAAATCAGGAATCCAGAGCCATAAAATCACCCATCCCGGCTCCTGCCAGTCTACCTAACCAAAGAAAACCCCCAGCTAAGAACTTTTATGAGCCCAACTAAAGGAAGAACTTGTCAATCTGAGATAGCTTGGAAAAGAATGATTGGCTCAGAGATGGCACAGCTCAGGGCCCTAACAAGAGGTCACATGACCCCTGCGACTAACAGACCCTGTCTTTCTTAAGGACCAAAGAGATGAACAAAACAGACGTCAGCAGGAACTATCCATGACCTCAGATTGGAATGTCTAAACCCCATAAACTTTACACACCAAAAATCCATAAAACTCATCCCAGAACAATTCTTGGCTGACCTATAATCAAACATCTACATCATTATTTGTTGTCTACAATCTATATATGTGTCTATGCATGCTTAGATCACATACAAGTCATGTAATTGTTTTAACTATTAGATGTTTGAATGAAAGTGTGTCTCGTTTCATGCAGTGTTGTTTTCGTCAACGATGACGATAACGAAATTATTTCGTTGACGCACCTTTTTTTATGACGATAACGCGACGATGACTAGCTAAAAATGTCTCTAAGGTGACTAAAATATGACGAGACGTTTTCGAGTTTTCGTTGACGAGACGAGACGGAACGAAAATGATTATAAGTCTGACGTTCAATTAGGGTTGCCAACCGAGAAAAAAAAAACGACGGTGCGGTAGATACTAATTTCTCCCCCTGTTTGTCTATGATCAGCGTAGCGTTTTTAACATCTTGGAACATCATCAGAGAATGCCTTTTTAATTGGTCGTTTCACATTGTGAGTCACGTATCGTAGCAACGATGACGACAAGTGACAACAGCGGGAAATGTAAAAATGACTACCTCGTTCCGAGCAGCCGGCCGCCGGCGAGAAAGAAAAGAACCGAATTCATTACATTGAATGGTAAAATGACTACCCGTAGCTGGAATGCGTGAGGGACAATGAATACAAGGCCAATTGTACCATATGCCGTCGCGTTTTTTCTGTTTGTCACGGCGGAGTGTGTGATATTAAGCAGCACTCATCAGGAGATAATCTAATAATTCTATTGAATAAGTTCGCACACAAGGCTACAGAAAACTGTTGTGTTTATTTTTCTTCAAATGCAGTCTAAGCCGGTGAGTTTTGAATGTTATATGTTGTATTTGTTTAAGTTAAAAATAAAATGTATTATAAACTAAACAAATCCATGGTTCATTGTTGGCAAAATTATCATGATAGCCTTTATATTTCACATCTATGTGGTTCAGTCTTGTATATTAGGCCTACTTTGCTATTCTATAAATATATAGGCCTAATAAGTTGTATTATAATATGCTATAAGGTATGAAATATATTTATCTAAATGTATCAATTAGTTTCCACAATATTCACCAGAAGTCATCATTAAGGGGTTATTTAAAAAAAAAAAAATGTTATGAATTGCAACACTTGCTACAACCTGTCAAACCTAAGCCCATGTCCAATACTTTTTAACCTAAATTATTTTTTTAAAGACTAAGTTATTTTTTATTTTTTTTTATTTTTTACTAAAATTGATTAAAACTTGACTAAAACCTTTTTGCGTTTTCGTCGACTAAAACTTGACTAAAACTATCAAGTTTATAAGTGACTAAAATGTGACTAAAACTAAAAAGCATTTTCGTCCAAAAGACTAAGACTAAAACTAAAAGGGCTGCCAAAAACAACACTGGTTTCATGGCTGTTGGATTGTCCGTTCAAAACTAGTAAGTTGGCTGGAATTAAATCTGTGTAATATGTTTTGATCTTCTTTTAATTAGAAATCATGTCTAAACTGTGGCCTCTGTTCTCTCTGCTTAAGAGCTAGAGAACAGACACCCCCCCCCAGATAAGATAATTTACGATCAGAACTGAAAAGAATGCCACCTCCTAAATTTAGCCAGTGTCTAATTGGCCAGAACTCATCCTGGAGGTTGGACAAACTTTGAGTTTAAAATCTTAGACCCAAAAACAAGGTCTCTCTCTATCTCTGTGCTCTCGCTCTCTGGGTTCACCCTCAAGAAACGCTCTGCTATCACTCTCAAGAGAGATGGGCAGAAAAAGATGAAGATCTCAATCAGACCAGTAACCATGTAGACACGAAGAGACAGAACCCAAATCAAGATCAGAAGAACATGGGTTTAACAACTTCATTCAAGCCATCATCTACTCTCGTCTCAATTTCCTTTCTTTTCTAAGTTTTCGAGCCACGTTTCTTCTGCAAAGCCAGCTTCAACAAAGACTTTCATTCCGCCAGCACACCACGTGACTGGCCGCCCCAGACAACAGGCACGAGGAGACCAGCCAACGAACGGACCGGGAAAACCCCTTTCATGCAACAAAAGGGAATCCCCAAAAGCAAAGACAAGCAAGTACTGCCTCCAGACTCTTAAGCTGAACTGGTGTATTTGATACAGATTTAATAACCTGTCTAAGAAACGATAGAAGGGTTAAATTAATGATTGATGGTTCGTTCCAGGTCATGTCTTATAAGTGCATATAGAAACTTGGGATTTCATCATCTCACTCTTAAAACTCACTCTTTCCTCTCTCTCTCTTTCTTTCTGCAACTCGTATGAATGTGTGTGCGTGTGTTTGTGTTAGATATTAGTTTTATGTGTTAGAATAATCAATAAAGTCATGTTTGTATTTTAAAGAAAAGTATTACTTGTGTTATGTGCTTACGAATTTAATGTCTTAAACTTCTGATCTAAGTTACCTTGCTAACCATAGTGTTTCACTATAGTTCGGATATTTATATCCGTTGCAGAGTTGATAGTTACAGCCAGTTCAAATGAACCGCGAACGAGTCATTTGCTCGGTTGTAATAAGTGACTCTTTCAAATTCCCTATAAATTAATTAATAATTCCTTTGAGCTAAATTGACGAATCACTACAAATACAAATATCTTACAGAGTAACAATTACAGAATAATAAAATAAAGCATATTTTGTTACCTTTTGGAGCTTGGAAGGGTTCAGTTTGAGCAGAAGTTTTATATCATCACTGTCCTCATCAGAGCTCATTTCCCAGTACATTCAGCATCTGGCTCTCAAACATATTCTCAAAACTATCATTTTCAACATCTTCAAAATCAATATTTTGATCGCTGACAGCTCCTTCACCAGATCCAACATCAAGTGACAGTGTCTCTAATATTTGATTGCGTTCAGTACTTGCTTTGCAGTAAATCGCTGAGCCATTTCAAGTTTTGCTGATGATGCTTCCTATTCTTTTGTTTTCTAAAGTGAAACATTACTTCATCATTGTGTATCAGACATTGCCACCTTGTGGAATAAAGGTGAATTGCACTTTTATTGCAGATTTAATTATTGTTGTGCAGAAAAAAAATATATATATACTTACACCGTTACACACCTTTGTTAGTGACCCTATATAATATTTACAAAAAATGAAAGAAAATTTAATTTATTTTACATTTTATATATATTTTTTCCTATTATAATGTTTATAATGAATTGATTTAGGAAAACTAACAAGGTTGATGTCTAACTTAAACAAAAAAATTATGAGGAGGAGGGTAGTGAATGACATCCCGGGTCACTAAAGACCAGAGGTATGCATTTAAGGGATATAGTTACATATGTTACAGATAGGTTGTAGTCACTATTTTTTTATTTAAATTTTTTTTGTATGGAATAGAGCAGGAACTTCCTGCCATTCTTCATATATATATATATATATATATATATATATATATATATATATATATATATATATATGACACATTGATTGCCTGCTCATTCAGTTTCATACAGCTTCAGCAGCGCTGAGAGGGGTAGTTTGTAGATATCCACTGAATTTAATGAAATATATTTATTTTTATCGATTATTAACAGTTAGATTCTAGCAGTTAGATTATTATCAGTTAGTAAACACTCTTTCTGCTAGTTACATTGTTACACCAGTAGAAATGAAACAAGTAATAGTAAGTCTTTATGAAACAGGAAGTCTTTATGAGTGAGTCATTCATTCATTTACAGCTTATTCGTTCAAAAACGCTGATTTATTTAGGAACAAAACTATTGTGTGTCTTTATATAGCTACGAGTTATCCATAGCTGATTTGTTTAAACACACTGTTTCATTCAGGAATCAAACAAGTATTTGCCTTTATGAGTGAGTCATTCAGCTGATTTGTTCAAAAATACTGATGTCTTTAAATAATATATACTTACGTCAACAAATGTTTGGAACAATGTAATTATTGTGTTCATGTTCAATTGTGCAAAACACTTTTGCTGCTATTCAGGTGAGATACGGATAAGGTCAGAGACAAGTTTCATTTTATGGTTATGTCAACAGTGTAATTTTAGATGTAATTATATGCTGCAGGTATTTTTTTTATTCAAGTGCAATGTAAAAATACGTGTACACAATAAGTGCATTGTATCAAATTAATGGTTACACTTTATTTTAAGGTGTCATTGTTACAGTGCAATTATATATTTGAGTACAGAGTAATATTAATTTACAACATGTACTTTACCTAGGGTTAGGGTAGGATTAGGATTTGGGTGAGGGTTAGTTGCATGTACATGTAATTTACTGTTAGTACTATGGTAAGTACATGTAACATAATTATGTAACAAGTACACTGTAAAATAAAGTGTTACCAAATGAATAATTTTAATCTTAGTACATAATAGAAAAAAAAAAATTGGGACCATTCAGGAATGCCACAACTGTGTATTGTTTGGAGGCATGTATACCTGTTCTGCTGTGACTCCGTTTAGAACTATTTTTGTTGGCGGAGCAAAAAAGGACAAAGTTTCTGACAAAATTGCCTAAAGCATTGTAGTGTACTCAATAACTTTCTTGTTAATGCACTGTCCCGCAAAAGCAATATCACACTCTAAACCAGCATCCAAAAATAACATATGTTATACTACGGGTAGGCACTGACTTCAGTGGCCTGAGAACACTGGTGAAATTTGATTTGGATGAAATGTGACCTCTTTTTTGAAAGTAAGTTAATGAAGGGCATTGAATCAGTAGAGGTTATGGCAGAATTGGTCATAACACCACATGAGTGGGCAAAGCAATAATGCGTCCTTCAAATAAATAACTTCAAATATTTCAGCTTTAAAGTGTAGAACCATCATTGGATACACTGAACACAGATTTGTGGGTAGCACTACATTAAATGATACAATTTTTGCTCTCTTTTCCCACCAAAATGAGCCTAGCTCCTTGATAGCCACAGCTTTTTTATAATGAGATACATCTACGCCCCACTCTCTTCAATCAGTCTTCTCAGGTAGTCCATTTCCTTGGCTGTGGGAGGTTGTGAAATATTCAGGAGCATGCATCAGTACTCCTATTATTGAAATCAGCAGCTACTCTTTTTAAAAGGTGTAGCCATTAATCAATCATTACCGGAACATTGGCTTTATTATTTGCTTCATTACCAAAGCTCTACCTCTGGCAACCACCATTTTGTGTGCATGAGTGGAATCTAATGCAGCGACTAGTGCCATTTTTCTATCATTATGTGAGCACTAGAGGTCTTTTGTTGGAGATTACTCATAATGTTTTCAACCCTTACAGCCCTTCGTAACAGCATTCTATTGTGTACAGTCTTTCAGGATTAATTAATTGTCACCATGCTTGTGTCTAAAAGGCATGTGAACGAAAGGCTTAAGACTTCAGGTGAACTTAATGAAAGTTTTGCAAAGCATTTCCAGTACGTAAGCATTCATAAAGGTGCTAAGCTTCAATCATATGCCAAGTTGACTCTACATGTCTAATGACCTGCACTGAAGTGATAAGATAAGTCATAGAGATCTAACAGGCCGATATTCAAGCCACGACTGTCCCAGCATGATGACTTTTTATCAGCTTTCTTTAGAGAGACCCCCTAACAAGATTCATTGCTTTTCTTTCTCAGAATTAGGAAGGGTTATCTGCAAGAGCGGTCAACTTTGGAGGGAAGCTCTTTTAATTATCATATCATTGTTGGCTATCGATTTCGCCCTCGTCTTAAAGCAGAGGTCCAGCACCAAAAGAACATCCAGCACCAAACAAGAAAGAATTTCTCATGTCATTCGTTGTGTCGCCTTGCTCAGCTGAGAAATGGTTGGAAATTATACTCCATTTAGGGCAATTGTGCTGCTGCTCAATACAAAGCCATTATTGTCCTTGAGAAATAGAGTAACATCTCTGTGGAGGAGCGACCGCCATCATGTGGGAGTGTAAAAACAGCTGTGATGGATGTTGTTCAAATGTAATGACTGAACTTGCAGTCAGCACAGTAGAGGAGGAGAAGGCAGAGACCATTGTGTGTGGTGGTTATTGGCTCCTGTTTTTACTTGGCATAGTCAACTGAAATCGAGCTGGGAAATAAACTGCCTCACACACGCCAAGCCCTGAACGAAACTTGCAAATTGAATATTGCTATAAAAAAAAAAATTTAATAAAAAAAAAAAATCCTTTACTAGGCCGAATGCAGCTGTGGCCAGCAAGGTTATTTATTTTGTCGTAAATGAATGTGCCACGATGCCACCGGCTCAATTTTGGTGGTGGATTTGAAAAACGGCAGCTATTATTATTACTATTTGAGCACAATCAGCCTCATGTCTCCAAGCTGATTAGGAGTTGTCCTGAATGGCTCTGATTGTGTAATGATCAGCTAATTACAAAGAGAACAGTCCCATGCTGTGGTGAATTCAGCCTAGCTGCTAATGCCAGTCTGGCAGAGTGAATAATGCAGTACCCCATAAGAGTTTCACTCACAATAGCGCTACAGTAATGGCATTAGAGCACATAGCAATTGATGTTTTTTTTTTTTTTTTTTTTATGTGTTCTTTTCCGTGGATGAAATGTTAGCTTTGAATATCTCTTTGGAAATATTGCATCATATATCAGTTTCCAATGTGTATTTACACATAGTTGTTAAGCGATCTGTGTGGCTGTGATGCATATTGCCAATGAATAATAGAAAACAGCGAAGCAGAGAGCCATGGCTGTAGCTCGAATCGGATCGGATCTATTATACATAACCATGAGCTACTGCAATTAGCAAGAGTTTAAAAGTGCAATCATCTGCATAACCAGCATTGTTAGTCTTCTTGGCATATGAGGTGGACTTTGAAGAGGCATCTATCTATCTATATATCTATCTATCTATCTATCTATCTATCTATCTATCTATCTATCTATCTATCTATCAAAATACTAAGAAGTTCTGAAATTCATATAAAATTTCCAATTCAATCGTAATATTTGAAAAGAAAAACACAATTAAAATTTTGATAATGGTCTCTGAATTTTGGACCCCACTATAAATCATTAGAACATAACTGCTGTAGTATTTGCAACATGGTCGTCATAGCAGACTTCAGTTTAGTGTACTTTGGCTGTTGTGACAGTGATAAGCACTTTGTTCCAGAATTTGGAGACAAAAATAGGGAAACTCACTGACCAAGACCGACTAGAGTGGCTCTTCTAGACTCAGGGCTTAAACCAACCAAATGTAACAGAGCAGAACAGGGCTAGAATAGGTGGACATCACATCAGGCAATTCCATTAGCTGCATTGCACACGAATCAGAGCCTTGAATCTAATTCCATCTGCCACAGAAGAACAGTGAGCTTCAAGAGACCATGTGACCCTGCAGAACGCTGATAACTGTCCCTCTGTAACATGTTGTAATGTGAATTTCGGGGCAGCTAGTGAGTGTAAGACTGAGGTATTGTGAGCCATGGTGCCTAGCGGTTTGAAGCAGACAGGCTGGACTAGAGCGCCGTTTGCCCCGGCACTGAGACTGATGAACGTGCCGTTCTGCCGAGATGGGCCCATTTATTACAGTCTGACATGACAAATCATTGCACAAGGATACAGGGCCAGTTTGTGCACTCTGCCACCCCACCACAACAAAGCCATTGGTAATTCTAATGGCCAGTATGTGCAAATGTGACATTTCTTTTATGGTCATGCAAGTATCTCCTTTTTGCAGCCGATTCTGCACCATTAAGTTTAAAAGGAAGGGTTTTGTTTAAGCATAATATTCAGGAAGAGACCCTGCAGTTCCTCAATGACTAAAGGAGCATTTGATCCACTTTACTCAGACTGCATAATATAGGGAAAAAAGAAACGTGGAAAACTTCAACTGAATACAAAAAGACACACTTTGTACTTTAATTAGATCCTTACATGTCACACATATACATTTAAAGAAAAAGATTGATTTCTATGAATAGGAACAAACCTGCGGTACACGACAGTTGGGTTATTCATTCTCTAATACTAATGCACACCTCTTAGAAATATCCTCTCCACGTACCGGCATTTGATCTGATGGGTTTTTTTTCATACTTGTTCCCTGCCGCTCTGAGCTTTGATGTCCGTTTTCATTAAAAAGATTGTGTTTCTTTTCTCATAGAGTGGGGTCATGCTTAACAGGGCGTACTCCACGTGCAAAGAGGTGGGTCACTGGTGAAGCGTGTCTGTACAAATTTAGAGAGATTTAAAATGGGTTTTGTCGTTGAGAAATGGCTGTGTACCTACAAGTACAGCTAATTGTATTTTCAATTAATTCCTTCGGCAAATGATGGTAATGATAAAAGCAGAGGTGACTTTTGGCACTACTCGACTGTGACTTTGTTAATTAGATTCGAGTCATGAGCAAAGCCCAGTAAATCCTCTTGTTTTTAAATACGCTGTGTAATGAATGTAAATTTCAGTTGTTTTCGGTCTCTCGTCAGTTCTTTTTATTCGCTACATGGTCAAAAGTATGTGGACATCCATTTTTAATTAACGGGCTGTAATATTTCAGATATTCCCATTGTCAGCAGAGATATACAATCAAGCAATACAGCCATGCAATCTGCTTAGACAAACAATTTTCATGTAGTGGGTCGTATCTTTTCTGTTCCAGCATGACAATGCGTTTTACTGAGTTTGGCGTACAAGAAGTTGACTGTGGTTCCCTTTCAGTCGAGAACGTCAGACGTAGTCGACGTCGACTGAATGGGGATCACGCTTAGGGAGCCTGTCTTCTTCATACTACTATTTAATCAAGCCAATTCAACATTGGCTTGCGTGATTACACGCTTCGCCCCACAGTGTGGGTATAAACACGGAAGTGGACGCACGCACCAGTTGCCTTTTGCTTCGGAGCCGATCAGATGTCTCTGAAGAGTGCTATTGTTTACACAACAAGCGAGTGTGTCAGTGTTCTTGCGGAAAACATCCCAGTGTTGGTGTTTCTACAGCATGAGTGCAGCGATGATCGCGAGCTTCTTAAGCTCTCAACTGCCGTTTTAACAGCATCAAATTTCTATTTGTTTGTGTGTTTGACGGTTGGTTAGAGGGCGAGAATGAGTGCTTCACTGTTTCAGTTTGCTGATTCAGTGTTGGCGTGGTCATTCCCTGTATGCTAAGGGCGGGCGCACACGGTGCGAGTTCGGACACTCGGGAGGTCGTGAGATATTGCACATGTTGCGAGTCAGTTTAACTGATAATCGCGTCAAAGCAGCATGGTACACGGCACGACTGTCCTGCACGAATTTTATCCCGAGCCGGCAGCAATCACGTGAGCTTTCGCGCTAAACACAAAGACCGTCAATGTTGCCTGCAGGCAAAGCTTCAGATAAAAAAAAAAAACGACAGAAATGTGTGTGCAAATTATTTGTTTTAAAAGCAGAGAACAGTAGCCATTCCTTTCAACATAAAAACGAGAGAGCGAGAGGGAGAGGGAGAGGTGTGTGTGTGTGTGTGTGACAGTGTATGCGCACGCTGTATGGTTGCTGCCACTGAGGTATAGCCCCATCGACGTGGTTGTGTATGATTTGGCAATAGGGGACAGCTTGTGAAAATCGGGCCGACTCCCCGAATTTTTTAAACATGTTTAAAAATTATCGGGAGGTCGGGATGGTGCTCATAACGTGCTTGGCTCGGCTCGTAATTCCTCTCACAAGCTGCGAGCCGCGACCATTCGAGCATCACCGATTCCACTCGATTTCTCCCGAGTGAAAAAAAACATCTGCGAGCTCGTAAAAACAGCAAAAATCGCACCGTGTACGCCCGCCTTAAAAGAGCAACACGGGTGGGTTTGCATCTTTAAAAAAATTGTTGCATCTCGTGTTTGGGCTTATTGCACGCTGAAGCAGGTTTTGTGGACAGTTCATGTCGCGGTGTTGAGGTCGAGACTCTCCTTCGTCCCCATTACCACGCCCCGCCTTCGGGTGCCGCGTGGGGTGATAGGAGGATAGTGTTGGATGTCTCGCACGGTAACCATTCCCTGTGGGCTCCTCACTCCGCAGCCGGTAGAGTCCCCCGTGGATTGTGCTGGGCCATCTGTTATGGGTGGACTGGCTGTTTCACCCGGGGCTCCCCCATAGGACAGGACGCCGATTGCAACATTAGAGGGTGAGCTGGCCTCTGGAGATGATGACTCGACTTCGTTATCTCCCTCTGGGAGCGTAATGTTGCCTGAGCCGGATCCAGAACTGTCAGCTATGCTGATTTGGGCCACAGAGGCTGTTGGGCTCTAGTGGAACCCTCCACCGTGTCCTGCTCAGTCTCGGTTGGATGATTGGTATCTCGGGGCGGGCCGTGCTGGTTCTCAGCCCTCCGCCCCAGTGCCCTTCTTTCCCGAAGTGCATGGAGAGCTTACTAGGTTGTGGACGGCACCTTTTACTGCCGAAAACTGCCTGAGTGGTTCTTCCCTCCTCGCTACCCTTGAGGGAGGAGCGGTGAAGGGTTATGAGGCTATCCCTCCAGTGGAGCGGTCTTTTGTGACACCTGTGTCCAGCGGCCGCTGCATCTGGGGGATCCTTGTCTCCCCTCGCAGGCCTGTGAGCTCACGTCAGGTTTGACGGTCAGAGCCTACAAAGCTTGCGGGTAAGCCGCCTCCTCTTTGCATGCCATGGCGTTGTTGCAGGTCTATCAGGCCAAGACACTCATGGACATGCACGAGGATAGTCTAGACCGTGCACTCATGAGTGAGCTCCGCACTGCTGCTGACCTCGCCCTCACGGGCACGAGCGTCGCAGCGTGCGTGATCGGTCTGGCGATGTCCACCCTAGTAGTCCAGGAGCGCCATCGTTGGCTCATCCTGGTTGAGATGGCCGATGCGGACAAGGTTTGGTTCCTGGACTCCCCAATTTCCCAGGTTGGTTGTTCGGCGACGCGGTGGAGAGCTGCGCCCACAGCTCTCCACCGCCCAGGCGCAGACGGAGGCCACCCGACACATCCTGCCCCGGCGGCAAGCTGTTGCCTCCACCCCGCCGCCGGTGGCAGTTCCTCCGCCTGCTCGTCACCGAGGGCGTCCCCTGCCGCTACCTCCGGTTCCGCGGGGCCCCCGCAGCAGCCTCCACCCAGGCCCCAGCGTAGAGCCAGCAGCAGGCACCTCAGTGTCAGGTCTGAGGTCTGTCTGAGGTCTGTCTCAGGCACCTCCTTCAGGGAACGGTGGGTTGCATACGCAACCAGGATGTTTTGTACCATGAAATAATGGTAAGAAAACACTGGGTTTTTCTCAGATCTGCACACAATAACACAGAGTAATAACAGTGTAGTCCGATTCTAACACTAATGGCCCTTTTAACCTTTTTTGTATATTTAATGAATCAAAAGCATACAGCACAACCAGTATAGTCTTTATTGGTAAGATTTTCCAATGACAATCCATTGTTAACATTAGTTATCTATGTTATCTACATGAACAAACGATGATACATCTAAAGCATTTGATTTAGTTCATGTTAATTTCAATATTTACCACATTATTATTAAAACAAAAACTCTGTTAATATTATTTTATGGACTTGATATCATGAACTAACAATAAACAGTATTATTGTATTTTTTATTATTATTATATCTATTGAATCCATAGGATTTTAACTCCATAAATATATATATATATTTTATTATTAGAAGGTAGAAGGTATGCTTAACATTAACAAATTTGAGCTTATGCTCAAATGAATCATAATGGAATATAATTGCAACCGGATACTGCCATATAGTTTATCTATAGCTTTTAGATCTTCGCTAGCTAAGAGTGGAGATGTAGAGAGGAGAAAAACAGTCTTGCGAGTGAGGAGGATAAAATCTACTCTGTGCGGCTCAAACAGACAGTAGGAGTCGGCCCATGAGAATCTCCCTCTCTGTACAACATGCTGAAGCTCAGCACAAAAGAAGAGTGTTTTCTGCTTACTAGCCCTGATGGGAGGAAGTCAATCTCTGGACCCTCTCGAGCAGGCCGCGGTGGTCCACTCCTGCTTAGCTGAACAATTGTCTGGCGGGCTGATGTATTATTCATCTGGACAGGTTTGCAGCTGGATTAGTCCCTGCCATGGCCTGTTTTCTCTCTGTCCGCAGTGATGTGCTGATGGCTTAATGATGCGACAGGTCTCTGGGAGGTGGTTAATGCATCTGGCGGCCGGTGACACCTGCCAAAAAGAGAATCTCCTGATGGGAAGACAGCAGCTGCACAGCAGATGCAGGCTAATAAAACACTGCTCTTTACTGGACTCTGATTGGCTGGCTCACGACAGAGGTGACGGGGAAACGGCTCTTTGTTTAAGCTTAATCACCAGACAGGATGCTGAGGTGAACAAACTGATGTATCTTCCTGTCACACATCTACATTTCCCTGATAATGCTAGTTATTGTGTATATTTTATCAGTGACAAGCCTTTATTTGCATCATGCATTTTTAATTCTGATTATACTTAAGGGAAAAGTGCATTGCATTTCAGCCAAAGGGTTTGTCTAAATTTTTAAAGACAAAAATATTTGTGCTTATAAGCACTGAGAGTCTCCACGGTCATGTCTGCCAAATAATAGTTCATTGAGTCAGTGAACTGCAAAGGCAGCAAATATGCCCACCTGGAGTAGCAAAATATTCATGTCATACCTGGTGTAATGTGGCATCACTAATGCAGCGTGATGGCAGATGGAATTTTGCTGGGTTGGGTGGCAGCACTACAGAGGGGCCTGTCATATTTAATGGCAGACAGTCCTTATGACAGTTCACATTAGCCGCTGCGGATGCTGAAAATTTTATATGTTTTATATTCCCTTAAGTCAGACTTTACATGAAATATCATCAGGAAATTATACTGGAAAATGAGGTCAAGGCTACAAAAAAAAAAAGAAAAAAAAAGAAGAGAGAGAGCTCTACAGTTTAGTTAAATTGTAGCCGAGGCTTTTAAAGTACAAATAGAGTGTAAATGGTATGTACACAGAAACCATACAGGAGACAAAATCAGAAGAGACCATAATTACCATTTGCTGGAGAATGTGTGTGTTCAAAATTCTACAGGCAATTGCCTTTGTTCATAATTTAAGACCATTTTAAGCTCTTTGGAGTCATGATTTTATGCAACCGAGTTCATAATCTGTTTTTTGAGGTGGAGAACTTGGAAATCATTTTGAACTCTAGTGCCATCCTTTCTATATCAGTGGTTCTCAACTTATTTGATTCAAAGGCCCCCGATATTGGCTAAAATATTTCCTTTGGTATTTCTGCTGTAAATATGACAACATTGCTTGTTTTCAACTTTATTTATCAACAGAAATTGGGAATGTTGATATGCTAAAATTAAACCTAACTCAATGATTCCAGTATATGTTTTTTTTTTTTTTTTTTTTTTAAATGTAAATGTAAATGTAAAGATGCAGAAAGTTTTGTGTGAGGTTTAGGGGTAGGGTTAGTGTGAGGGGACAGAATATACAGTTTACAGCGTAAAACCCATTATGTTTATAGAGAGTCCCCACAAAGATAGTGAACCAGACATATGTGTTTGTGTGTTTGTGTGTTTTGTGTGTGTGTGTGTGTGTGTGTGTGTGTGTGTGTGTGTGTGTGTGTGTGTGTGTGTGTGTGTGTGTGTGTGTGTGTGTGTGTGTGTGTGTGTGTGTGTGTGTGTGTGTGTGTGTGTGTGTGTGTGTGTGTGTGTGTGTGTGTGTGTGTGTGTGTGTGTGTGTGTGTAGTGTCTGTTTTACCCTATTGAAAAAGAAGTACATTTTAGCTTTAGCATTTATACTTTTAAAAAGGTGACTTGTTACGGAAACAAATTATTTTAAAATAATATAATTAAGTGCAAACTAAATGAATGTTATTTGACACTTAATTACATATTAATTGGAAAAAAAATGTAATCCATTAAGGCTTTTTTTTACCCACTTATAGGTTTTTAGGACATCTTATATGTAATTTCATAATTACTTCTATTAGCTTTGAAATATGGTTAAAGTGCACTGCCAAATGTACTGATATGTATATTGAATAACACACTACAGTTCAAATTAAATTAATTATATTTGCTTGTGTATGTTAGTCAATATTAAGTCATAGGTACTTCTTTAAAACACAACAAAATATTACTAAAACAATTATTTATTTATTTTTTACTTTTAATGCGAATCAATTGAGACAATTAGAAATTAATTTGACATTATTACAAAGTGTACTTTTTAGAAGTGTACTTACATTTGTTTGTCATGAAAGTGACATATACTCTCTTTAAAAAAACATAGATGGAGTAGATCGAGTCCATCAACACCCCCAAAGCTTTCACAGTTGTATACCTCTTCCTGTGTTCAACATTTAATTTACGGTAAACTTAGGCAGTTTTGAGTTTTGATTTATATGCTGTTTAATGTTCGCGTTAGCTTACATGTGCATAACCAATGCTTCTATTTCTTGTTTCTGGGTTTTTTTTCTGGGTTTTTTTTCTGTTTTTTTTCCCTTGTTTTTAAATGCAGAAATGCTGTACTATGTTTATAAAAATGATTATTATTATTATTATTATTATTATTCAATTATTTTAAGTCAAACTGTTGCCCATTCGGAAGTTTGCAAAGTCCCATCAATGGGCCCCAGCCCTTTAGTTGAGAATCACTGCTCTATATTTTATACCATACACAGCTTTTATTGCATATCAGCAAACCAGTGACTCATTGTGATTGAAACTCAAATGCTCTGAGAACTCCTGTTCCTCTCTAGTTCTCTCTCTTTCTCATTTCCATTCATTTCAGGTCTTCCCTCTGCTGCTTATTGAAAATCACCATCATGGAAACAACCATTACATTTCAGCGATTTTGGTGCACAATAACTATTACGATAAACATGGTGGGAAATGACAGAAAAACACACCCAGCTCTCAATCATGCTGTTTTTTTTTCTTGTCCTTACTCAGAGAGCTTTCACGGCATGTTCAGCTCAGTAGAAGCAGGACTGAACGGTCCCCTTAAATTCTCATCATGCAAACAAAGGAAAGCAATGGTATATAAATCAGGAGCAGAGTCCCTCTCTGTCTCTCTGTGTAAAATCTGCAAGACGTTCTCTCCATCTAACATTTTGTTTTACCCAAGCTCGCGATGACCCCCTATTAAATCCTGGAAAACCTGTCTTTGTCTGTCATCCGTTTTAAAGTCCCTCTGTGTGGAGATACCTGATCTTTTGTCTGCGCTTTCCTTCCCCACTGATTCGTCAGCTCAAAGCATTATGACTGCTTTCTGAAGAACTTTCCTCAAATATGCAAAAGAAACTCACTGTTACCATAGTAGCGTATTATGATATTCAGAAAGAACAACCAACCATTTGGGATGCTAAAATTAGGCCAAAGTGTGTGCAGTGTTGTTGTTTTTTCTGTTTTTTTTCTACAGTTTTTTTCTTTATTATTGACTTCAGAATGATAATACGATTCATCGTCTCTAACTAGACAGAGCAATTAAATTAACTGGGGAAGAAAGCTTCTCTACACCCTTATAATCTGCACAATTGTTTCCCCTCTAATTAGATGGAAAACTTTCTAGACTAGTACAAATAAATTTGTGGTAAGTTTCTGTGGTGTTTTTTTTTTTTTTGTGTGTGTGTGTTTTTTCCCCCCAAGTAGTCCATCAATTTTTTTCTAAACACATAGAAAGAATGCACAATTAGTAGCCATACCAAGTACACTAAGCTTCGATCTTGTGTAGCCAGTGGCATAACATTGCACAATAAAATAAAAACAATTTATTTTTACATGTTTATTTTGACTGAAAAAATATAGTCACTTTAGCAGTAAGTAAAAGGACTTTTAAGTCCTCCTTAAAAGGATATATCAACCACAAATCAAAATTGTGTTATTATTTACTCATGTTTTTACCCATACAATTAAAGGGTTAGTTCACCTAAAAATGAAAATTTCATTCACCCTCATTTAGTTCTAAACCCGTAAGACCTTTGTTCATCTTTGGAACATGAATTACGATTTTCTTCTTTTTTTTTAAATCCGAGAGGTTTCTGAACCATCCATAGGCAGCAACGTTATTGCAACTTTCAGTAGCCAGGTAGTAAATACATTGTTAAAATAGTTCATGCGACTAGTGGTTCAATCTTAATGTTGTGAAACGACAAGATTTCTTGTCTACGTGAGTCTCTGACGCTGTTGACGTAGTAAATACAGAATTTTCACGACACTGTAGAGACTACAGTATCTGTAAAACACATTGCAGGGCTTCCAGGTTCTACGTTGTGGTGCTCACATGAACAGCGTCGGCCAATTGTGAGCTGGCAGTTCTGCCGTAGAACCTGGAAGCGCTGCACTATGTTTTACAGATACTTCAGATACTATACAAGATTTTCCTATGGGGTTTTATAATGGTGTTTTTCGATTTATGAGTAAAATAAAGCTTGTGGTAAATGTATTTTGACGATAGTTTCACATTTTGTTCTACAACGTACACTGCACACACTCAAACCCAAAACTGTCTTATCTAGTTACTTATTAAAAGTGTATGTTTTCAAAAATGAAAATAACTGTGTGTGTGTAATTTACGTTGTGGATCAAAAAATCTAAGTTATGTTTACCACAGGCTTTATTTTACACATAGATTGAAAAAACCCATTTTAAAACCCCATAGGAAAATCTCGAAAGGAACCAGCGGTGAATTAGTCTTCTGGGTTCTGACATCTTACCTGCACCACTCTATAATAGGGGACATACTAAATACAAAGAAACTGTCAAATGTGCATTTGCCAATTAAATTTCTTATGCTGATAACACAAGAAAAATGTCATGTAAGTAATGAAAAATGTTCTAAAAAAAGAAAAAAAGAAAAAAAAGAGGTCTCAGAATTATTACTCAGAATTATAGCTTGACCAGCCTTTTCACAATGTAAAATGGTTAAAATTTGATTTTGTACAATGCATAGTTTAGATAGCACTGGTATTATGATTGGTGCTAATTACAGTAACAGACTTTCTGCATTATAACACCTGGGTGTACAGAGTATAAAGGTAGATATGCCGCTTAATTCCTTTGTCCTTGATCAGTCTAAAGAACCCTTGATTCCAATTACTTTATCATGATAATTTAGCCATTTCATCTCACATATTGTAGGCTCAGTCACAAAAGACATGCAAACAATGCTGAAAATATCAGTTATGCGCAACACTTCTTTTCTTTCATTTTCCTGATGCTCCCTGCTGTCTGGATGTCTTGCACTTCCACATGCTCCATTTCCCTGTATTAAAGAGGGCCGGCTTATCACTGTGTCTGTGAGTCTGTTAGCATTGCATATCTTACATGCAAAGTGATTACAGCAGTGGCAGCACCCAGTCATCCATGAAGACAGCAGCGGTTCACAGATTTGGCTGCACAGCTCTGGGGCAATGGCATTACATGACATGTTGGCAGGAAAAGCTTTATACACATGAGAGACAGAAACCATGGAAGCTGTGCATAAGAAGCTACACAAGCCCCCAGGGCCACTTCAGATAACCTTCTCACTACCATGGAGTTATAGGTTGGCGTTGTGATGTTGTCCTCCCTCTCATACACCCCAACTGAAATAAGTCTAAGTTGTTGGGCCTGAAGGAAGGGTACCATAGCAAATAATGACATGTACAACAACAACAAAAAAGTTGCCATTCTATTAAATAGCCACCAGGGTTTCTAGTAGGGATGCACCGATACCACTTTTTCCAGAACGAGTTCGATACCGATACTTTCATTTTTGATACTCGCCGATACCGATTCCGTATAACCGATACCTGTATTTTCACTGCATTTGTAATTTTTAAATGTATAAATATTTCCTTCAGTTATTTTCATGCTTACAGTTTTTTACAATCGCTATGACAGATTTTTCAATACATTTAACAAGTTTCCTAAACTCTTAACGCACCAACACACCTAAAACACACAATTGGCAAAACGGTTAATTTCATGCTCAAAATCACACATTGTAAACTAAACTCCAAATCTAATTTTCAAAATACAATAATACACTAACACAATATACTATGTCTACCAAAACACTGCAAACATGTTTCAAAATCAAATAATTATTCAAAACACTAACACATGTTCTCTTCCAACAGGAACATTTAGTCAATCATAACACAATGACAAAAAGAACACTATCATCAGCTGAAATTACAGAAACTGCATTATTTTATGTGACAGGTCTGCCCTTATACAATGGACAGTACAGTTTATTGTATTGATCAGAGATTGTGTTTTGCACTGTAGTTTCTTTTGAAGCCTCTCTACATTTTTGTTTTGTTGGGTTTAGTAAATGCATGCATTTTGTCACAAAAAATGAATGACCATCTCAGAGTAGCTTTATAGAATGTACAGTTACAGTTCTAAAAAAAAGACAGAGACAGAATTGCTGCAGTAAAGACTTTATTTGCAAAAGGACATTACTGCAAGATATACAAACAGAAAAAGCACCGGAATAATAATAAAAAAAAACAAAGTAAACTTCTAATCTGCCCGGTCTTCTGCATTTGGCCACATGTTCTCATCCACATCACACCTGATATCTTCTCTGGCAAGGCATCGTGGGAAGAATCTTTTTGCATGCCTTATCCACCCCTGGCAGTGTTCAGCTGTGATGTCTTGGCATGCAGCATCCATTGCATCCAGGAGGGACATTTGGTCATGTGGGCGATGGTCAAAAACCTTCCATCTCCAGGATGAGAAAAACTCCTCAATGGGGTTGAGGAAAGGGGAGTAAGGAGCAAGGAAAAGGGACACCATCCTAGGATGGGCGTCAAACCATGCTGTGACTGCACGGGAATGGTGGAATGCCACATTGTCCCATGTGATCACGTATATTGGCAAGTGGTCTCCCACCTGTCCCCTTTCTACCTCTGGCACCAATCTTTCGTGCAGGTCTTCTAAAAATAGGAGAAGGCGGTCGGTGTTGTAGGGGCCAATCTCACATTTATGCAGGAGTGCACCATTGTTGGAGATTGCGGCACACATGGTGATGTTGGCTCCTCTCTGGCCCGGCACGGTAACTGTGGCCCTTTTGCCAATTATGTTTCTCCCACGGCGACGCCTTTTCGCCAAGTTGAAGCCAGCCTCGTCAACATAGATAATTTCATGTGGGACTTGATTGGCCTCCAACTCCATGACTCTCTGAAAGTAATTAGACACAGTGTATGTACATGCTGTGCTGTACTGTATATCTACTGTATGTCCTAATGTACTCCAGGTTTATAGAGTAGTTTACTGCAAAACACACTGTATAGTACAGTAATGACTGTATTGCATAACCTTACCTGGACGTATTGGTGACGGAGTTCTTTGATGCGCTCACTGTTCCTTTCAAAAGGAACTTTGTATAGTTGTTTCATTCGGACTCTGTGTTTAGCTAGAGTCCGAGAAATGGATGTTATGCTGATTGCTGCAATGTTCCCAAAGACAAGGTTGTCCTCTACAACTCTGGACTGAATGTCCTTCAGTTTTATTTCATTGTCAGCAATCACCATGTTGACAATAGCAAGTTCCTGTTCTTCATTCAGGAGCTTTCCTCTGCCCCCTGAGGGAGGTAGACGTTGAATCCTTAGAGGAACAAAATACAGTTACATATTAGAGACCGGAGGCATACAGTCACTCTAATACTGTAAATGGTAATATTACAGTATTTACAGTACACTTTGCTGTAGGAGAAGCAATATCCTACCTGTTGGTTTCTCTGAAAATACGGACAATGGATGCCACTGTGTCCCGGCTGAGATTTGGTTGTACTCGTTCACCAGCCTCTCTATATGATAGCCCATGGTTTATGACATGGTCAATGATAGTTGCTCTTATTTGATCAGTTACCCTAGCTCTGGTCCTTCTTTGAGCGCCACCACGTATTCTAACTCCTCTCCCTCTCCCTCGCCCCACTCCTCTGTCTCGTCCTTGTCCTCGCCCCACTCCTCTCCCTTGTCCTTGCCCCACTCCTCTCCCTGGTCCTTGTCCTTGCCCTTGCCCCACTCCTCTCCCTTGCCCTTGTCCTTGCCCCACTCCTCTCCCTTGCCCTTGTCCTTGCCCCACTCCTCTCCCTTGCCCTTGTCCTTGCCCCACTCCTCTCCCTTGTCCTGGTACTCGTCTTCCTCTCCCTCTTGCAGGCATTCTTTCTTTCTTTCTTTCTTTCTTTCTTTCTTTGTGTTGCTCTATATTGTTTCTTTTCCACACAAGATCAGCCCAAAGAGTCCTCTTTTAGAACATATGATCATGTGATTGAAAGAACCTCAACACCTGAGTGTGCTTCCTAGATGGGAATCAGCTGTGATTTATATATTTGCATAACTTCAATAAGCTGTTTCTCATTAGCAATGGAATAAAATACAGGGAATATATTTGTGTTTCAATTCACAATATGAACAGCTGTTTACCTTGACTTTAGCCTGTAAGGTTAGGTTTAGAACATGGTGTTATCTGTTCTGACATAGAGTGTTAAATCATTGGTAAATTTGGCAGTAAAAATCCATTGTTTTGGTCTTGTTTGAGCTTGTGTGTAAAAGAAGTTCAAGCATTTTAAATTTGTGTTAATTGTATGCATTTTGTGTTAAAGCAACAAGAAATGTGTTAATAGTATAGCTTACACAGGCGGATGTAGTGCTAACTGTGTTAAAGGTCCCATGACATGCTACTTTTTGTAGGCTTTAATATAGGCCTTAGTGGTCCCTAGTACTGTATCTGAAATCTCTTTCCAAAAATTCAGCCTCGGTGCAGAATTATAGCCACTACAAGCCAGTCCCAGAATGAGCTTCCTTCAGACAGGCCGTTTCTGTGTCTGTAGCTTTAAATACAAATGAGGAGGAGAAAGGCGGCGCAAGGTGGAGGGTGGGTGTGGCCTTGACCATTCTTGCGCAACGGTAACATGGCGTGCATGTTTACGTTGGATATAGCAATGGCACGAAGACACGCAGTCTTTCAAGCATTTCAGTTTGACCCAGAATCTGATCCAGATGGAGAAGCAACGGATGAAGAAGTTGCAACTCAGCGGCTCCAGCAGGACGTTTCCGAATGGTTAGTTTAAAATATTATGTCTGGATACGGTACTTTATTCGGATGGTTTACAGTTATTATCATGTAGCTAACGCTAACCTACTGTTGCCTTTTCATGAGAGATCTGTAATGTCTGTATTTATCTTGTTACAATTACATCAAGCTCTGCGATCTTGAAATGCGGATATCGCGCGCGCCATATAACCAACAGGAAAACGGTTATCCAAATAACAAAGATGTGTACAACACTCGCGTTACAGTGTGTGTATTCACACACATAAACTGCATAGCTAATGTTACAGCCACATTCTACGTGTAAAATCTAGGTAACCATAAACAGTAAAGCAACACACTTATATATCATTAGTTGACTTACTTGTCCGAGGTGTGTAGCTGAGCCAAAGAGAGTGATCCAGACTTTAGTTTCAGACGTTCAGCAAGCCCAGCTCTGTATTGACCCTTCGGTGTTCATTTGTACATCCTATTATTGAGCAATTGTTATGCTTCGCTCGCTCAAAAGCCATGATATCTCTCGTGGACAAACTAAAATCGCGCGCGCGCGTTCCTACTTCCTAGCGCATTTTCTCATGGGCGGGCAAAGCAGAGACAGGGGAGGTAACATTTCCTCCTTATGACGTCATAAGGAGGAGATTCAAGATCAGCGCGTATGAGCCTCCATTTTCTCAAAGGCAGAGAAAGATAGCAAAAGCTCGATTTACACCGATTGAAATTTTTAGAAACTTGGGGACCATATACAGGCTAGAGGAACTCATATTAATGTTAAAAAACCTCAGAAAGTGAAAATTTCATGTCATGGGACCTTTAAGAGTTTTGGAAAATTGTTAAAAGTATTGAAAAATCTGTCATAGCAATCGTAAAAAACTGTAATTAAGCCTGCTAAACTGCATTATATGTGCTTCTGTTACTTTCACTCTTCATTCTATTGCTATATTATATTTTATCTTTCATTTAATAGTACAGCACATATTTAGAGCAGCTCCAGCAGGGTTCAGTGCTGAGGATTGGGTCAGTGGTAGGCTACAACTGTTTAGACACCAGTGAAATATTAATTCTTTATTCCAATTTTGATACTACAACAAAAACGACAATAATCAATCAGATGTGAAAAAACACCGCATATTTATTACTGAATAAATTAAATATAGATGGATATTTTTTGTAAAGTTACTAAAGGTAGCATATTTAGTCAAGAGCAGTGATTAATTTATTTGTCCTTTGTTTGACTAACATTAAAACACAGCAGCAGGTTTATAAGACTGCTGCCCCTTTAAGACCGAACGCACGGACTCCATTTAAAGGGGTCATATAATGGTACATGCACTTTTACAAGTTGATTGTACTGAAATGTGTGTTGGCAGTGCCTGTACACAACCATCATAAAATGATAAAAATCCATCCAGTGTTTTTTTAATTTTTTTTTATCTTCTTATATGTTTTACCCTCTCTCAAATCAAGCCGTTCGATTCTGTGACGTCACAAAATCGACGCCCCTCCCACGATTGTTGATTGACAGCAGCGTTTCAACACAGACCCGCCCTCGCTCGTGAGCGAGCTGTCAATCATAGTCCGCGCGGACCGGCGCGGTCATTGTTGAAACTTTGGAGCACTGTCTATGAGTAGAATGGCGTCTAAGCGACTGTGGTGTTCTGTTCTTGGGTGTAATAACGAACACAGCAGTCATTTTGATGTTCCTAAATCCAAACCGCTGAAGACTCAGTGGCTGAGTTTCTTTTCGAAGGGAATATTCCCCACGATCAACAGCAATGCTTCATGTTTGCGCGAATCATTTCACCAGACTGCTTTACAAACGAGGGTCAGTATAAAGCTGGTTTTGCTAAGAAGCTGCTCCTGAAAAAAGGATCGGTACCAACTGGATGTTTGCGTTCATGGAACTTCTTGACATTAACACATCCTGTAATAATGTAGGAAATCACTCGTTATACATAAATCAGGTAACAGTTCATGTTTTACTTACACATACGATTTAGTTTTAATCCAAATAACACGTGCTGAGTGGACGATCAGCAATCAAGAGCATTCAACATAAGTGCTCTCTCTCTCTCTCTCTCTCTCTCTCTCTCTCTCTCTCTCTCTCTCCCTCTCTCGTCAGTTAACATAAATAATAAGCTACATCATGCCTCGTTTTACTTTGCCATTGACATCCGACTGAACTACAAACTTTCCACTTAGCCTACGTCTGTTAAAAAAAAGGGATGCGTTCGACCAGCTCGCGCGTTTGTGCTGCTGCACGCTCAATACACTGCTTGTTTTACTCTTATCAGCTCGCGCACCACAGCTATGTGTTACTATATTTTGTTTAATATTCCACTAATAAGATACATTTACTTGATAGAAAGCCTTCTTATTTATCCCCATTATACTCTCTGTTGTACGTGTTTCTTTGTCTGGACACAAGTGTACAAACGCTGCCTGGTATCGGTTGTTGGTATCTGAGTATTTTTATGAGTACATGAGCTCAGTATCGGCCGATGCATTGGTGCCTGCAGGATTTCATCTGACGATACGCACAGAGGGGCGACAACACTAAAAAGTTAAAATAAATTAAATATGCTCAAGTTCAGTAATCAACTCTGAGAGAAGTTTTATTTTCCCTGAAAATTCTAGCATAATCTAGCATGAATTCCATGTTGGTCCAAGCTTGTTTATGCTGGTTAGAACTAGTTGTTCTAGTCATGCTGTTCTCAAGCATGGTCCACCAGCACTCCTGCTTCCCATACTGCACTCTAAAAACTGTTGGGTTGAAAATAACCCAATCTGGATTGTTTTGCAACCCACTGCTTGGTCAAATATGGACAGACCCAAACGTGGGTTATTTAAACAGCGTGCTGGATTGTTAATTAAACTCTGTATAATGGGATAGTTGGAACAATGTATAGTTGTTTTTCACAGGAACACTCTTATTTTTACTTCATATAGGCTAATATTTTCAGATTCACTTTAATCCTGTTAAAAATTTGTAAAATACACTACACAACCAGTGCGTTTACACGATACATCCTTTATTTTTGTGTCAGTAGACTCTTTTTAACTTTTTAAACCTGAAAACAGCCAAAAGCAAAGAAATGGACAAAGACGTCCATCTAGCGCATGTTCTCATGATAAAAGAAAAAAAAAAGAAAAATTATAATGGTTTCAGACCTTTTTGCAATTGCATGTGGCCAATTCAATAAAAATAAACAATTGATTAGAATAGAAGGATTAATTGACATTGCTGGTTGAGACATAATGTGAAATATTATGAAATATTTGCACAGAATACATTTCTCAGGTCAGTCTGAGAACGCATACATAAACACTGCGTACTGTACTGCAGCAGACACCACTGTATTAGTGCTGAAATATTTCCAGTTCGGTTCCTCTATTGTTTTTTCCTCACACAGCTCAGACCCTTCACACACTCATTCATTACAGGGAGGCTGCAGTCCTGCAGTTTCACAGGTTTGATTGGACCATGACTAGAAAAAAGGGAACCGATCTGCACTCCATCCAACCACTACCTCTCGAACATGTCTTTTTCTGAACTAAGCTTATTTCTCTTCACACACAGTGGAGTTGGAGGTCCAGCACCTTGCTATCTTTGATGATGTCCCATATTAGAGATGTGACAGGTCGAGTGAGATAGTCTGCAAGGAACTTTCCTTCCACATGCACACTTTCTGACTTCATGGAGTTGTGATGAGATAATTGACCTCCATTAAGACCAAGATAAGTTAGAATTTAAAGTGGTTTAAAGTGTGTAATTGACCCTTTTGCCTGGATCTTGTCTGTCATTATTCAGACTAGCAGGAAGTCCCTCCTCTTACATGATAATTGGGTCATTTTTATTTTATTTTATTTTTCTGTATATTCATTTATTTAAAAGTTCAGTTCTTAAATAGAAAGACTTCAATAAACCTACTTTATAATGAGCTTTTTTTTTTATGTCGGTATTAAAATTCATTTTGATATTCTTTGGAGGTATAAAGTTAGGAAATAATTAGGAAAAATACATAATTAAGCGTTTCTAAGATATTGGCACATATATTTTAACGTATATGTTTAATAGATTTTTTATTATTATTATTTCATTTTTTGTAGACACCCTTGCAGTATATGAATGAATGAATGAGGTATTTATATAGCGCTTTCATATGTACTACTGCTGTACACCCAAAGCGCTTTACAATCATATCAGGGGATCTCTCCTCAACCACCACCAGTGTGCAGCATCCACTTGGATGATGTGACGGCAGCCACAGTACAACGGCGCCAGTGCGCTCACCACACACCAGCTATAGGTGGAGAGAGGAGAGAGAGTGATAGAGCCAATTCAATGTAATATGTCCCTGACTCAGATATACAGCAAACTATAGACTAGCTATTCCGTTAACTATTTTCTTTGTCACTTTAGACCAGATTGTGGGTGGGGCCAGACAGCAACGTATAGATGGGTTTACTGTAAGCGAGACACCCTCTCACCCTTGATTTTGCGCATGCATTTACACCCTTGACATTAGCTGACAGCAGCACATGTTCATGCACAACTGGTGGTGCTCAAATAGATCTGGTTCTTTGGCAAACTGCTACGTGTTAGCAGTGCAGTGTTGAGAAGTACCAAACCATGACTCATTCTTCACAGAAAGGAAACTGGCTATTTTATAGCTACAGAAAACGAAGAAATATAGTGTTGAGGTAAAAATATTTTTCATGTTCCAATTCTAAGGAAAGCTGAAACATACCATTTGATTGTATTTGTTTTATCATTATTGTACTTTTGAAGCATGTTTTGCAGGTTTAGCAAGTTACCAAAATTAAATCTTTTGGTTTTAAATCTATTTTCTTCCAACATTTTTTTGTTGTTGTTGTAAATCTACCACAGAAAAAGGCCACAAAGAAAATGTGTACTATAATTCCCTTACCTCTAACCTATGATTACCAGAACGGCTCATATGAAGACTCTATGAAGTGTATCTCCAAGCTCAGCGGAGGGCTGCTCTCTTGACGGCCGGGGCCCATGCAAAGGTTAAGCCTTAATGGGTTTGATTTACTCCATTAAAACACCTTAAGGATGACAAATAGGACCGTATAACACTTCAATGTCATTGTTATAAAGGAAACGTCTGATTTATGCCAGCTCTGTGATGGCTGCCCTAACCCTGACATGTTCCGGAGGTCCAGGAAAATAAATGGCTAAGCTAAGAAACCAGAGGCAAATGACCGCAGTAAACGCCTCTCCCAAGTCCCAGCCGCCCGCTGAGGCGATCCATTTGTTAAAGTAGGAAGTGAGGTCAGGCCTGGACGGTCCCAGAGTGCCTGTTGAGGCTCGGCAGATGGTGGCCCAAGTGCAGACCAATTAAAAAAGTATGTGTGCTGGGAGCACAAGCATCCATGTTCTGTGTGTGGATATAAGCTCTGGAGGGGAGAGCGACCCTGGAGTGTGGCATTGGAGCCAGATGAGGCCCACATGAGAGAATATCTCCCACCCTGGTCCAGTTTGCTCAAATTTATTAGTGTTTTCAGTCAACCCTTTTCTTCTGAAAAGTCATATTTCAGCTCCATGAGGTACAGTAAAAGCAGCACAATTTGTTTTAGGATTTCTTGTTGTTTCCAATAAGTATGAATGGGTGAGTCTGTAATGTGGGAGTTGAAATGGTACCTTTAGGTCTTCATTAGCCATAAAGGAATAAGATTGACTGCAGACTTGGATGATTTCCTATACACTAAGGTCTTAAGCTCAGAGATATCCACTCCTAAGGGTCTGAACTAAACCATGTTCTATCACAAAAGCCTTGAGGGAAATGGCTGAAGCTCCACATTCTAAGGAGCAGTAAAATGCAAAGCATTGCACTCATTGGAGTGTTGCTGCCAAACAACAAGGCACTTACTAGATTTACTCACATAATTAAATGAAAAAATAGGAGCTAAATGCATGTGTCTGATATAGATCTCACAAACTGCTTTGGCCTAAAAACTATTTCAGGCTTTTTTCAGGGAGGTGGAGGCTGTAACTGTGATAATTTGCTTTAACAAATGCATTTGTTGAAGGGCATTGGAAGAATTAAACCCTATTCTAGTTCCTTCCATCGCTGTTCTACTTAAACCCAGTGGGAAATTCTCTTCCCATCTTAAGTAGATAGTAGAGCCAGCAGTTATTATATTACCCAGTTTCTGCACTGATAGTGATATTAACAGTCTTCCCACTATAGGTTATTTTTCACAAGCTCCATTTTGCCTGCAAAAGATTTGCATTTGGAGCTCTGAGACGTTGGGGGTTTTATTTCTCTTTTTGTTAAAGCTCAGGCACAATTGAAAGCAAGCAGAGAAATGAAGCAAAGGACAAGGGGCATTAATCTCTCTATGTAATGTTCATATTGAAAAATTTCAGCACTCGTAATGCCATGTCCATGGATAAAAGTTCCATAATAACACCCTCCCGATCTCTCTCTCTCTCTCTCTCTCTCTCTCTCTCTCTCTCTCTCTCTCTCTCTCTCTCTCTCTCTCTCTCTCTCTCTCTCTCACACACACACACACACACACACACACACACAGTAACTTATAAGTCATATATCATCATTTCAGAGCACTTTGCTCCTTGTTGGTAATGGCGTTTTCTCTCCCTCTATCTTTAAACGTATTATGTCCAAAATAAAAGGGTCAAAACTTCTCTGCTTGGTGGATGGTACATGCTTTTTTTCTCTTTTTTTTTTTTTTTTCTTGCAGCAACCCTAGTCTGATATCAGGACGTATAGTGCGCCCAGTCTCAAATCCATTTCGCACTCCGTGCAAGGCGGTTGCTGGGGTAAATACTCTGATTTGATAGATGGCACTCATTAATAGAAGGTGCCTGCAGCCTTTGAGTAATAGCCCTTTGGTTTCTTTTCCCCATGTTGGTTAATCTGCAGAAACAAAGAAGTATTTGTGTCCCATGCTAGTAGAAGCCAAATTGATATTTTAACATGGCGTTCAAGCGTCTGGGACTTTGCTCGTGAGTTTTGCCCCTCCGGCTTTATTGGAAGAGGAAAGATCAAAGGAGGAACGTGTACGTTATTTAATTCATTGACTCAGATTACACAGGTCCAGGCCGTGTAGTTTCCTCCTCAGCGGTTTCTGGTTCACAGCATTTCCGTTGAGGGACATGGGGATTGAACTGTTGTAATAAAGCATGGCTCCCCCGACCATGTCCCATTCAGTCCCATATCTCAGGAGATGTTTGCTTTAATTACGTGGTGTTCTGCTTATCGCTCGAGACGACTGTACCATACAGCTCCACTTAAAGCCAGGGAAGTATGTAATGCCTTATGGAAAAATCTGCATCTCTTGCTGTTTTATACATTAACTAAACTCGATTTAATACTCCCACAGCAGCTTAAAATGATCACAGTCTTTGTCACTGTATTATTGAGGACTTGTATTCACATTTAGTTTTGTTCAAAGTTGATGAAGAAGTTTTGTGAACTTTGTGAATACAATTTCCTGGTGTTAATGATTGCGGGGTGCATGCTATAAAAAAAAACAATAAAAAAAAAACATGTTTGTCTTTGTAATATTATCTAACATTTATTAGTAGCTAAATTACTATTTAGACACTGTTTTAGTAAACTTGATTTCATTCTGGCTCTATTCTGCTATGAAACAGCCACTTTTGACCATCCAATCATTTGACAATTTCTGTCTTAAAAATGTTTTTGACCAATCCTTCCCTTGTGTTTGGATATTTTTTAACTGTAGTATTACAGGAATTATCCAAAAATGTATTAATATTTAGTTGCCTCAAGGTTACTAGAAAGGATACAAGCATTTGTTTTTATTATTATTCTTTTAAGTCATTAAGAAGATAATGCTGTAGATTAAACTATGTGCCAGCCCTTACACCTTAATGAAATTGTAAAACAGTAAAACTGAATTGTATTTTGTAAAACAAAATAGTTCACAGTATCCGAGTGAATGCATTTTAGAACTGTTAGAAACAATTGTGTTGTCTTACTCCGATGTTATGATTTGCAATTGCTTTCGAATATGGCTTTTCTTTTTTCAGTTGACTGATGAGTGTTTGCCTCATTCTAATTCACAATCTCTGCAGTGTTTAATCATGTTACTGCATAATTTAACAATTTCTTTATAAATGTCTTTGTATTGTCACAATTCATTCCCATGTAATAATACTATCCAATCAAGTTTTACTACTTTATGAGCATTTGACTGAAAACGATACTGTTCACAGAAATCACCAGTTTGTTTCGGGGATGTTCTGTAAAATTGTTCTGAAATAACAACAGTAACCAAGAGGACGGAGCTTAATGGATAATATCAAGACTCACAATAGTAGACTATGTTGTATAAAATAGTTGGATGTAAGTGAAGTGTTAGCAGAAGTGTTGTACATGAATAATCCCACATGGAGGATGTTGTTCTGTGAAGTCTTGATGACATGCATGTCTTACCCTGATTCTCAGGCCAGGTTTGGCTTAATGGGTTCAATAACATGCATTAAGGTGCAACAAAGTCTCCATCTTAGCTTCTGCCCTCTCGCAATAGAGAGTCTGCAGTGCTCATCATTTCTGTTCCCTTAAGCAGCAGAATTAAATGTCGGTTGTGCCAGAGAGCAGCGGAAAGGCTCTGACCTCTGCTTTGTTTGCGAATCATGGCTGGAAATAATTACACGTCTCATCTGATAATTGTTCACACTCATCCAAACAGAAACATCAAAGACCTGAAGGAATATGTTTAATTCGCAATTACCGGAAATAAGAATGGGCACTTTTCAAAGGACATGTTATTAGCGGGACGGTATTCTTGCAAAGTGCAGGCGAGCGTTCGATATTTCGCTTGGCTCTGTCTCTAATTCACCTTATTTCCCGATGTGAATAACTCCCATTCAAAAATGTAATCCTACAGTTTCTGTTTCCACATCTTGTCTAATCAGGTTAATCCGGTCCAGTCCGACACTGGGTGGTTTTGAATGTTATTCTTGAAGCGTGGCATCTCATGATCATTTGATTGGAGGACAAGTGTCATATGAGGATTTAAGGTCATAAGTTATATGCTTTAAACAGCTGGGCCATGTGGTCTGTTCATTGTTCTGTTCACTGTTCATGTACAAGTGAGCATTTTTCATTTTTGACATTGTAGCATCTTTCGGAGGAAGCACAAATGGTGCATATTAGTCTTTCTTAAAAACACAGATGCTGTCTTAAAACCCTTGCTCATGCAGAGCAAACCTCGCTTTAATTGTGTGTGCGTGTGGCCTTTGCTAAGCAAAAATGCATTGAATTTAAGTGACTATGGCCACTTTTGCATTCTCAAACAATTTGATTTCTTACTTATCTTGTTACAGTCATGAAAACAGCAAAAACCCAGTCTTCATTTCTCATAATTTCAAGTTTATATCTCACAATACTGAGATTTATTTTTTTCTGTGGCGGAAACAAGATTGGATAAAATACTCATATCAATGTTTCTGTGTAAACAAACTTATTCTGAAGCAGCTAGATGTCAAGTGGTTGTGTCTATGGCGCCGCCAGGGGTGGCCGACTCCTGGCCACATCGCTGCCCAGTATAAATTTTAGTAGCATCAGTTATGCATTTCATCCCTAATGCACAGCCAGGCAGGCAAGCCGCTCTAGACCTTGTCCTTCGATCGCACACAGTAGCCAGTACTCCCCCGCCCCTCCGGACAGCAACAGCTCAGCGCGTGCCCGTCGGTCAACAATTTCAAAAGAAGTTAAGAAAGAAGACGAAGAAGACTACCGCGTCAGTTTGGGTGACAAAGTCATCTGAAGTTATTCCATAGCTTAATGTGAGGGACAGAAGTCTATTTACATCATTAAAGTTTACGGAAACTCGTTTTCCCTCCTCTGTGGCTGTCAATCATTCTCCATTCAGTATTCAAACAGCGCGCGCGCCTCTTCCGGTTGGAATGCACGGTAAAAACTCTCTCCAATATGATATATTCACATTATAATGCATTATCTGTAGATAAAAGGCTGTGGCTTTGCATAAAATGACTTTATTTTGTTGGAGTTTGTTGCTGTTTTTAAACGACTCACTACCGTGTGCTTGTTAGATCACACACATCACAAGGACTATGAATCGGAATCAAACGCACAATAACTGGAATTTAAAACTGTGAAACAAATTATCAATAAACTGTTGGACAGATAGACACTAGGATTTGTGCGCTCGACATTGCTTCGCCTTGTGCCGTGAACTTTTAAATGCGCACTTGAGCAGCGCAGCGCTGCACCCGCGATGCGCATACGCGCTTTGTGTGCTCTGTTTTGAAGCGTTTCATATTATCATGGTTTTGCGCACTGAAAGATTATTAAAAGCCTATATTTTTTATACCTAGCCTGCTCAATACATTTAAAATAAGCATAATTTAATTGTATATTATTTCTTTGTAGTGTAGGCTATATCAATATATACACTTCTGAATTCTTGACATAAATAAATATAATATATTTGTATCTGCCAGTGTCTGCTTTTCCCCAGTAACTGTTTTGTTTGCAATAAATGTACACCTTATGCCAAATATAATTGCAAAATATAACAGAATTGTTGTGCAACTCAAAATGTTAACTGTACTGTTATTAGTCTATGCACATTATATCATTAGTAACATTAAATATAACACAATAAACCATCATATAGGCCTAGTATATCAGTAGGAGTTTCCTTAAGTCTTTCTAAAAGTTTACTACAGGCCGGTTTACGACAACAGTAGAAAAAAATTCTGAAATTATGGTTTATAGTTTTGGTGTGCCACCCCAAGATTTTAAGTGGCCCCATCTGGCCACCCCTATGAAACACTTCTGGAGGCGCCACTGACTGCATTCTGTTTGAATCAACACTCTCAAAAAAAATTACCTTTAGGGGAACAACAGCTTGTTCCCTTTCAAAAGCTACAATCGATGCTGCGTTGATCAGCGCATTGGGAACATCTTTAACGTGACCAGCTGTGAATATGTGTGCAACACGTCAATGAAATTGACCAGGAACTTTTATAGGCTCGGGCGGTGACGTTACCGGAGCGCACGTCGCGAGGCTATAAGTGGATGAGCCACAGCTGCATCGACAGGTCTTTTGTCTTCAGACCATACTGTGATATGTGTGTGCTTCTCAAGCTCTCAAAAATTCTCTGTTTCCTCTGATAGGAGTTAGTTTTAGCTAGGCAGTGCGCAGAAAAATCTCTCTCTTTTTCCTCTACACTCTGTCTGACAAGTAAAAAAAAAGAAAAAGAAAAAAAAAGTGATTTACAAAACAAACGGTGTGTGTCTCTGTGTTCACGTCACACCAACGCTTTTTTGTTTGTTTGGGGAAAGAGCATGCTGCCCTTGCGTTTGAGTATGGTGATTGCGAGCACTGTGGAATGTTCACAGTTAAAGTGCTTTGCGTTCTTTTTGCTTATTTCAAAGGGGTAGCACCCACAATGCGATTGTGGGGCTTGAGTGTCGATCTAGCTGAGGAGCGAGAGACGGGTGCGTCCCTATCGCTCGCTCTCACTCCAGATCGCGATGTCCTTTTGCCTGACTACCGAAGCGTGCCTCGGCGCTTCTTTAGCTCGGGCAGAGGACACTAAATCTTGTGAGTTCGCCGCCTCCGAGCGTTCCTCTCGTGATGATAAAAGGAGAACTGCTCGGGGCGATCGCTCGTGCAGTAGCCAGATTACACTGATCACAGCAAAAAGAGTCCCATAAAACACTCAAAGTTTATAAATAATGATTGTAAATATATATCGGTAAAAAAAAAAAAAAAAAATATATATATATATATATATATATTAGAGGTGGGCATAGATAATTTTTTTTAATCTAGATTAATCTAGATTAATTTTGAAATTAATCTAGATTAATCTAGATTAAAATGGCTCATTTGAATTCTGCCGAAGGCATTCAGAATATGTGTGCTACCCAAATAATGACTATAAAAGTAAGTCTTTGAGAACGGGTTTCTCAAGCCAGGTGGCGCATTAGACCAGGGGCTCATCTCCTGTTTCCAAAATGCATCACAAACTGCTTGAGAAAGCTGTTCTACTCATAGACTGTAAAAGGTTACTACTGTACTGTTACCGTCCGTAGGCAACATTAGGTAGGCCTATGTTATTATCAACTACTATAGGCTATCAATTAGGGATGGGCCAGAGCCATAGAGAGAGAGAGTTGCGACACTCTTTGATGTCGCCGCTATGGCTGTCACGTGGTTCATGTAAGCCCCAATAGTTCCAAAACGTACGCTGGCTGTCATGTTCTTCTATGGGACAGACAGCAGCGATTGCATTATTGAACGGTAAATATAAAATAAAACACACACCCAAGTACTTTTTCAGCTGTTATAGCATTATTGCATTTTGTTAATGTCAGTTTTGCATTTGGAGATACGTTTTAGGCTATATTTTTGGAGGGAAAAGCTTATAGTGTTCATGTTCGCATGGGTAGTAGCACTGGCTTTAGCGGCTCTAACTTAACTTTTCCATATCATTCATCTGATGATGGACGTCTCATGATATTTATTTTAGCACAACTGGGCTGTATTAGGCTATTGATTCCCGTGATTTTGCTTATAAATTTTGATTCAGCCATTAGCCTACCTTCGTGATCACGCAAAGAGGTCTGCCGTGGCGGTCCGTTCAGAATTCGCTTAGAAGCTAGCTCACTTCATCTGATGAAAGTGGCCACCCCCCAGGACCACAACGTGAAACATAATCATGTTAAGACTAAGAATATTATTTTAAGATTAAGCCATACACATTATCAAAACTATAACAGATTAAAAACGAATTTAAGCATGGCTGATACAAATGAAGGTTTTCAAATAAAATATTTTTTATTAAACAATGACAGACAACAAAAATGTGTGCTTGTGTGTGTGAACAAGAAAAACAAAAACCAGGGGCAGGTGATCCATGAAACAGACAGGACTGGTGATGGCCATAACAATCCTAAAGGTCCAGCATTGTTCTCACAAGCCGCTTCACACAAGACAATAATAACATAATGAAAAGTTAGTATATCCCAAAAAATTAAATTAAATAAAAGTTGCTATAAAGGTGGTAGCGATTCATTACCGAACTCTTAGCTGACGAAGTCGCGCTAGCTAACTAACGTTAGCTAGCAGGCAGTGCTTGAAAATTGGTTGAAACAACCAACATAAAATATAAATAATTACGCTGTGCATGTACAAATGAAGACCAGTATAAGCATCGCAAAGGGCCTCTGATACAATATAGACAGTTGACAATTCAAAAGAGGTCGATATTTCGGCAACTTAACTCTGGAACAACTCGATGTAACAGCAATGTAAGTGAATGGTGTCCAACGCCCAAATGACAGTGTTTGGAACTATTCCGATCTTCATATCCCGGAAGTAGGCGGTTAAAAGCGCCGCCATTATTTACAACGGAGGTCTATGGGAGTGTCGCAACTCTCTCTCTCTATGGCACTGGGATGGGCGATATGGCCTAAAATCTATATTGTGATATACATTGCAGCCTCTTGCGATAACGATATACAGTATATTATAATAAAACCATTTCAGAACAGATTACACAGACCCATGCTAAACAACTGCTGAATGTATTTTTTTTTAAAGGGTGTATGTAGTTTTGAGAACATATATTGTGCAAAACTGTAAGTATACAACATCATTTTGCAGATAAATAAAATGTAAGTACACTAGCTGCAGAGACTTAAGTAGGTCTAATGTTTATTATGGCTTGGAGCTTATGAAACCCCAAATTTAAAATTAGAATATTGTCTAACTGATGTCTTTTCAGTTAAAAAGAAACACAACAAAGATTCTTAAAATCGAGATTATGTGCTACACCACTAAGATATATTGGAATGGGAATAATACGCGCGCGCTGGTATTCAGTGATATCATGTTTCGTTTTGAATTTGAGGTGGTAGAACGGATTAGTCGTGTGTTAACTTACCGAACTGTTACCCCACACACTCTGTATATAGTTTGCTGCTGCTCGTCTGACGGCTTAAACCCGAACCAAGTCCAAATAATGGATGTTGCACCGATCTTTTTCACCAGCTTTCACTTTCAGCCGTGTTTACTTAAGATGACGACGAATATGCGTTGCAGCCGGGTTTACCTCGCGGCCGCGGGTAGATTGCGTCATCATAGCTTGTGTAGTATAGAGCCATCTCCCAACCCAACTTGGAGAATAGATTAACGGCGATATTTTTTTTATCGCGCGATAAGAGTTTCGCGTTAACGCAGCACGTTAACGCCGATAACGGCCCACCACTAATATATATATGTATATATATATATATATATATATATATATTGGGAGGGTTACTTTAAAAATGTATTCCGTTACAGTTACAAATTACTTCATAAAAAAAGTATTCAGTAACGTAATCCAAGTACTATAATATGAAAGTAATGTAACTGATTACTTTTGGATTACTTCAAGGTCACGTATATAAATAAAGTCAAGCAAGAAGAAATATTATAAAAAATAATTATAAAAAACGTTTATTTATTAAGAATTTGGTCCAGTGTACAATATTTGCAAAATATACACACAGGCCTGAATATATATTTATGTAAAGGGCTATACAGACATCTAGTGGCTAATGTATGGTATTACAGATTATTTTGTTTTATTTTTAACAAATTTTTAACAAAAAAATAAAAACACAACATTTAAAATTTGTACACAATCTACATATTAGTTTATTTTAAAATAGGCCTACATGTTGACTAAAGCCGTGATCTTTCTTAATTTTGCCTGACTGAACTTGGGGCGTTGGCAGTGGGAGTTCCCCTACGTTAGCTAGACAGCGAACATCCCGTTACGCGAGAAAAGATTAAGAAAGGACATTTTGGGTACTAAAAAAGCTACTCTCCTAATTTCTACAAAATAGCAGCGGAATTTCCATGAATTAAAAGCGATTTTACCCGCAGGCAGCATCGTTTCTACTAGCAGCAGTGATTCACTCTGCGTCTGAGGAGATTGTAGAAAGCTGTTATTTGCGCATGCACCAGCGCGTGGCACACGTGAGTCATTACTGGCAACAGAACCAGGAACCACTGTATAATCAAGCAGCGCTTAATATAGTGTTATTATGCCAAAATACTTATTTATTTAGTTTTAAATGAAACCATTGTAATCCTGAAAGTAATCCCCCTTTTTTCAAAATGTAACTATAATCTGATTACAACGTTTTTTGACGTAACTGTAACGGATTACAGTTACTGGATTTTTGTATCCTGATTACATAACGCCGTTACATGTATTCCGTTACTCCCCAACCCTGTATATATACATACATATACATACATCGCGTGTCTTTGTTCCCTCGACGTCGACCCATTCAACTATCTCGGGTGCGAAGGCACACGATTATATGATGCTTCCTCAGATCGGAGAGACGCTTGCGGGCTATCTCTCCCTTGGGATCACATTATCAGATACATTTTCAGCAGCGGGTCAGGCTGGTACTGCGCTGCACACCATGGCTGTGTTACAGGAATACCAGGCTGATCTTATGAAAGATTTAAACACAGCCTGTCATCCAGACCGTGTTTGCTTGTCTGATTGATATCTGGCTGTATTTATTGCTTAGGAATTAAATGATAATATGACAAATCAGATGCTTTTATTAATATACTGTATTGTCTGGCTGTTCTTTGGCCACATTTAATTCTGAGGAATTAAATATTGAAAAAGCCATCAAAAAAAATGATCGACTTTGAGAGTGCCACCCCCGAGCACTTCTCACGTTATGATAAAGCACGTGAGAGGTTACTCGAGGTGGTGACTCGTGCAGTGGCCAGATTACAGCTAGACTGCCCTCCTTGAGGATCTCCATGACGTTAACTCGTTCATGGGAAAATCCTTATTAATCGCGCGTCTTTGTGCCCTCGACGTCAACTTATTAGACTATCGTGGGTGCAGGGGCGTGTGGTTATACGATGATGCGCCAGTCCGAAGAGACGCTCGCAGGCTATCTCTTCTCTGGGGCTCATCGTCATGTAAGGAGTCAGCACCCCCCACCAAGCCATGTATAATAACATCCACACTGGTGGGGGTCAGACTGGTGCTGCTCTGCACACTATGATAGTGTTGCAGGCATACCAGGCTGATCTGCTTAAAATAAAAAAATATAAAAAGAAGAACAAAAGGGGGGCTCAAAGGCAGAGTGTGGCAAGTTATCTTTCTTTGCATCCTAAAGACAGTAAAAAGGAATATGTTGCCCTCCTCGTTTTAAAGGCGGGGTTGAAACAGGAGTACGTGCATCTGCTGTCACAAAAGAAGAAATAAATGGGCAACTGCATCCGTTTTTAGATCTTTGAGGCTTGAACCGTTCCGTCAGAACTGCTAAAGTTCAAGATTCTAACTATCAAGAAGATTGTGTTGCAAATTCAACATTGCGATTGGTTCTTCACGATCGACCTTAAAGACGCCTGTTATCACATAGAAATATATCCACAACACAGGAAGTTCCTGAGGGTTGCTTTTGGGGGGTGAAGCTTCGTTCCCTTTCTATGTGGTTCAGACCCCGGTGTTCGTTCCCTTTCTACGTGGTTCAGACCCCGGTTCCTTGCCTTGGGTCCCACTCTAGGTACGCCTTGCTATCGCAGAATGCTAATGGCAGATGCCTCCCTGTCGGGCTGGGTAGCGGTCTTAAGTGGTCGTCCAGCCCAAGGGATCTGGAAAGGCATCATCTTGATTGGCACATCAATTGCCTCGAATGGATGGCTGTATTTTTGGCCCTGGAATACTTCCTCCAGCAGTTTAGGGGCTATCATGTCCTAGCACAGGTGGACAATACTATGGTAGTCGCCTACAAAAATCGTCAGGTGGACTGTGTTCGCGCCTTCTAACAGGTGAGCGCAGCAGGCTCTGCTTTAGGGTCAGGCCCAACCCGAGTTGTGGAACCATCATGCTTGGCCCCAGAAGGGTACCAACTGAGGGACACTGGGTTTTCAGCTGATATCATAGAGACCATTCTCAGTGTTAGGGCTCCTTCCTCTAGAGGATGTTATGCCAATAAATGGGGTGTCTTTGAAAGGTTGTGCACTGCACGTAATGCAGATCCAGTTAACTGCCAGATTGCTTCAGATCTGGACTTCCTGCAAAGAAAAAATTATCAGCAGGCACATGCCCTGCAACTCCGGGTTTATGTGGCCGCTTTATCGGCTTGCCACGCCTTGATTGACGGGGTGCCACTTGAGAAACATCCTCTGCTTGCCCACTTTGTTTGTGGAGCATGGCGGCTGAGGCCTCCTGTTAAAACCAAGATCCCTTCATGGGACTGGGATCTATGATATCTATGATATCAGCTGAAAACCCAGTGTCCCTCAGTTGGTACCCTTCTAGGGCCAAGCATGATGGTTCCACAACTCGGGTTGGGCCTGACCCTAAAGCAGAGCCTGCTGCGCTCACCTGTTAGAAGGCGCGAACACAATCCACCTGACGATTTTTGTAGGCGACTACCATAGTATTGTCCTGCACATGCCCTGCAACTCCGGGTTTATGTGGCCGCTTTATCGGCTTGCCACGCCTTGATTGACGGGGTGCCACTTGAGAAACATCCTCTGCTTGCCCACTTTGTTTGTGGAGCATGGCGGCTGAGGCCTCCTGTTAAAACCAAGATCCCTTCATGGGACTTAGCTATAGTCCTGGAGGGTCTGGTTGAAACCCCCTTGGAACCTTTAGGGTCAGCGTCTGATAAACTTCTGACTTTTAAGATGTTTTTTCTTATGGCTATCACTTCTTTAAAAATAATCTTGCATCCTCATCCTGACTACCCTAAGGTCCTCTTCTCGACCGTATATCCAGTCACTCTTGAGTCCTTCTGCCCTCTGCCATTCACAACACCGGGTCAGGAGAGAGTTCACAGACTGTGTCCAGTCCGTGCTCTTCAGACCTACGTCCACCGCACTAGCCAGTGGCATAATTCAGAGCAACTATTTGTTTGTCATGGAGGCCGTAACAGAGGCGGCCGCCACAAAACAGACAATTTCATATTGGGTGAGGGATGCTATTGCCCTTGCCTAAGAGGCGCGCAGTCAAGCTTCCCAGTAGGCATAAGGGTTCATTCTACTAGGGGGGTCACTTCTTTCTTCCAAGCCTTGGCGGGTGGTGCCCCCGTATAGCATGTTTGTGATGCGGCAGGCTGGACCTCTCCGCACACATTCATAAGATTCCGGGCTCACACGTCCTTGAGTCGACATCACAAGCTCATGCCTGAGACCTTCTTGTGTTCTTGTGAGCACACACTACACAACCGTAAGGGGTCCAGACACCTCCAAGCACGGCAGCGTGGGTATTCTCCTTCCCAATGCGCTGATCAGCGCAGCATCGATTGTAGCTTTTGAAAGGGAACGTCTCGGGTTACTTGACTGTAACCCTGTTCCCTGAAAAAGCAGAACGAGATGCTGTGCTGTATTGCCGTGCTGAAGATGTCCCAGGACTGCTATTTAGCCCGAGGCTATACAAGTTCCGGGTCAATTTCATTGACGTGATGCACACATATTCACAGCTGGTCACATTAAAGAAGTTCCCAATGCGCTGATCAGCGCAGCATCTTGTTCCGCTTTTTCAGGGAACATGGTTACAGTCAAGTAAACATTCATAGCAGTACCTTAAGGGTACACACATTCATACTCTAAGTTACTAATATGCACTTTTAGCAGTAGATAAGATACAAAGATGTTTTTAAGGGTACTGATGACAAGCTTTTTTAACCCCTAAATATATAACTTATGCACTTTTTTTGAAGAAGAGATATGCTACCTAAAAATTATGACTAACTTAATATTATAGATTATTATTATAATATCGTAAATGTATATATTTTCTTTCTTTTTATGAATAAAACTTTACCTAAATGTGTACCTTAAAAGTGCAGTAAGCAAAAAAACACACAAAAAAAACAAAAAAAAACACTGTTCAAAAAAAGGGGATCGGACCGAACACCAAAGGAGAGGAGGAGAGAGGAGTTCAGTGCACAAGACAAACAGGGGAATATAACTTTAAAAAGAAGGGTTATAATCAGGCAGGAGGTAGGACTCGCGTTAATATCAGAGAAGCTTCCCAGCGCTGGAGAGACCTTACGGAGAGGGAAGGCAAATCGAGGTTGCTTTATTTCTTCTCGATACGCGAGTTGTTCTTTTAGTTCCCCCATTTAGTGATCGCTATGACCCCTTAGTCTTGTCACATTTGTAATATATTAGTTCGCCTACTTGGACTGTCGTGTTATGAATGGAGCTGTTCATGAAACGGTGTTTGTTTTTTGGGATGGAAGGGATGACTTTGCCATCAAAGAAGGAGAGGAATTAAATAACAATTAGACATTCAACCTGAATTATCATAGTAGCGTGACTTTTTTTTCTCCCAAACCAGTTTCTGAATATTTCTAAAATATTTCTAAATATTTCATTGGTCAGGTCAATGACTGTACTGATTGCCTTCACCAAACACTGATCTCTAAACCTACCCATCACTTTAACCTTAACCAATGAAATTAGCTGCAGGGAAATTAGCTGCAGTTTCCTCTGAACTGGTTTGGGGGGAAAAATCATGCATCATAGTAACACACATTGCTTTAACTTATTGATGGCATCATACCGTCGGGCGGCAGGCACAGCAGTTGTTGACTGTGTTGTATAGCGTGTACGTGAATGTGGGAGCGAAGGCATCAAGATAGGGGTGTGATCCTTTTGGGTAGGTTTTGTTTTGGTGATTTCAAATATCAACCACATTTACCAGAAATCGCTTTCTGCACCTTGGTGATGTGCATGTAAATGTGGTCAAAATAATGTTATGCTCAGCTCCGTTCATGTTAAACAGTGTGAATACTTCTACTAAAAACAAGTCTAGATGTGTTGTCAGCCTATTGAGTCTAGGTAGTTATTGTTGTAACTAGGTATGACTTCTTAAGTGAATGTTATCAGACCGGACAAAAATCTTAAATGTGTCAAAAAATCTAATCTGTGCATTATGCTTTGCAGTGTTAATTAAAAGCAGCCAAATGTCCATATACCCTGTTTACGCAGTCTTAGACAGCGATGAAGAGCATTTAGCTGCACTCTATTCAAATGCAGATTGCACACCCTGGCCAGCCTCCAGCTTTACCAGATGAACACTGAATACTTAGGAATGGAGCTCCTCTGTCAGAAGTGATGGACCCAGGAAAGCTGTTGCACAGTGAGGCCTGTTACTGCAGGTCTGAATAATGGATAGAGTTCAGAAGGTCTTGCTGACGGGGACAGGAGAGTCACACAAAGGAACCTACGTAAAGCCTTCCTCTGCCAGACACTAATCCCAGACTAACGGCAAATTTTAGACCCCCTCATGGTTTATTCAGAAACCTGAGATAGGTTAATTTCAGCTCTGCAGAAGGTCTGCTCCAAAGTAAAGGGTAGCGTAAATATGCAATAGTCACTGCCCTTAAATTATGAATACACTTGTGCTCTCAGAGTTGAAAGAAGTGAAATGTAGTAAGCAATATTTTTGACATTTATATTAATTTATAATATTATATTAGGCCACATTTATAAAAATATGTTTACATTACAAGAACATAATTATATATAGAATGATAGTAGGCAAATTATAATATGTAAAATATATATTCAAACATAACATTAAAACATGTTCTTTCACACTAACGGTCAAAAGTTTGAAATAATTTAGATTTTTTTATGTATTTGAAAAAAAGTGTCTTATGCTCATCAAGGCTGCATTTATTTGATGAAAAATACTGCAGAAACAATAATATTGTGAAATAGTAACTGTTTTTCGATTTTAATATATTTTATAAGCTGAATTTTTAGCAGCCGTTACTCCAGTTTCCAGTGTCACATGATCCTTCAGAAATCATTCTAATATGCTGATTTGGTGCTTAGTTATTATCAATTATTATTCATGCTCAGTTAATCATAATGGATATTATTATCAATGTTGAAAACAGTTTTTCCTGCTTACTCTGAAACATTTTGATATACTAAAATAGAAAACAGTTCTTTTAAATTGTAATAATATTTCACAATATTACTGTTTTTACTGTATTTTTGATCAAATAAATCCAGTCCTGGTGAGTAGAGGTCGACCGATTCATCGGTTTTGCCGATTAATCGGCATCGATAGTTGATTGGTGGAACTATCGTTATCGGCAAAAATACATACCGATAGTTTTTCCTGGTTGCGTCCGTTGCTGGAGCGGCTGAGGAGCGCGCGCTGTCATTCATTACACAGTAAGAGAGAGCTGAGAAGGGTCTGCTGGCATCATGCAGTACAAGAGCGGCCTCTAGAGGTGTAATAAAAACTATCGCTGATGCCTCGTGTTGTTTATTTCGACACGTGATGCTGCGTGCTGCACTGAGAGCACACGCTGCGTGGAGAGCGCTGACATCAGATGCGTGTTTAAAGCACCTAAAAGGTAGCCTATGTATACTGTACATTTTGTCATATCATTATAAAGTGATTAATTTGTTGACTAAATGCTGCATTAGTAGAGAAAGAACAGCACAACAGTATGTTTGTTTGCCTTCGAGGCTGAGAGGACGCGAACATTAGTAGTAGCCTACCGAAAGCGGTTAAAACACTGACAAAAATAAACGTAAGTCCGACCCGAATGTTTAATGTCACAATTGTTACCTCTATTTGCATTAGTTTATATCCAGCTGGTCACTTTTATGCATTTAATATGCAGAGAAGTTGCATATTTAAAGCTAGAGACGTAAGATAGCAAACTGATATGTTCATACAGCCGACAGAAACATATAAACAAATCAGAAAAGCATTCGATTTCGGTTATTTTTTCGTCATCATTTTAATACATGTTTTGTTATTTTGATTATATAATCATCAAGTGTTTATAAAATAGAAGCAAAAGTGTGAGACTATACATTTAATATTTATGTCATTTCAATGCTCTGGCATTGTAGATATTAAAGCATGACTGTTTGGATTTATATGAAATGATAACACTTACAATAAAATTCCATATGTAACATTAACTAAGGTTAATAACTTCTGTATAAGGATTGTTCATTATTTGTTAATTAACATGTACTAATACATTTTTAAATTAAGGTTTTTATTTGTTAACCATAGTTAATGCACTACTTTTTACTTTTTTATTCATTAAGTTCGCTTGAAAAATAACAGTTTAACAGTTACATTTTGAATGTAACTGGCTTTATTTGTTATTTAGAGTATTACTTTTTGTTTCAGTTTGAATGAATGTCTTTTATTGACTTCAATATTTATTCATATTATATATTTATTTCATTTAGCATGTTTTCATGGTTCAATACAGTTTTATTATTTTTATAATAAAGTTCAGCACTGTTTTACTTGGAGTGTTATGTTTGTTTTTATCCAGTATCAATTTGAAAAACTATCGGTTGATTAATCGGTTATCGGCAAGTATGGCCCAACCTAGCTATCGTTATCGGTAAAATCCACTATCGGTCGACCTCTACTGGTGAGCATAAGACTTCTTTCAAAAACAAAAACAAAATCTTATTTATTTCAAACTTTTGACCTGAAGTGTACATTAATGTCTCAGAGGTTGCTGCTTTTGTCCACAAGTGCGAGTTCACATTAGCTTTGCGTCTCATGCACCGGCCGATTTCCCCAGTAGAGGAAGGAGGCAGGCAGATAGATTGAACTCGTACAGTCTCGTAAAGATTTCACAGGCAAGCTCTATGGGGATTAGATGAATAAAAAGTTCTCTCTCTGCTTACTAAGTGAGGTTTTCTTTTTTGGACATTATTAGCGATGGGGCTGAGGAAGTATAATTAAATACAGCCGCACAATACAGTCTCAAACCGCATCAAAGACAATCCACAGTCCCCGGTGCCTAAATTTAAAAGTAAATATGGAAAAATATCAGCCTCCCTCCAGTCTTTCTGGAGATAGATGAAGTTTTATGAGGAGTTGGATGCTTTTTTTATCGATTGAGGCACAAAGAGAGTTACAGTTCAGTCGTCTAACTTTTTTATCTCTTGATCGGAACATCTCCTGTCAGCTGTTATCTTCAGAATGCTTCGTCCAGGATTTAGAAAAATATGGAATACTTGAGTACTTTTTGCATTCAGCGCACACATTCTTTTTGTTTTATTGCATGTTTCTGCAGTGCTCCTTATAAAAGGACACAGAAATAAACTTTTGCGCACTGGATTTACAGAAGTCATAGGCCAAGTTTATACTGCATAGATAACTCTTTACTGTAAATCACAATCCATTCATTATGTTTTCCATCCTGGCTTGCTTATGCTCCAGGCAACCTTCAGTCGTGCAGTATGCTTTGCTGTGTTTACTTATTTTCTTCTTTTCCAACGCAAACATCCTAGGGGAAGCATCAGCCATGTCCCCGAAAAAAAAGAGAGAGAGATTAGATGATGGTGTGGTATGGTAGTATTTCACTAGCCTTCATTTTAATCCATGTAGCTTTCAAATCAAATATGCACATAGTGATGGCTCTCAGAGACGAGTGAATAATGTTGAGTGTGGAGTGTTCTGTTCCTTTACCTACTCCTGCTTCTGCCTGGATGATTCAGAAATAAATAATTGATGGGTCTTTTGACTGACCCACTGTACCTTTGACATCACACTCCTCTCCCTCATCATAAAGAAGGTCTACTCCAATAGGTCACTGAACATCATTAGTTTAGATTTCTCATTTCTTTATTTTGGTGCTTTTCCTGTGTTTTGTATTTGTGGTGCTTAGCCTCTTTCAAGGTCAAGATGGAAGTCAGTGAATACTGGCAATACTGGAATACTTTCTCAGATGATTCAGTTCGAATCAATTTAGTTGCACAACACTTTTTACAATACATTGTTCCAAAGCTGCTGTAAAGGCAAAAAAAAAAAAAAAAAGAAGGAATTAATGCATTACTAAAACCCCACTGTGATTAAGTCAAGGGGGGCAGTGTCAATCAATCAACCAATCAATACATCAATCAATCAAACAATCAATCAACCAATTGTAATTGAACAGGCAAATAAGAACCTTGTGCTGAATAATTTACAATATAGTCCATGTTGCGCAAAGATTTGTGGCACATATTTAAACAAATTTATTCTAGCAAACATAACATCAGATGAGGAGATATTTCACCCATATTCTGTTTTAACTTGGTTGGGTTTACCTCCCTTCTTGCTGAATTGGATTATTAGAAAAGGCTGTTTAAGACAGAAAGAGCAACGATCCAGTGTCTGAACATACAGTCAGCTTTGTTACTGATCTCAGGGACACGAGGAGTGGATGTGTCTTCTGCAGGTTCTGATGGTGTTCATTCTCAGAGGAGCACAATGGCACTGGGGATCCAAACCTTATTGTTATGACATTATTATAGGAGTCTTATTGATTCCATCAGCGTAGAAATGGAACTTAAGGAAACAGTAGCAGAGATGTTTTTTGGGTGTAGTATCCTGACATGTGAGTGAATCTATAGTATTGCAGTGAATTTGCCTGCTATGTATTTTTTTTTTAACTCCCTGATATTTAGTTTGAATTAGATCATACAGAACTTTTTTAGAACTGTTTCTGTCTTCCCTATTTATGTTTCCATAATGTCCTCCTTGCTGCTTTCGCTCTCACTCACTGTTAGCAGTTGCTCGCCAGTATACTGTGATGTGAAACAGCATGATTCCGTATTTAAGGGTTAGGAAACATGGTTCAGTCTCTTTTTTTCTACTTTGAGAAGCATTTTTTTCCCCCTTTCTTTTTACCATGAAGGTTAAACCGATACCTCCACAGTGCTTGAAGGGAAGCGTTTGTGAATTTGAAAAGAGAATCATGCTGAGCTTTTGTTGGTTAGTACACTGGAAAAGCCAGGCGGAAATACCCTCCTCAAAAGAAAATCTGCAGACATTATTACACGTGAGAAGTGCAGACAGAGAGTCTTCTGAGAAAAAGCTTTCATGGTGGCTTCTTTCCACATTTCGGCCCTATAGCAGAAGAGATGAAAATGGTCTGTTAATCATTACACTCTGAGCATTTTCAGAGAGGTGACTGAGTCACTTAAAGGGAGCAGACTATCCTTTCATCAGTACTGGGACACAATTTGACAGCTAGAGCTTGACATAATCCACAATTTAAAAAAAAAAAGTGATACTTACCTTGATGTTGGAAACTGAACTCATTTTGACGAACTACATATTAAAATGGTCGATACACTAGACAAGCTGTTTGAAGAATGGATGGTTGGCTGGATTTTGACTTGTTAAAGGTACACTATGTAAGAAATTTGTTTCAAAATATCCAAAAACCACTTGCACAGTGTTATATATTTATTTAAATTGTGTACTTCCAAGAATTTGTAAATTCAGATAAATTCACAATTTTAAATAGTCAAGTCAAGTCACCTTCATTTATATAGCGCTTTTAACAATATTAATTGTTTCAAAGCAGCTTTACAGTGATAATAGGAAATTACAGTAACATAGATTGTTTTGGCTTTACAGCAGCTAGGATAAAATTATTCTCCAGCTAAAGTTAGTTTTGATTGATTGATTCACTTCCGTTGCGAAGATCATTAGTTATTAACTTAGGGGCCGCTAACATGACACCGTTCTAACAGAAAACCCTCAACAGCACTAAAGATTTAGACAGATTTATGAACAATATTTGAGAGAAATAGGCCTTTTGTGTACATAGAAAAAGTCTTAGATCTTTGAATTCAGCTCATGAAAAATGGGGGCAAAAACAAAAGTGTTGCGTTTATAATTTTGTTCAGTGTAGATCCATCGGCATGACGACAAGTTCCATGATTCCGCTTATTCACTGCGTCTTCAATCTATGCCTTTGTTATTGTAAGAGGTTAGCGACCCCTAGCGGCAAAAAAATAAAATAAAAATAAAATACATATTGTAGCTTTAAGATTTAAAGCCTAGGTTAGGACAAGGGTAATAAGTTATTATACAAATTGTATCATCTACTTAAAAGGGCAGTTTTCATTCTGTAAGTGGAAAGATGATGTTGCATTCTTAAGATTAGTGTTGTCAAAAGTACCAGTACTTCGGTACCAAGTTGGTACTGAAATCTTTAAAATGTGACGATACCAGCATTTTTGTAGTACCGGTAGCACCGAGTACCGGGTATATTTGGTACCCACTAATAGGCAGCTGCTTTCAGTCGCTTCCGTGTTTATCTAAGCGCGTTGCTCTGGACTAACTTTTTTACTAAGAGCACTTTAGCCTATATATACCACGATATATATAGTGTCTGTGTATATTAAACTGCAAAAAGACTATTTCAATATTAACCCTGCATGTTCTGCTGGTCTCTGTGTGAATGAATGGCGCAGACGCGCGGTTTCATTTACCTCACACACACACACACACACACACACACACACACACACACACACACACACACACACACACACACACACACACACACACACACACACACACACACACACACACACACACACACTGAAGCACAAGTGATGCTCACACTGTTTTCAGTCTCTGCTGCCTCACTATATTTTGACATGATGAAATTCATCTCCAGAGCGGCTCTGAGAGTCACTTCATGAGCATTTTACCGTTTCATTTGAGAAAAACTATCGTCATATCATATACACACAGAAACGCAAAGGTCTTCATGGCAACCCATCAAAATAAAAATGTATTTACCTATCCTTTACCTATGTTCCTAGAATGCAACCCTGAATAGTCATTATGTTCTAATCCCTTTTTCCTCCTCCGAAATAATCGCAAGATGGAGTTTAGCTATCTTCTCCCCACACCAATAGTCTATTGATTTTGCCCTGTTCTGACTTCAGGGAGGATTTTTTCGTTGAGATAATATAGTAGTGATATCACCTGGAATCTCCTGCCACTGCTAAAGGGCCAAATCCTTATCTCTTCTGACAGGGAGTCTGACTTTGCCAACTCTGAGGAGGCCCGTCGCTCTCCTGACCTACCAAAGGTCTTCACTTTTACTCACAGGATTTATCACAGCTCTGCGGTTCTTAGCGGCTCGCATACAGTTCAGATAATAATGCAGGAGCTGTGCAGTCTAACGGTTATCTAACGATACCGTTCCCACCCAAAAATGCAGTTAATAGAAAGAGACAACAGCCACTTAATGTGAAAGTGCTGTCAGCGCTAGCACCCAATCAGAATTCTATTGCAATTCTTGTTTCCTTGGAAACATTTGAGTATGCAGTAATCCTGGGGTTCTGGGATGGTGTGTGACGTAGAGTTAAAGTGACATGTCTTGTTGGACTCCATAAAGTACCTTTCAGCTGATGAATATTAATGAGGCTTCCTGTATAATGCTGCAGTGCATCCACCATGGATATCTCTGTAAAGCAGGAGTGAGAACTGGAATGATCCATTACTAATGCACCCGCTATGCGCCGGACAAAGAGAATTTCTAACATGCTCCAGTCCTTCAGCAAACCCAGAGGTATCTGAAAGGTCTTCTCTCGCCCGGAGCACCGCAAGCAGGTCACCACCTTGGTCTGAGGTGTTATGAAGACTGAGTCTGAGAACCATTCAACATTTCTTGTCATTATTTAGAAATCTAGATGCTACCTAGATGCTTCATTGTTTGTTATGAATTCACTGAAGTTGATAGTTGGTCAAATATGAAACTGTTTTGCTGTGTAGATTGCAAGGTAATATTATTTCTCAAGTGCATTCTGGATTTTTTTTAGTTTACTGTAGGTAACCATCCTGCGGCAAAACATCAGTAAACTTGTTTTATGGGATTTATATCTGCATGAATCAGCAAAGCCATGGACATTTCTCTTCATGATGAGCAATAGAGTGAAAAAAAAGGTGGAGGAGAAAGAGAGAGGATGTATTTTCTGCCATACAGAGTTCAATTAATGTTCTTTAGAGCTGCTCATGGTAAATGAACCTCAGTGTGAGGTTAACCTGATGCTGCAGTATTTTTGGTATGCATAGTGAGGACCAAAACAGAGCAGGTCAAAGGTTAATAGGAGACCAAGAGATTTGATTTCATGTACATTATTATGGAAATAAAATATGATGTAAATATATATATTCTTAAACAGAATCTTTAAGCAATAAAACACATGCTTCAGTGAACGTTGTTTAACATTATGCCATCATTGTTTTTTTTTTGTTTTTTTTTTGTTTTTATGGTTTTAAAACAACCATTTCAGTGTATGGACAATTTTCTTCCAAATATTGTCTTTTGTGTTCCACAGAATAAAGAAAGTGATACAGACTTGGAATGACATGACAGTGAGTAAATGATGACCGAATTTTCATTTTTGGGTGAACTATCCCTTTAAGGGCCAGATTTACCAAAAAGGGCAAATTAACGTGAGAGCAAAAAAGTGCCAATGGGAGTATAAAGTTCCACAGGTGATTTACTGAAAATGCGCACATTAAAGAACACAGACGCAGCCGGATCATTTCCATAAAGACCAACACAATATACCAAGAGCAGCGCCAAATAGTGTCTGTTTTTTGGGGGCGTTAAATGATGGCGCAAATATCAATAAATTTACTAGCACAAGCCTTAGTAAATCGTATTGCATGGTTAATTTAAATCCCATAAATTCCTCCCATAAATTTTGCATGCCCGGCAACATTGCTAAAAAAAGTCGCCCTGTGTATCATCGCCTTAAGTCTGTAAGATGTGCAATCTAAATGTCTATTCACAGAGTATCATGGCATGGGTAGTTTGCTCATATCCGGGGAGTGCAGCACAAAGGCAGTAACTACAGGCATCTAGCTGAGCTTGCAAGCCTGTACATCAGCAGCTGACATCGATGTTGAGAAGCCATTACAGAGGCCGAGGAGATTTACATCTGTCTGTGTGTATGAGTGTGCTTTTTTATTGAGCGTCCCGCCCGTCCTGGACACTGCCTATGAATTGCAGAGGTTTGTCAGTAAACCTGTCATGGGCTAAATTTTCAGTTAGGGTGCTGGAATGGCTCACTGTGCACTCCATCTGCCGAATTCAGACATTTTATTTCCTCGTCCTATAGAGAGATGGTTCTGATCAGATAGGGCATCCATCATAAGAGAGTACAGACGGCAGACTGCCACACAAAAGCACTCAGCGGAGTTACGAGGCAAAAACATGGCAATATTCCCTTTGAGTCTGCTGCCTTTTTTTTTCTTTCTTTTTTTTTGTCAAACAAATCAAACAGACCCTCACCTGGATTGAGATCAGTCATCGCTGGAGTGTGAACTGAGAGTGTCTCAGTGGGGGAAATCACTGCAGGACTTTCTGCAGAAATAATCAATCTCCCTCAGAGCTTTTCCTCTACCTTAACGGCCACATTTGCTGCATTAAATGCTCTGCTCTGTGTTGTAACAGCCTAATTCAAACATATAACTGCCCTATTCACTGCACTAACTATTACATGCTGTGTCTTAACAGCCAATAGGGTTTTAAGTTAAAGCAGCCAGCTGCTCTCAATTTGTCTCTCTCTTTTGTCTTACTCTTTTTTCCTTTCTATCTTCCTTCCTTCATTTCTTCCAATCTGTCTTCAGGCACATCTGACTGCTCAGACGGCCATTTTTGATTGGAACTCTGCCCATTATGCAGGAAGTTAGTTTATTATTTGCTGTACTAGAAGAGAATTGACTTGAAATCTTTGGAGTGGGTAATCGGGTCTCACATGCTCTTCAATCCAGCCGTGTTGCACACAACATTCATTTATCAGCCTCCTTTTTTTCTTTGCTCTTGGCAGCAGTTCAACCCTATGTGGTCTATCACAGTCTGCCTGGTCCTACGCTGTCATACAGCAAATTCAAATGCCCTTTTCACTTTAGCTTGACAGATTGATGGATGGTCTTACAGGCAAATTATGTGGAAAGCAGGGGTGTAGCAGCTATTATAACTTTTAGAAATTTTAAAGTATGGGAAATGGCCAATTTATTTAAAAATCTCCATTTTGCCTCAGAAGAAAAAAAATATATAGTACAAAATGCATTGTTTTATGAATAAACGATTAAAAATGACGGAGTATCATTTTATCTGGTATTTATTCGTAATTATGAAAACATGTTAATGTTACTATTTTCTTCTGATTACACATCACATAGAACTAGATATAAACTAACTTGTGAGCTAATATCTTTTTATTTTATTTATTTTTTATAAGTTTTAGTCAATGAAAACTTTTCGTCACATTTACCTCATACTGCATAATGGTTTAATTGTAATCATGATTATTTTGCTCAAAATTATAATCGCAACGGTTGTTGTCATTTGAGAAATTTATCAGAATTATTGCACTTTCACATATGAGCGCAAATCAAGAGAATGTCAACACATTTGACCTCATATAGTTTCCTAATTTATTATATGCTATTTATCATACATTATGAAAACTATATAAAAAAATAAAAAAACATATAAAAAAAAATTAAAACAGTTAAATTCCTAATAGTAATTCCAATCAATCCAAATGACATTAATGTTTTTCTATAAAAACAACAGCTTAAAATACTTTTGTCAAACTGAAGTTGCTTTAGTGAATTTATTCTGCAGATGCAATCACAAGCATAGTTTAGATCCATGTTTGGATTTATTACAGTTCATCACTGAGAAGGTTTGATGAGAGATTTGATCGCAGCAAACCCAAGCGGCTTGTGAAAGAATGACACTTTCATTTAAGCAGAATATCTCATGGAGATCGGTTTACTTGATTGTCGTATTTTCAGATCATCTGCTTCCGCAGTGTAGAGAGAGCATGTGCGCATGGTTGACAGGCTGCAAATATTAAATAAAACATGAGGCAGAAAATGTATCCTCTTAACAGAAAAGCCATCTGGCAACCACAAGCATAAAAGCTCTTAGTAGAGGCTTGAACAGTTGTAATATTTTGTCTCCTCATTTTTCCCCAACAAAAGGAGAGATTTTCGTAAAGATTTTAATTTATAAAAAAAAATTTGTCTCATCTTTTGTCATCAACAAAATTGCATGTTAATATAGTCACAGTTATCGTTTAATGACCTTGCTGTCGTTTCGTCCTAGTCATAGGAAAAAGGTAATTTACTTAAATTTTTTTAATGAAATCTGCACTACTTCATTAATACCAAAAAGGTTGTGCAACGGTGCATGATTAAGATTAAGATCATTTAAGCAAGACTCCTTACTCTTTGTCTGTGATTATCTACACATAAATCCTGACAGTGTAATGAGCACATTTGTGTTTTCCTGGATGACACCAACTGTTTTCATAGATATGACGACAGCTGATTCAGCCCACGTTGAACAGAGTGCATCACGAGGGCTCATAACTGATTCTGAATCAAAAAATACCTCGTAATTGACCAGAATGCATTTCCCCCACAAGCAAATCATAAACAAGTCTGTTCAACTGGTCTGGATAACATTTCCAAGGGAAGTAGGGGAGTTTAATGCTTGTCTGAGGACTTCCTTCATTTCCATGATACGGGCAATTTGCATGTGAGAGTTTCACTGGCAGACATTTACTAAATTCCAGCACCTCAGAAGCCACAGATGAGAAGAAAACTTGATGAAAGACTCGCTGCTCTCTCCAAAGACTTTAGACTTAATGCTGCTGATTTTCTCCAATGTGGTAATAATTTCACAGTTAACTGTGATGCACTATTAAGCAAGACTGTACACTAAATTTGTTTAAACATCATCTGGGTTATAGCACTTTGCAAATGTATTGATACATCCATACATGTATAAAGTCACAGACTTCAAAAGGAATACTGTATCATCATCTTCTGCCTTGATGATCATAATAATAACATTTGAAGCCTTTTGAAACTTTGACAGTTGCTCTCTGCCAAGGCAGTGGTTGATGAGTCTATATTCAGAAAAAATAAAAAATTAAATAAAGGAGTTGCTGCATCTCAGTGGGGGAAATAATGAGCTACAGTTCTTCCTATCAGCATGAATCTGTCAGCCAGCTCAGATAGCTGTCACTCACTCATCAGAGAAAACCTGTGGTTTGTTCATAGGGTCTTGTCCCTTGGGTTCTACACAGTCTATCTGTATTTGGCTGTTGGCTGATTTAGGTTTCACTTTCTTGGTGTGCGGGTATCAGCCGAGGGCAGAGGAGTGGGTCTGTCCCATCAGTAACAGCTCATCATGGGCCTCTTCGGTTTGAACTGACCAAAAAATGTATGTTTAAATGTATTTATTTATTTTTAAAAATGTGCTTCATCGGAATGGGATGACATTTTGTTGCATTAGCTATGTGAACACACAAACATATCATGGACATGATTTGGATATATTAAAGGGTTGAAAAATAAAAAGTAACACTTGGTACATTCACAGTCAAAAATTACCGACATAGGAAATGGAAAAGGGAAATATGAAAAAAATACTAAAACTCAGAGAATATTTTGGTGTATTTTATACTCCAAAATATTATATATTACACTCTCTCTCTCTCTCTCTCTCTCTCTCTCTCTCTCTCTCTCTCTCTCTCTCTCTCTCTCTCTCTCTCTGGTAGAAAAAGGCATTGAATTGCGGGGTTCATTTGTACATGTGCTTCCCCTTTCTACACCATCTAAAAAGATTACATTGTCAAATGTTCCACCTTTTATCAAAGATGAAGTACTCGCAAGAGAGCTTTCACGCTTTGGTAAACTTGTTTCACCCGTTGAAAAAAGATCGCAATCGGCAGTAAATCTGAGTTATTGAAACATGTCTTTCCTTTAGGAGGTTTACGTACATGATTTTAAATAACTGGAACGAACTTGATCTGAATTTGAAATTCAGAATAGATGATTTTGATTATACAGTTTTTGTGTCGACTGACTCAATGAGATGTTTTGGATGTGGAAAGACGGGTCATGCTTGTCCAGTCAGCAGTGCGAACCTCAGTAAACCCTGACCTTCAGGTGTTCAGCGCGAAGCTGTTCATTGTAATAATGATGCTGATGAATCCAATCCAACTGATGCAGGTGTAAATGAAGAGTCTGTAGTTGAAACAAGAAATGAAGAAACTGTTGTTGAAGAACATGAAATTGAGCAGTTAGAATCTGCTAAACATGAGTCTAATGTGAATGAGAATAGCGAGTTGGAGCCAGTCTCTGAGTCAGATGCTTGATGTTGACTCTCCTACTGAAAATACAAATAAGGAGGATGGTGATTTACTGATGGAAGTAGATCAAAACATATTTAAAACACATCTGAAAAGGAAGAAAAAAATGAATGCATTGCAACTAAACAAGCAAGCAAAACAAGAGAACAAAAACAAAACATTATTCTGATTCAAGTGCTTCACTTTGTTCTCAGAGTGAGTGGCCATGTCATAATTGTAGCACTGAAAAAAATAAGACATTTCTGAAAGTGACAAAAAATCTAAGAGGTGTACAAGTTGTAGAGTATTTTCCAAATCTTAAAAGATTTGTTGAAGTTACTAAGAGTTCAGTGAGTGAAGGACGCTTCTCAGACAAAGAGGTGTATCGTCTTAAAAAATTTGTCACTAAAGTTCAAAACCAAATAGCGATAATGAATCTTAATTCAATGTCTTGTGCTACCTGTCTCTTACTCAGGTTTCTATGGGTAATCTTATCTCTTACTATGGGTGATTTTCGCATTGCTTCTTCAAATGTGAATGGAGCCAGAGATGTGAGACAAAGATTAGGAATATATGAGTTAGTGAGACAGAAAAAAAAAGATGTTTTATTTATGCAAGAAACTCACACTGATGATAAGAGTGCTGTTCAATGGCTCAAAGATTGGAATGGTTTATCTTTTTTAAGCTATAACACTTCCCTTAGTGGAGGAGTTGGTATTTTATTTGATCAAATGTTTGCTCCCATTTCAGTAAAAATGGAAGAGATTATAAAAGGAAGAATTTTAAAAGTGATTGCGAACTTTTAAAAGTAGGCTATGCAATTGTTTTTATGTGTATTTATGCCCCAACTCAACCAATACAAAGAATGTGTTTTTAGATACTCTTTGTAAAACTTTAGAAGACTATAAAGGTGAGGAATAATTGTTTTTAGGAGGTGATTTTAATTGTGCAGTAAGTAGACAGAAATCATATTGAGCCACATATTATGCCATCATGCAAAATTCATGCTTATTCATGCATGAACAATAAAAAAGACACAACAAAAGACACAAAAAGACACGAAAAAGCCAATTTTATGGCTTATTCATTTGATTGAAACACATGATTTGTGTGCTGTGTGGAGAAATTTCTACAAAGATATTAGGCAATATACATGGGTACATGCTCGTGATAATATGTTATCATTAGCAAGGTTGGACAAGCTTTATGTCTTTAAACATCATTTAAGTATTTTTAAAAGATGTTTTATTTCTCCGGTTGGTTTTTTACGATCATAGTTTATCATATGTAATTTTTATGAATTATGTTAAAACAAATAGTGCCTATTGTCATTTTAACACAACCCTCTTAAACGATACTCAATTCAAAGAAATGTTGGATTGTTTCTGGATTAATTTTAAAAAGGAAAGAATCATTTTCAGTCCTTAAAGAGTTGGTGGGATTTTGGAAAAATTCAAATAAAGCAACTGTGTCAACAATACACCTTGAATGTCACTAAATAATTGTCTAGGTCTGTTCAAATTTTAGAAGATGAAGTTTTACTTTCAGATCCAATTGAAATATGTAAGAGAGCGGTTAATTTTTTAATGAAATTTTTTTACAAAAATGAGTATAAAGAAAATCTATTTATAGAACAATGTTTTAGAGACTTACCTCAGATTTTATTCCATAACATTAGAAGAGTTGTTTAAGAATCTTCAAAACATGGAATGTGGTAGAATTCCTGGAATTCCTGTTGAATTTTGTCTTATTGGAATGTAATAGGAGAAGATTTATTGGAAGTTTTAAATAACAGTTTAACCGAAGGATGTCTACCTTTAAGCTGTTGAAGAGCAGTTCTCACTCTTTTACCAAAAAAAGGTGATTTAACTAATATAACAAGTTGTCGACCTTGTATCTCTGTTATGTTGCGATTATAAAATACTTTCTAAAGTGTTAGCAACAAGACTCTGTAAGGTTTTGGAAGAGGTTATACATCCAGATCAGTCATATTGCATACCTGGCAGATCAATAATTAGTAACATTTCATTAATTAGAGATATTTTTGAAGTAGTTCAAATTGATGGTTTAAATGCAGGCTTGATTTCCATTGATCAAGAGAAAGCTTTTGACCGTGCTGAACACGATTATTTATTAAAGCAATAAGCCCCGCGAAGCCGTGAAATTCCGAACAGCTAAGGGGTTTTGTTAGGCACGATGCGGAGCAGAGTTTTTATTCCTCCGCCAAGCAATGTAGTTCCAAATAGGTTGGCAAGCAACACATGCAGCAAACGGCAGCAACAAAGAATCACAAACGACAGCTGCGCAGTAATACTAATGTAATGCGGTCACAGGTGTATGTTTGTTGAGTAATTTACAACGGCTTGAATGCGGCTCAACCAATCAGAATCAAGGACTGGAACAATCCGTTTTATAAGGAACGTTTTTAAAGCATTTGGTTTTAGTTCAGACTTTATTGATCAAATCCAAACTTTATGTAATGACATTGAAGGGGTGTTTAAGTTTAACGGTGGCTTATGCGCTCCTTTTAAGGTCAATCATGGGGTCAGACAAGGCTGTTCTTTGTCCGGAATGCTCTATGCATTAGCATTAGAACCTTTTTTAAATAAATTGAGAAAACAGCTGGCTGATTTAAAAATTCCAAAATGTGACAATGCAATTCAGTTATCTGCTTATGCTGATGACATTGTAGTAATGATTTAAGGCCATAAAGATATACAAAGTTTAAAAAGAATATCCAGTGATTTTGAATCGATTTCTTCTGCAAGAATCATTTAGAAAAAAAAGTGATGCAGTGTTGCTTGGAAAATGGAAACATAAAACACCAGAGCTGTCAAGTGGTTTAATATGGAAAAGGAATGGTTTTATATAGGCTACCTGGGAGGGCCAGGTATCTCATAAAGGGCCTCTGAAATCCATATGGGAAGCAGAGAGGGGGGAATAAGGTGGCATGGCACATAAAAAATTAGCCATGATTAGAGCAGTAGGACGTCTTCTGATCTTGCAATGGCTAATAGAATCACAGCATCTGCTTGCTTTACTGATGTTGTGCTAGGCAAGGACATGTGCTGTGTGTTCATTTTAGGCATATTTTACAGCTTTGATACATATTTTAGCCTACCTGTTTGAAAATTCCAGATAAAGTCAGCCTCTGAGGATAAACGAGCACCTAAAGTTTTATTGTTGCCTTTTTTTAATTCTTATTATGATTCATCATTAATAACTGTTGTTGTTTTTGTGGTATTTATACAACAATTAGTTCTGGTCCTTGAATATGTTTGGTCGAGCAGTGTTCAAAAGTTAGCCTACAGGTTATTATCATTATGTCATTAGATGGTAGCAAGTGACTGTCTTTATAAATCACTGAGTAATTCATTAAACTGATTCCTTCAGGAATAAAACAAGGCACTGTCTATTATTGTGCCATTGAATCACTAATTTAACCAACTTGTTCAAAATAATCCTAATTCATTTCAAGCAAAAAGTGATTTATAAATGAGATATATTTATAATAATACAGCCGACCTTTGGCTTTTTCTTCAGTCCACAGTACAGCTCCTGCTTCTGCATTGCAGACTTTCTCTAACATGTGCTTCTGTAGCACTGCTACAGTACTTGCTTTGCATTTGATATGCTGGATTAGGCTGTGATCCATTAAATTCCATCCATGACAGAGCTGTGTGAAAAAGGTGAGACACGTCTTCAGCTGAAGGACTTGTGATGAAGGACTCTCCGGGTCACTGAGAGAGTCATGAGAGACAATGATGAGGCAGCTGGAGGAGGGTTTTAAACTCACTCTGTATCCAAAGCAACAGACAGTCTTTCTCACTGTGCCTCTGGCAGGCACACATCCGGTCTAGTATTCAGACTTTTGTGCGTGTTTGTCTTTATGTGTGTGTGCGTAGGTGGTTACGTAGGTGGGTTGGTACAAAGTGGAGCGGTCAACTTCCATTGAACCAGTAGGTCAGGGAAAAAAACTCCTGACATTCCCACGAGAGCATTTTATAATGTATCATGCACCTTAATAAGAACATTTGCTTGTATTTTTGAAGCCCAAAGTCACTTCAAAAGGGCAGACAGAGAGTTCACATAAGAGCGGGAAACAATGTCAGACAGACAGCACATCTCCTGTGGATTTTCTTGCTATTGCAGGCAGCAATAAATAACCTCAGTATAATTCACATATTTTTTACTTTTTATTTTGTAATCTCTGTACTTAATGTTTTGGGGATTTCCATTAATGACATTAGCTTTTAGAATAATGTAGTATTAAGATATCTTTATAATAATGAAACAGACAAGAAACTAATACAATTCAGCATAATATATGCGTGTGTGTGTGTGTGTGTGTGTGTGTGTGTGTGTGTGTGTGTGTGTGTGTGTGTGTGTGTGTGTGTGTGTGTGTGTGTGTGTGTGTGTGTGTGTGTGTGTGTGTGTGTACTGCATGTACTCACGTCACCGGCCACTTTATTAGGTACACGTTGCTGGTACCGGGATGGAAACCCTTTAGCCTTCAGAACTGCCTTAATTCTTTGTGGGATAGATTCCACATGGAGCTTTAAACATTCCTCAGAGATTTTGGTCCATATTGTTGTTATAGCATCTTATCAGCTGCACATCCATGATGCAAATCTCCTGTTCCACCACATCCCTAAGGTGCTCTTTTGGATTGAGATCTGGTGACTGTCACTTGACTATTAGAGAACTCATTGCCATGTTCAATAAAACAGTTTGCGATGATTTGAGCTTTGTGACATGCCACGTTATCCTGCTGGAAGTAACCATCAGAAGATGGGTACACTGTGGTCATAAAGGGATATACATGGTCAGCAACAATGCTCAGGTAGACTGTGGTGTTTAAACGATTCTCAATTGGTACTAAGGGCCCCAAAGAGATGCTTTTCAGAGAACTTTTTCTAATCTTCCATTGTCCAATTTTAGTGAGCCCCTGCGAATTGTAGCCTCAGTTTCCTGTTCTTAGCTGACAGAAGTGGCACCTGGTGTGATGATCAGAGTTGTGCATTCAGAGATACTCCATTCTCCTCTGACCTCTGGCATCAACAAGGCATTTTCGCCCACAGAACTGACACACAGAGAATATTTTCTCTTTTTCGGACCATTATCTGTAAAGGGTTATACGGTGCCCGTCTTCCTGCGGTGCCCTCAGGGGACTGTTATGCTAACCCTGCCACCTCGTGTGCTTCAGGGCACTCTGACGAGCACATATCTCAGGGTCCACCCAGAAATACAGTGGTCCTGGGATGCCCGCCCCCTTCGAGGAGGGTCCCAGAGCAGTCAGTTCGGTCGTTCCCTGCCGGTTCGCGTTACAGGGCATTGGACTGATTGCAAAACAACAACAAAATCCAGAAGCCAGTCTCGAGAGACTGGTACCTCTAGTAGAATTTTTGACAGCGTGGAAGCTACTGACAAATATTTCTCATTGGGTCCTGCAGACCATAGAAAAGGGTTATCAAATACAATTCGGGTCTCGCCCGCCCAGGTTTATGGGGGTCCTATCCACCGTGGTGGGCCCCGAGCAGGTTCTGGTAATGGAACAAGAAGTGAAAACCCTGTTGGAGAAAGGGGCCATAGAACATGTACCTCCCTCCAGCAGGGAAACCGGGCTTTACAGTCAGTATTTCATCGTTCCAAAGAAGGATGGGGGTTGTGTCCCATTTTGGATCTGAGAATTCTGAACGAATCAGTCGTGCAGGTAAAGTTTAAAATGTTAACACTGAGACAATCGTGCCACAGATCAGATCCGAGGACTGGTTTGTCACGATAGAGCTCAAGGACGCATACAGTACTTTCACATTTCCATCCTTCCATATCACAGGAAGTTCCTGAGGTTTGCTTTCAGGGGAAAAGTTCTTCCGTTCAGGCTAGCACTATCACCCCGCACTTTCACGAAATGCATAGATGCAGCTCTGGCGCCACTGAATATTTGAATATAGAATATTTGATCTTGTTGAACTTGGCAACTTTGTTTTTCAAAATGGTAAAAGAAAATCAAGATTATTATAAGTAATAAAATGATCCAAAATTTGACCCTGGATCAGAAAACCAGTCACAAGTAGCACGGGTATATTTGTGGCAATAGCCAACAATACATTGTATGGCAAAAAATGATCAATTTTCCTTTTATGCAAAAAAATCATTAGGATATTAAGTAAACATCATGTTCCTACCTTAAATATATAAAACATTCATTTTTGTGAGTGAATGCAGCACAATCGCGAACATAAATGGACAACTTTAAAGGCTATTTTCTCAATGTTTCGATTTTTTTGCACCTTCAGATTCCAGATTTTCAAATAGTTGTATATCGGCCAAATATTGCCCTATCCTAACAAACCATACATCAATGGAGAGCTTATTTATTCAGCTTTCATATGATGTATATATCGCAAGTTCCAAAAATTTACCCATGTGACTGGTTTTGTGGTCCAAGGTCACAAATATGGAATTTAGACAACTTAACTCTTATTAACATTAACATTGCGACTTTAAAGCCCAATGTTGATGCACAGTAAACTTTTCCTCTCCATTGTCCTTTCCATTTCTTTATATAACCATACTCCGCTGGCTCCATGGCAACTGGTGTGAATTAAGTCTGAAGTCATTATGAAAGTAATTAGCGAGAGTGTGTGTGTGCGCGGGTGGAGCTGGAAGCCCTCTGTTTCGTTCTGTCTCATCGTCTTCTAAGACTGCTGTCAGATGAGTGCAGATGGGTCCAGGTTCTGCCATCTGTTGAGGGACATAGGTGTGCATGAAAAAAACATTAATAAAAAAAAGGAAATTGCTTGAGTGCGAAGCACTGATTCAAGCAGTGGCTTTAACTCACCCAGTAATATGCCTGCGTATTTAACTTAAAATGCTTGTTGTCAGAATGCGCCTAGACGATGACAGTTCTTCATGCCGTGAAATAGACTGTTGTGACTCAAAAATGTAAATGTGCTTACGTGATTTGCATTTAGAAAAAATTCCATCTCCATGGATGATTAGAGATGATTAATTTCATTACGACACTTTCTTAGAGAGTGGTGTCTTTTATTGGGCAGGTTTCAGAGAGACATGGCAGTGTTTGCTTTTCCAAATGGAAGTCTGATCAGGAATAGCTTATCTCTGGACTATTAGCTTTGTCAATATTTGTTGAGGTAAATAATTAATGGATTGCGATCATTCTCCATCTCCTCATCTACAAAAAAATCCCTCTTGGTTTAGATGGGTTCTTTTATGAATCATTGTCTGCCATGCATACAGTGGTTAAGTTGTGGCATTGGTGTCAAATAAAAGTGTCCTCGAAAATCTTTAAAAATATATATATGCTGAGTTTGCAATCCTGTTGCTTGAGTTTAAACTTGAGTAGTTTAAACATATTGACTAGCTATTAGTGTGGTGTAACCATCAAGTAAAAACAGTTTTCCTTACACCTCGTACATGTACTGTATGAGTGTACACATCTTAATCATTATTTTAAACAAGTTTTTTTAAAATATAATTTTCAAGGTCGAATGCAGGTTTGTTGGCACAGATCCCACAGTATCTGTTCATTTTAGGTGTATAAAATTGGCACTTAAAATTGTCTCTGTATATTAATCTCAGAAAAGAGAAAGTACAAAGAAAGTAAAAGAGAAAAAAAAAAGTTTTAAATAAAACAGCCAACTGTAGGTGTTAATTGTTGTGCAAGCTGGCATGTTAATTAGCAAATTGTGTATTCTGCCTTTGTTTAAATGTGATTCTACTCACTATTCAAGCGCTGGTGAGAAAATGTACACCTTTAATTACGCTATAAAAAAATTAAAAAAACACACCCACAAATATGCCTCTCTCCTCATGAATATTCTTGGGAAGATTTGAATTTTTTGTTCAGTTATGTGACTGACATTTCAGATCACAATATCAACACAGAATATGCATAAATCAAGGAAGATGTTGCCTGATGTACCCCTCTCTTGCACACACACAATGGCTCCTCAGCCTCCAATAGACTTATGAAGGAGGGCTGGAAAGGTCAGTCGCTGTTAATGAGCTATGTCTAGCCCATTGTCTCCGAGCACCAGGTCCGTCTTCCTGATGAAACTGTGCAGCTGAGAGACAAAGATTACATTCCTTCCACATTCACCTTTGTGTTTAAATTAACTGCTACATTCCATAAGTAGATTCCCAACAAGCCTATTTGTTTTCAAGGCCAGAGGCACTAGGTGACTAATTAGCACTACTGTAATTTAGACACTTAAATTCTGAATGTAGAACTCTACGGTTGGCGATGCCATGCTCCTGTATTGTGTTTATTGTTTTCTTCCTCTAAATGCACACTGCATATATTCTTACTGAAAATTATGTGGTGTTGAGTAATTTTATGTTTCCCACATTTGTCTTTAGATTTCTAAGAATGTTCCCATGCAGATTTGTAAAGGTAATCGGAAAATCTCTGGGTTGACCTTTTGCTTTCATCGCACCCTGATACTATCCTTCCTTTAGTAAACACTATACTTATTCTATTTTCCTTTCTCTCGTTCACCCACACACAAAACACACTCTCGGTTCCACCGGCTGCTCTTTACCTCTGCATGGTGCACCTTGTGGAAATCCTCTGTTGTTCTTTCTGACTGGCCCTGTTATTTATCACTCAAATTCATTTGCGAGCCCTGAGGTGTGTGTGTTTCAACCGAGCGAGGGAAGGTTGATGTGTGTTCGCACATGCAAGGATGCGTGTGTGCGCTGATGGAACGAGACAGGGCTTGTTGCTGTCTCTGTTGGCTGTGCTCGCTTCCTCTCATTCCCTAATCCCTCAGTGTTACAGTCATCTCCGTGCACCAAGCCCCTCAGAACTGTCAATATCCAGACCAGAATATCTCACTTTTTGATCTCTGCTCTCTTAGACAGACTTATAAGCCCTGCCGATGTGCTTAGCATTAAGATACACTGCTTGCCACTGAAACCCCACCAAGCTTGATGCAAGGCATGGGGGACAAATAACAGTATGTGGAGGGATAAAAAATGGTAGCCTGTTCTAAAGAGACAGAATGGTGGCACCGGACACCGTAAGGAATTACTATGTGTCATACTATCTGTCATCAGCTTCTTTTTGTGCAAATATTTCGGACTCTGATATCATATTTTATTTATTTATTTTAATGTATTGCTGTGTGGGAATTAAAAGGAAAGTGCTATGTTGATCAAAATATGTTGATGGGCAAATGCAGTCTTTTGGCAAAGGAGTCTTTGAAATTTTTGATGCACCTTTCCTTGAATATAACAACAGCTACACTACCCTTAAAAGGTTTGGGTTTGGTAAGATTTTTAAATGTTTTTGGAAGAAGTGTCTGATTCAAGGCTGCATTTATTTGATAAAAAAAAATTTAAAATACATTAAAAACAGTAATATTGTGAAATATTTCTATTTTACTAGCCTATATTTTAAAGTGTAATTTATTTATGTCATGACAAAGCTGAATTTTGAGCACACATTTCTCCAGTGTTCAGGGTCACATGATCCTGATGATGAATAGAAATCATTCTAATATTCTGATTTGGTGCTCGAGAAACATTTCTTATTAATATCGATACTGAAAACAGTTGTACTGCTTAATATTTTTGTGTTGAAACTGTAATGCATTATTTTCAAGATTATTTGACAAAAACACAGGACATCATTTGTAACAATGTAAAAGTCTTTACTGTCACTTTTGATCAATTTAATGCATTCTTTCTTAATAAAAATATACATTTCTTTCTTGAAAAAAATACTGACCTTTATACTTTGTCAACACTAAGCATAATATAAAAAAGGTCTGCTATCTTGCTAAATTAAACAGCTTTTAATTGGCTTTTACTTTATCCAAAAGAAGTGAATAAAATATCTAGAAATGAATTCTACCCACTAATGGAATAATGCTAGATGTATAAACCTTAAGAGAAAAATGTGCAATTCAAATCTATTAGTAATTGTCCCCAGAAAACATAATTTTAGAACTAAATTCTTTTATATTCAGTAAATATTCACACCATTTTTACACAATTTTCTTCTGAAAAATCTTTTCGCTGAAAAGCGGTTTTGTCCAAATTGTCTTGCAGTGCATTGAAATATATATCTTTTGCAAGGACGTGTTACCTTAGGTTCAAAGGTATTTGATGGCTAGCACAATGCTTTATGCTAGAAACATTGTAATTATCCTGTATCTGACGGCTATATTTGTTGACAGTATTGATACATTGCGGTACTCTTGCATCAGTGCAGTTATGCACCTGTAACCCATGTGGTCTGTCCTGCCACGCTACAGATAAAGGAACTGGACCTCTATTGGAGTCTGGACCGAGGCCTGCCACAGGCAGCCTGGGAGCATCATACCTCATCTTTGTTCTCTGTTTGTTTTCCCCCTCTCTCTCTCTCTTGCATGTTTACATCACACTTCTCCTCTGAAGTCTCTCCATCCCAGCAGAAAACCATTGCAGATTGATGCCAGTGTTGGACGTGGTGTGAATTTGGACAGCGTGAAGCCCAGCAGAGATGAACAGAGATCTCATCCAGCTGTCTTGACAATTCAATGGATCATTCCCCTCAGTTGTCACTGGGTCAGATTTCCATTCAAAACACCTTGACACATTTGATAATGTGACAAATGGGTCTCTTTGTCTGGAAGCAATATCATCAGTATCATCCTCTCTGCGGTTATTTGTGCAATGAGCCAGCAAATGAAATTAACAGAAAGCAAATTAAAATGAGTGAAACTGATGGAAATTGGAAGTAATCCCAAGACAAAGGTCTCAATTTTTATGCTTTCTCAAAGACTCGCTGATCAGATGGTGCACAAATAAACAAACATGTCTGGATGAAATGAATAAATGAATAGACAAATATATGTTTAAAGACTTCATCACAGTCATGTTTGTTTGTTCTGTGACAGCAAATACCAGATTCTGGATAATCAACAAAACAAGCTCTCAACACACAAGTTTGAGCTGGGCAATAACCGGGGAACTGAGACGCCACATTTTAACACCATTGCAAATATTTATGGGCCTACACGGAATAGAAATAATGCAGAATTATATTTGCTTTATATCAGTACAATATTTGTTTTAACAGGCAATTTTTTAGCATGTAGAAGAGGAATGATGCAGTATCAACATTCACTTGCATTTAGCTCTCCGATACTGACCAAGACAACCAATTTGGCACTGTTTACATTTGGTATTAAGATGTTTTTTCATCAATCCAATCACAAGTGCACAAGATAAATACAGCTGAAGACTTCAGATACAAAAGCCTCTAAGTCCGTCTAACGGTTTTCTTTATTATTACCATGTTTATCAGGTTCCTATAGGTTTCTACCTAAGTACCGACATTTCTGAATGGGCTTGAAGTGAAAGTATGAACGTATACTATGTGCGGAGAGCATTCACTCAATATTATTATCTAATTTTTTGACATAGGTGGCTTTTAGAGGCTTTTGCATCGGAGGTCTTCAGTTGTAAATGGGGTCTAAAACGTTCTGAGCTTTTCCTTTTTTACCACTTGCAGAGGACTAAACACGTATTTGACTGGATTGCTACTGTAGTGTAGACGGTCATGTGGTTGAATGTGTTTGAAAAGGCACAAAATAGCCTACCTGTCGCCCACTGACCTAACACTTGAACGTTATGGGACGAGTTTTGAGAAAGCACACCATCATTTTTTATTTTTTATTATAATTTTTAAAGAATTTCAAGAATTTCAACTACAGTCAGGGGAGTACAATGGGTAAACCAAATAAACAAACATAAAAAGACATATACAGAAACAGTGACAAACTTAGTTACTTAACAAAACTTAACAAAAGTTAAACAAAAATGTGAAAATGTTTACAGTTTGAAACGCACTTTGCAGCTTTCTTATTTTTCAAACCTAATATTTTGTTTAGGTATTGTGGAATTTCTGCTCTTAAAATTAAAAACAAAGGCTTGTTTCCTCCAAATGTACATTTTTGAATACTAAATTTAGCTAACAGAAGAAGCAGATTAATTAAGGAATATTCCTTATGATAAGATTTGTCATAAGAGAATAAAACAAATAACACATTTTTAAAGCACAGTTGAAAGCTGGGCATGATATGATCCTTAATAAAGGAACAGAAATCTGACCCAAAACAAACTGAATGAGGACAACTCCAAAATAAATGATAAAATGTTTCATCATGTAGATCACAAAATGTATCAATATATCAATTAAATCTGTTCAAAAGATAATAATTACATAATATTTATAAATGAATTTAAGCGAAATTTCTTTGATTTTGTTTGTGATTAAATATTTATGAGGAAGTTTCCAGATTTTATTCCATAACAGATTATCAGCACAACCATTCCAAAATGATATTATAGCAGGTCTGGAGACAATATCCCTTTGAAACAAACACAATGATTATTATTTGTAATATAGGAAAGAGAGAAACAGATACGTCCTACTTCAGTATGTATCAGCAGTATCCAACGAGTATGGAGATAGCAGAGGACAGGTATTTTTAAGAAGCATTTTTATACCAGAGGGAACAGCATCCATAACCACAGCTAAATCTTTAGGAGTAACTGGAATATTATATTTAGAAAGAAATTCAGAATAGGTCAACATAAGTCCTTCATGGTTGGCTAACAAAAACTATATCATTACAAAACCAATTCATATGAAATGAAGATTTAGATTTATACAGAATGTACTTAATTAAATTCCAAGAAAGAAGCATCTGTTTATGAAAATTAGATTTGAAAGGAAGTTTGGTAATACTGTAGTCACAAAGCAAAAGGAATTGAAGACCACCAACTTGTGAAAAGATAAAGTGAGGTATAATATTCAAGATAGATGTTTTTTTTTTTTTTTAAGGAATTGCTTAAGCCAGTTAACTTTTGAAGGTGTGATTAAGGGTGGTAAAATCTAAGAAGTTCAGGCCTCCATTTTCAGTTGAGTTCATTACCACAGATTTCTTTATATAATGGGTTTTATTTTTCCGTAAGAAGTTAAACAGCATTTTATCAATAATTTTACAAGTATTATCAGTAACTGCTAAGGAGAGCGCTGCATATGTAAGTCTCAAGCCTTTGCCTTTGTGATCAATACTCTCCCCCTCAAGGATAGGTCTCTAAGTAACCACTGATTACAATTTTTCTTTGTTTTGTCAATGACTGGTGAAAAATTAAGCTTACATCGTTCCTCTACATTCTTTAAAATCTTAATACCTAAATATGTGATTTCATCTTTAATGGGAATATTAGAAATTGACAGAAGATTACTCTTTCTCTTAAGAGACATTAATGCACACTTATTTATATTCAGATAAAGCCCTGAAGCTTTAGAGAATGTATGGATAATATTAAGGGCTAAAGGTATTTCTCCTGCATCTTTAAAAAAAAAGAGTGGTATCGTCTGCCAATTGACTAATGATAATTTCACTGTGAGCAACAGTGATACCTCTTAAAAAGGCTCTGTTTAATATGATCTGCAAGAAGTTGTGAACAAAGTAAAAATAAATATGGGGAAATAGGGCATCCCTGTCTGATACCACGACTGAGATTGAATCTGGGTGAGGTGCCATTAAGCAGCTTGATTGAACAATTTGGATTAGAATATAAATTTTTAATGGAATTAATAAAAGAAATCACCAAAAACCATTTTTTTTAGGGCCGAATATATGAAATGATGTTCAACAGTGTCGAAGGCCTTATGGAAGTCTAAGAAAAGAATGAAGCTCTCGTCTGGGTATAGATGTGGGTAATCAACGAGGTCTAATACCTAGCGAATATTATTTAAAATGTGTCTATTACACATAAAACCTGACTGTGTGTCATCGATAATAAAATCCAAAGTTTTCTTAATTCTAGAAGCTAATATAGAGGCTAACATTTTCTAAACATTATTAAGTTGTCTAAAATTAAAGTTAGACAACTTTTGGTTTGGGAATTATGATTTGGGAATAGTTTGTGTCAGGGTAGGTGGGAGTTTACCATACTCAAAACAGTGTTAGAAAAGATTTAAAAGAAAAGGAGCAAGTTCTTCTGAGAAGGTTTTATAGAATTCAGAGTTTAAACCATCTACACCACAGGATTTATTAAACTTAGCTTGAAGGACGTCCTTTATTATAGAACTATCACAATGATATTCATTATCCGACAAATTTGGAGGAGATTTATGAGTAAAAGCAGTAATTTTAGAAATGATCATCTCCTCTTCAAGTTTTTTTAGCTTTAGATAATAAACTGCCAAATTTTCTTAGAATTTTACAAGCTTCAAATTTAAATAACTATTACTAAATTACTAATCTGGGGTGCATTTCCCATACAACGTAGTAACTCGCTGGTTTAACTACCATAGTACGATGCATAGTTGGAGAAATCAACTAGCTAGTCACGACTGTTTCCCGAAACCGTGTTGTCGTAAAGTGGTCGTTCAACCCTGTTGGTTTATGACGTCACGCACATGGTGGAGTAATAACTTATTTTAATGAAACTGTTTGAGATCGAATTATTGTTAAATGTTTTTAATATAAATTACAGACATGGCATCTCAGGGCTATTTCTCATTTTCTCAATTTCTATGCTTTATTTCCAGATTCAATCATACGGCTGATTCTTACGTAGTAGAGCACGTCTGCACATGCGCACTCTTCAAAAAACTACGCTTTAAATCTCTTGACAAACTAAAAGACGTAAATGACATTTGTATGTATTCTTAATAAAAGATACAGATTGTACTGAATGTCAACTTGCTTATTTGGCTCAAGATAAGGATTTATTAAGTCCACATGTCATGTAAACTAGAAACTATGTTTCTGACCACAGGTCGAGAGCTGTCGTTCCAACCACACAAGTTTGCGATGCTGTTTGCGAATGTTCATTGGAACGATGGTTTAGGGAAACACTGACTCGTTGTGCTGATAACGACGGAGCTTGCGAACGATGCTTTTGGGAAACGCACCCCTGAGCTATATTCCAATATTGTGCAATCAAACTGCGAATGTTCATCTTTACAAATTCATGTTCCAATAATGACTTATTGAGCTTCCATTAAGAGTTATAGTTGTTGGAGGAAAGAGAGGAATGTAAATAAATGTTGATAGACACTGCCTTATGATCTGTTAATGGCGTGGGAAGAATATTAACAGAAATATCTTCTTTATGTAAATTACACGGAGTTAACCAGTAGTCAGTACCAGACATAATGGTACATGCCTTATTATTCCACGTGAAATAACTAATCCCAGGGAATGTTTCTCTCCAAATGTCTATTACTCCAAATTTCTGCATAAAGGCCTTCAGTGTGGAGTTATGATAATTTACACTGTGAGGTGGCCATCGGTCAAGGGAGTTGTCTAAATCTCCTCCTATTAGAATAAGTGAATTTGGGAATTTAGATAAACAGTGTGTAAATACGACTCTCATTTTTTGATTAAAGCATCATTTTCAATTTTAGAATTGTACCCATAAAATTGTATAATAATTGTAGTCACCAGATCTAGTATAATAACTAAAATAATGAAATGACCAAGGGGATCCTCCTCAGAAAATAAAATGTCTCCAGGAAATGTGTTTTTTAAAATTGCCACACCAGCTGTACGCTCAGACCCATGAGCAAACCAAACATCATTACCCCATTGATCTTTCCAGAAATGTACGTCTTTGGGAGTTGAAGGAACTTCTTGAAAGAAACAAAAGTCCGATTTCTGCTGTTTAGCAAATAAAAACAAAGCTTTGCGTTTAACATTAAACCTTAAACCCCTGACATTAAGTGTAACTAACGAAAACGACATGAATATATGAGGAACAAAAGAAAGAAGAACAGTTTTAGAAAAATGTCCATCCCCTTCGAAATTAAATAAAATAAGAATGAACCCGTTTAAATGTTACAGATAACATTAACCCAAAATTAACTTACATTAGGCAAGTCATAAACACTAGTACAAATTTACAAGTTGGCCTAGAACAGGTCAGAGAGAAAAGTGTTCACATGACACAAGATGAAAATCACTTGATTTCACGAGGGTGACTGTACCTCTTTCCCATCAATGAATACACGCACACCGATAAAGAACGCTCGTTTTTCTTCCTTCCTAGCAGCTTCATCCAACGGCCACCTCTTCATCCTCAGTGGCTTGCCTGCTTGAGACAAATCTTCTGTGAATCTCAGCTTGTGATTCCCTGAGATATTGAGTGCTTGGCCTCCCGCCAGATCAGGTCCCACGTAGATCTTCTCATGAAGCGAATAATCACTGGTCTTGGTCTATTGGCCTGCTCCTTCAGCTTTTCTGGTCGATGCACAACATCTATGTCATCTTTGAAAGAAACGTTTGAGTCGGGAACAACTGAGACACAGACGCCGATGACTTTTTGCTTGACGTTTTCCTCAGAATGTTCAGGAATACCGTACAGACAGAGGTTCCATCTCCGCTGATAGTGTTCGGCATCGGTCAGTCTTTGCTCAAGTTCGTGGATTTTGGTGCTGTTTAAGTTGGCGGTAGTTTTGCAGATTTTCAAGTCTGTTTTTAAGGTGTTTACTTCTTCAAATACAAAGTCAATTGATTTCTTAAGGCCCTCAATGCTCACCGTGCTGGTAATAATTTTGCCGAGGTCGTTTGCACTTTCTTTAATCCTGGATGTCAATGCCGCAATGACATTATCTTTCAATTCCATCAGGGAAATTTCACCTCAAGATTTCTTTTGTTGAGGTTTCACAGGCATATCTAGGTCGGAGTCATGTACGATCTCGAGACTTGGGCTTCCAGATCGGGTGACATCGGGATGTTGTTGGTCATATTGATGGTCTACCTCGATATGTGCAGCAGACCCACCAACAGCGGCAGGAGCATCTAATTCCATCTCTTCCATAAGCAACTTGGTGGTAGAGCTCTTAATTGTTTCCTTTGCGTTTCCTTGTGGTTTCCATGTGCGTTCAAGGGTTCCGTTAACGATCGCCAACTTAAGGAGGAAATTAAACTAACTTAAATAACAAGTTACTCCGCTAAAACAAAACAGAAAAATGACCCAATGCATAATCGAACGAGTAAAAATATAGGGGATGGAAAGTAAAATTGAATCAACTGGATGAAACTGCGACCGCACCGGCTGCCATCTTGGATCGCCTCAGGTGTTGTTCCAAAACACAGAATTTACCATGTCATTGACCACGCCATTACCATGTGTATTCTTTCCATTTATTCTCTGTCTCACTCGCTCATAAGCAGTGCAATGGCTTCGTTTTTTCAGTAGTATTTGTGCGCCACATTCGGCCAAAAAAATCCAAACACAAGTCATCACAGGAAACACATTTGAAATGCATGTTAAGACCAGGTTTAAACGGTAATGCATCTTTGCTGACCATCTGCGATCAGATCACTAAAGCATCCTAATACCAGGAGTAAACAGGGCTTAGGAAGGGTCCTTGCTTTAGATGTGACTTGCCTCTCATCCAGTCAAGGATGACTTAATCCTTGAGTTGTTCACACAAAAAGTAATTTACTCACTCTCATGTTGTTCCAAACCAGTATACCTTTCTTTTATTATTATTTTCAGAACACATGAAATTATGAACTGTTACAGTATGTTCTTATAATGAAAGTCAAATGTTGTTATGATCCTATTGTTCTTCCAAATATCAACTATCCATTTTATGACTGATTCATTGAAATGATTCACTCTAAACAATGAGGGTGACTGAGATCAGAGAGACACTAATCTGAAAGTTGCACATTTTCACGCTGTACCTTTAATTAAGGTTTAGCGGTCATAAGCTACTCGTACATCAGCATTAAAGAGTATCTTCAGCCCTGAAGTAAGGAGTTTCCCGCTGGCAATAAAAACTGTTAAGATTGTGTCCTTGACTCAAGCTCTTCAGCAAGGTCCAATAGAGATCATTACCCAACTCTAGGGACAGGAGTGTGATTAATGGTTATTAAGGTCCAAACAACATCCGAGGTCAGCCGTGAAGCGGAGCAATGTAAGAAGTGCCAGACGGATCACTCTTTTGTCTCAAAGAGGTGTGGAGACCGAGACAGAGAGAGAGAGAGAGAGAGAGAGAGAGAGAGAGAGAGAGAGTACGTGTGTGTGTGTGTGTGTGTGTGTGTGTGTGTGTGTGTGTGTGTGTGTGTGTGTGAGTGTGTGACTATACACATCTGCTCAAGATTTTATGAGTGTCTCCATGTGCGTATGTGGGTTCCGCCTCGGCCCTTTGATCTCCTCGTGCACCTTAAGTGGATCCATAATACCTTATTTCTGATTAAGTTACAAATATGCGAAATTGAGTTGTGGTCTTTGTAGTCTGCACTACAAAGCCCAGACCATTTATCATAGCTTTCAGTAAAATCAGTGACAGCAATAAGTCTGATAGGGAGTGGGCTCGATCTATTTTCATGCTCATTTGAATAGGCTGCAGCACTCAGAGCATTCCTCTTAGATTAATGAGGAATTTATCTTGAATCAGGTTGCTGGTCATATACAAATTTGTTTTTGCAATTGCAAGATAAAAAGTCATAATGCTATTTTAATAACAATCTCAACATTATTTGCGCTGTTGTAATTGTACCAACTTCTGTGCCCCCTCTGCAATGCAAAGATGAATTTTGTTGTTAATGATTTCATTTGATTGATTTCAGCTATAGTGTCTTATTATTCTGTATTTATTGAATAAATATTATAAGACATTTTTCAGGAAGCAAATGTGGATCTTAGATGAATTTAAGGAGTGCTCTTCTTGTCTTGGTCTTGACTCGTTCTCGCCCTGACTTGGTCTTGGTCTTGTCTTGATCTCAACAAACACTGGTCTTGGTCTCGACTCGGTTTCAGTTTAGGTGGTCTTGACTACAACACAATATTTATGAGAAACAAAATTGCAGTTGTGAGATTATTTAAAGATTATGAGGTTTAACTGACATTGTAAAACAAAGTCACAATTATTAGTCGTTATTGTGAAATATGAAGTCGCATTGTGAGATTTAAAGTCACATGTTATGAGACAGAAGGTCACATTTATGAGAATCAAAGTCAATTGTGGAATTTTAGAATCACATAATGAGATGTAAAGTTGCAATTTTGAGAAAGTCACAATTGTGTGGAAGAAATATTATGAGAAACAAAGTTGCAATTGTCATTGTGAGTTTAAAAAAAAAGATTTAAAGTTGTATTTGTTAGATACTTTCTGAGTCTGAATTCTGAGTCACATAGTGAAATGTGAATTGTAACAATTTTGAGAATGTTGCATTTCTGTAGATTTAAAATTGCAGTTATGAGAAATTCACAATTGTGAGATCTAAAGTCACACTGCAAAATGTAAAACCACATTGTGATTTGCACATGAAGTCACATTGTGAGATTTAAAGTCACATTGTGAACATTTTGATCAAAACAAAGTTGCAATTCTGAGATTTAAAGCCGCATTATCAATATAAAATGTTTTAAGGCAGAAACTGCCTTCGATATTGTGTCTAAAACATTGAGAAGCAAAAAGAAACAGTAATACAAAACTTGATATTTTCTTGGATGGAGTACAAACAGTATATACCATGTTACTGCTGTACAGAGAGATAAAGAACATCAGAAAGAGAGAGGAAATAGGTGCAAAAGTCAGCTCATGAGACTCCCTGGTTTGAGTCGACAGCTCTGTAGGTGCTGTCTTACACATGTCAACAGAAATCTGCAAGGAAGAGTAAAGTTCTAGGAGCTGAATGTGAACATCATGTTTGAATTAGCACATTTCAAACCTTCCATCCAGGCTTGGACCGTGGCCTTTGGTGCAGGACTGTCCTCATATAAGTTTTTCCTTTAATTGGACCGGGCAGCAGGCAGAACCTGAGTGGTTTTCGTGTTCTTTCGGCTGCAGACATGTCGGTTGCGTCGGAGAAAGTGGTTGGATTTATGAATGGCTTCAAAATTCTTCTTCACAATTTCATTTTGGGTCTCTCTTTCTCTAGCTCATACTCGCATGCTCTCACACAGCCTTTGCCATTTCCCAGTTTCAGTCTGATGTGTGAACTTGAAAATTGCTGCTATATTTATCAGCATTATCTGCTATATTTAGCATCATTACATATGAGCACTTAGTGTAGGAACACTGTCGATCACAAACCCTCTTTTCCATTCAGACTCTCTCTTTCTCTCTTTAGTCTCTCTTTCAGCTTAGTCAACAGCTTCTTTTCTACTGTTCAAACCTGTAATTCGAAAGCCTGTGATACTAAAGACTGACTCTTTACTCTTTAACAAAAATTCCTACATTTTGATTAGGTCCAAAAATAATGCGTAATTACCGCCATTCTTTTGTCCATGTGTGATTAAAAAAAAGTCTTCGCTTAGAGAGTGGTGCAACGAGGGGTAATTAACATTAGCCAAAATGAGGAGGATGGAATATGCCTTTGAATGACCTCACCAGCTCCTCCACATTTAATTAGCTGATGCCAGCAAATGATTGTAAGCATGAGGTCTAATCTGGGGGCGTTAATCCCATTAAGCTTCATTGACATGCAGGCATTTGATGATACAAGATTGCCTTTCATGATAGCGTTGTCACCACCTGCTGACTTGAGTGAGAGTGAACACACGTTCATATACAAAAGAAAGAAACTAAACACGCTCTCCCACTCGTTTCTCCACATACTTAAGTAATGCTCACACACTTGCATTGAGGCAAAAGTATCCAAACATTCCCATCGTCGGCGTCCGGCAGAGATGATGAATTTTTTTATCATACAGTTTTCATCTGCATTTTCTCATGTGGCATATACGTGTGTGTGTGTCTGCAGTTGCACCCAGTGGAAATGCAAAATGATGTTATCACCTCTCCAGGTCTATCATTGGCCTGGAAATTGTATCATAAACTGAAGGGGAAAAAAACTTTTGAAAGAGGTGATAATCAGAGCATTCAATCAGAGCTGCAATTTCAGCCTCTTCTCCAATGAAGCGACGGACGCTTCACTTTGCAATGGAGGGCCATAATGAATTAAGATTCATCGCCGGATAAATTGGCGTGAATAGTCTTCAAAAGGTCTCCGAGATGAGATATAAGCTGTCGTCTCTGGCCACCTGCTAACATTCCCGGCTCACGAGAAAGCGCCAGTGATTCACTCAGGATTGCAGGCATTATGGAGGTCCAAACCAATAACTGCTTAGAGTTCACACATTTCTATGAAATGAGCTTATGGAAGCATAGAAATAAGGGCAGGGGAGAGAGATTGTGAAAGAGAGGGAGGAGGAGGAGGAGAGCGAGTGAGTATCTGTTTTACTTTTAGCTGACTTCTACCCACACAAGCCATGCGGTAATGATCATAAATACTTGTTTTATGCACACAGTAGTTTATATCGATCTGTCCACATAGATCGCCTTCACTGCTTGGGCTGACTCAACGAAAGAATCCATATTCAAACAAATCCATATTCAGCAGCAAAAAGTGACGGTTTTATTAGTTCTGAAGGTCTCCTTTATTACTGCTTTGCCGGTGATATGGTCAAAGAAAAGGCTGCAAGGAGAAAGTGAATCTCTGTGTGAAGTTCAAAGCTGCGAACGGCACATAAAAACAGGATGAAACTCAAACCACATAAACCGTGCCCAGTCTGTCTGATACACCAATGAAAAACTCCAAGCCGCCTGTCTTCTCAGGAAAGCGTTTAGTTTATTCTGATTTTATGTTTGTATGTGGGTGTGAACCCTGTGAGAAGCAGCATATAGGCAAACAATGTCAAGCTTGCTTGGATGGAAAACTAAATGGTGTTTGTTGCAGCCGACCGTTTTAAAAGGCTGATTGTATTTACGGTGACAGGTGCACAGCTCGAAAACGTATTCATTTCCTGGGGCAATTGTTTCTTTGAATGATCTGCGTGTTGACATTAACCTTGTTTGTTGTCTTACTGTGAATCATATTATTGGGTTTTAAAAAATAGTCACATTGAATTTCCAATATTATATAAAGAAGAGCAAGAGATATTATATAAAGCATGTCTATGTGATAATTAGTTTTTATGTCAACAATTGAGTTTAAAAGCAGCAGCACTCCCATAAGGAGTCACACTCACTTTTGTTTGGATGGAAAGCTGTAATATAAGACCTGAAAGGATATGGTTCATGTTGCTTTACATGATACACTGCCATGAGATTTGATCAAGTGTTGATGTTTTCATTTAGAGCTGTGATAATTATTTCACACGTTCAAATGTGCGAATATTTTCACGTCTATTTTACCCAAATACACTCTTTAAAATAAAGATTCCAAAAGGGGGGTTTTCTGCAGCGATGCCATTGAAGAACCATTTTGATTTCATCAAAGAACCTTTCGGTGAACAGTTCTTAAAATAACCTTTTTTTTCTTCTTCACACAAGGAATATTTTATTAATCTAAAGAACCTTTTTTCACTACAATGGAAATGGGTTCCATGGATGTGAAAGGTTCTTCATGGAACCATAGAGGCCAGTTGATACAGAATCTTGTATGTATGAATGCAGAATACAGAATGTATGAAAATTATTTACTTTTTATAAAAACAAATATTTTGTAATCTTAATCACATTGATCACACAATCTCATATTTATTGATTTTACCACATTATTAATAAGAATAGATTGTCTTCCAGTAATGCATTGTGCTCATATTAAAGGGGTCATATAATGGTACATGCACTTTTACAAGTTGATTGTACTGAAATGTGTGTTGGCAGTGCCTGTACACAACCATCATAAAATGCTAAAAATCCATCCAGTGTTTTTTTTTTTTTTAAATCTTCTTATATGTTTTCCTCCCATCTCAAATCAAGCCGTTCAATTTTGTGACGTCACAAAATCGACGCCCCTCCCACGATTGTTGATTGACAGCAGCGTTTCAACACAGACCCGCCCTCGCTCATGAGTGAGCTGTCAATCATAGTCCGCGCGGACCGGCGCGGTCATTGTTGAATTGTTGGAGCACTGTCTATGAGTAGAATGGTGTCTAAGCGATTGTGGTGTTCTGTTCTTGGGTGTAATAACGAACACAGCAGTCATTTTGATGTTCCTAAATCCAAACCGCTGAAGACTCAGTGGCTGAGTTTCTTTTCGAAGGGAATATTCCCCACGATCAACAGCAATGCTTCATGTTTGCGCGAATCATTTCACCAGACTGCTTTACAAACGAGGGTCAGTATAAAGCTGGTTTTGCTAAGAGGCTGCTCCTGAAAAAAGGATCGGTACCAACTATTCGTGTTCCTGCTGCACCTCCAGAATAACTGAAGTGAGTGTAACGTTATATTAACCTTCATATTAATATTTATATTAATCTTTGCAAATCGCTTGCACGCTTCACGATAAATGCGGCTGTTTACACTCAGGGTACATTACGGCATGTTTTCTTACAATACTAATGAGAATTTTTAATTAAAGTATATTACAAACTTTTAATTTAGACCCTAAAGAATCATATTAGCTTGTACAAAAATGGCATTATATGACCCCTTTAAGAGTATGTGATCTTTTGGTAATATAAGCTAATAGGCCTTTGTCTACAAGGACAAGTACAATTTGAAATACTGTAGATGGTATCAGTCATTCCATTTATGTGAAAAAATGCCATTAAGGTTTAATCATCATAGTGTTTGTGAACACCCTGATGAAGGCCTAATGCTCAAGCCGTTCATCTTAATTAGCTTCAGTAAATGGCATTTACGTGCAACTTGAGTGTTTTGACATGCTCTATCTTGAACTAACGTTTCATCCATTTTACACAGTCAGAAGTAATGAAAAGCTTATCGTCAGAGCTGAAACACCTGGGAGTTTGTACCGGAGAATGAGTATAGTGTATTCATTCGATTGCTCTCGAGTGGGACTATTTTAAAAGAACGGGGTTTATGCAGTGGCTTTTCTGAAAAGTTGGACAAGCAACTATTTGAAAACCCTTCGGTAGAGTTGGTACACAACAAAATAAACAATACCTTTTGAAAACGTATTTATTGGCATGAGAAAGACCTAAAAGTGCTTTGAAGGTATCTAAGTATTTTCTGCCTGAACAAACCGCAGTGTATGTTTCCACACTTATATCGTTCATTCTCAAAGAGATAAAATGTTTGCCGTCCTGTCACCTTCCTCTGTGACATCCACTAGATACATTTCATATCTAATCGTTCTTCTTAATATCTGCCTTATTAATAGCAGGCATTTTTCATTTTATTTCACCAGCAAAAATATTAAATGAAACCCTTTAGCTTTGGCTTTTTTGATATCTTACCATATAATATGTAGCCTACTTAAAGGAGAACTCCGGTGAATTTTTAAGTTAATCTTGATCGTTACACCTTTGTGAGTACTGTCTATAGAAAAAAAAACGAACCGGATCGGTGCTTGCAACGCGGAGCTGTTACAGTTAATGCCCAGAGCTCCCATTCAGCTAAAACGGCAGTTATGGGGGCATTAACCTAAATAGTGTCTTTGTGCCTCTTAACAGACACAAAATGCAATTAAAATATCTGTCCAACATGAACAGGGCCCTTACATGACAACAAGATGCGTTTAGCAACTTAGCCATTGTTTAAACTCACCTAAATAGTGTTTTAGACAGCTAGCTGTAGTCTCGCGCTGAAGTCCCGCTCCTCCCACCTGCACTATGTGCGCGATTTTTTCCCCCAAACCACTTCAGCGGAAATCCCGCCCTGCAGGTGATTTAATTGGTTTAGGTTACAGTGACGATTGACATGACCAATGAAAACCTTAGAATCAGCTGCAGGGCGGGATTTCCGCTGAAGTGGTTTGGGAAAAAAAAACAAACAGCTACAACTGAGTTTCCACGGGACTTCAGCTAGCTGTCTAAAACACTATTTAGGTGAGTTTAAACAATGGCTAAGTTGCTAAACGCATCTTGTTGTCATGTAAGGGCCCTGTTCATGTTGGACAGACAGTTTAATTGCATTTTGTGTCTGTTAAGAGGCACAAAGACACTATTTAGGTTAATGCCCCCATAACTGCCGTTTTAGCTGAATGGGAGCTCTGGGCATTAACTGTAACAGCTCCGCGTTGCAAGCACCGATCCGGTTCGTTTTTTTTTCTATAGACAGTACTCACAAAGGTAAAACGATCAAGATTAACTTAAAAATTCACCGGAGTTCTCCTTTAATGATTATTCAACAATGGGAAATAACCTGTCAGTACAATACAGTAGGTTAATTTAACTGCATTTCAATCTATTCAATTCTGGTTGGTATAATTTCAAAATCCGTATGATTGACTTCTTTGCTTCACAGGACGTCAATGTGGTGCTTTGCTGCTTTTTTTTTTTTGCATCTCATTATAGCCTAGGAAGAGATTGTTCATTATGTGTCAAATCCTGTAAAGAATATGAGGGAAAACAAATTAGACTTTGTTTTGTGTGTGTGTGTGTGTGTGTGTGTGTGTGTGTGTGTGTGTGTGTGTGTGTGTGTGTGTGTGTGTTAGCTTTGTGTACATCACATAAATTTACTGCATTTATGGATGTATTTACAGTATTACAATTATTCCAAATATAGTATATCGATTTTAACTATGCGGAATTTCTTCAGACACTGCAATGGTCGTGATATGACATCACGCTCTGCAGTGTCTTTTTTTATGAACACAATCAATTCAACATATAACAAATAGTAACACACTCAAAATGTAAAAAAAATATACAATCTACTCGAGTTTACTGAAAAAATATCATTCTTATAATTCAGCCAAGTGGTCACGCCGTGACATATTGATCTTCTACTGGCCACACATCTTCACGTGATGCGAATTTGCTGGTCACAGTTCATCAAACTTGAACTTTACAATGCAGCGAAATGCAAAACTTTTTTCATGAGCTGCATGGCATTTCCGGTCTGACGCATTCGCATGTGTTTGAATGGAAGTCAATGGAACGTAAAGTGCAGTGTGACAGTCCCTTTTATTATCTGATTACATTTACCTGTTGTCCATTTAGTTACCTAATTACCTCTCCTTGTGTATTTAAGCCATTAGTCCTCCTCAGTGTTTTGTATTGCTTTAACATTGCATGTCAGGTTAGTGTTCATAATTCCTGTTCCTGTATTCTCCTGAGTATCAGTTAAAGTCTATATATTGAATTCTCTATCGTTGTGTTTACTGACCAGCAAAATGTAACAGCAGAACACTGCACTCCTGCAGTTTCAAATTTCCTCAGGTATAGTGTATTGTTACAGTATTGTCTACAGCCGGGGTGCCCAATCCTGTTCCTGGAGATCTACCTACCTGCAGATTTCAGCTCCAACCCCAATCAAACACACCTGGAACAGCTAATCATGCTGTTCAGGGTTGCTTGATAATTACAGGCAGGTGTGTTGGAACTGAAGTCTGCAGGACTGTAGCCCTCCAGGAGCAGGGTTGGAGATCCCTGGTGCAGACAGGGGCATGGAAATGTTGAGCTCCTTCAGGGTCGAGACATGACTGGCCTCTGGCTGCTGCAACTCCTGAACAGAGTGGGGTCATATGTTTGCTTTGTTTCTGTGGTGCTTCTGAGCAAAGCACTTTGCCTAAAATGCTCCTGAAGGAAAGTTTATGCAATTGGCTTACTGTCTCTTTGGATAAAACTGTCCGCAAAATGACAAATTTAATTTAAGCTGGTACAAGCGTGGGCTGATGGTTGTCTGAGTCTTGGGGCCAAATACGAAGATTAAAGAGGGAAACATTAAGACACTGCTCTTTATTATGTTACAACATCAATTGTAACAGCTTTACATCAATCTCTGGTTTTCCAAGAACAACAAATGAAGGGAAACATCTTGAGTCCTAAAGTATGTGATTGCATATAGCTGTTGGCCATAGGCAGGTCTCAGTACCCATATGTGACCTGCTCCATCATTTTGACTCAACAATACATTTTCTACTAAAACATTGTTGAGATGCAATTATACTACAGATTTTGGTCGAGCAGCGTTTTGAGAGCGCTGATATAGCAGTCCATCAGCACTGGGACTTTTTGTATGTATCATCTTATCTTTCTGCAAGTTGCATTGAGTTAAGTTGAACTTTTTAAGTATTAACTTATTATTTATTGAACTGTTGTATAAAAGCTGTCACATAATAATGCCACATTGTTACTCTAATATTTGTGGATAGAGGCAAACTGCTGTTGCTAGTTCCAACATGACATTTTCAAATTAGTAATGGAGGCTCTTGAACTTGAACGTCAATTGACATGTTTAATTGACGTCTTATTTATGTCTGGAACACTGATTGTGCGGTTTTGTGCAATAACCCGTTATAAAGAAGACAAGATGTTTGCTTCACTCACACTTGAAACAGTCTGTTACACCACAATAAAGAGTGTCAAACATCAATTTGTTTAAATTGCATAATTGACATAATTCTTTGAGACTTTATTTAATCAAAAATTAAAACACAAAAATTCAAGTTTTGCTGTTTTTTTTTCCACACACCTGTGAGCCCTGGTTTGGGTATCTCTGTTCTATTGGTTGGATGAACTTTTTCATAATTTAATAGATTATAAATAGATTTGAAAGATATTTTGCAGATTGTTACCTTCACAGCAGGGCCATTGTCAGTGGTGAAGAACCCATAACATCTTTGTCCTTGGCTCTGTGAATTTAAGTAAAGCCGTCCGATACACAGTGGGAATTACAGCACTGTTGCTTCCGAACATTTCACAAAACAATCTTCTGAAACCATCGTGGTCCAAACCCCAAAGCTAGGCTCTCCTTCTCCCTCTCCCTCTGTAATCTCAGGATAAATGCTGGTGTGTTCACTACAGGAGGCAAAAAAGATACCTAAAGGAAAGTATTCATTTCCAGCAAGGTCTGGATAGAAAATGTCATTGCAATTCAGAATCCCACAAAGAAGCGGCTTTGCCTGGCATATTCACAGTAATTTAGTCTGAGCTCAGCATTGATGAGCTGCGAGTTTTCCCGCCTACAGACTGCCACATCATACAGGGTCCTTCGGGATTTTTATGTGCACAATGTTTGGTGTGGTCACGTAGATGCATTTGGAACTTACAGTTGTTAGAATTTGATTATAATGGTCTCTTCACAAAGGAACATAAGATTTCCAAGATTTCCATGAAGCTTTTAGAAAATCCATTTATTTCTTTTTATACATTTCATCAGACTGACTTAAAAGGCTTTATGTGTGGACAAGCCCTCCAGATGTATTTGGCTATTCATTTATGAGTATTCTCAACAAATATTTACCCAGCTAAATAAACCCTCTATCTGATGCTAAGGATATAAATAATGTAAAATGTTTTGCCCATAGCAAAGTAGTCTCAATGCAAAAAAAACACCATGGTCGTGCAGCAAGAACTGAGCCAATGGTCGCTAGGGATGATTGAGCTCAACGGAATGCTTTACACACGTGTATGAACAAACATTGAGTATTGGGGAGTCACATTGTCTGGGTCAACTCCCCCATGTTTTCCATTCATCTGCCGACTGCCATCCGTCAGTCTTGACATATTCAATTAGGTGCAGTGATTGTACTTAAACAGACCTTGAAAGGTTTGTTTTCCCCCAGCGGATGTCAAGGATAATTGCGTGAGTGCGTGAGGAGCTTCATGCGAATTGATGAGCGCCCCACGTGCGGATCTACAATGTTTTTTTTTTCTTCTGAAGCTACAGATATTCCTGTACAGTGTACAGAGGAAGTTGTGTACAGAGGAAGTTGTGTACACTGGCCGTGCTAACACATAGGGGCTGTAATTGAGTGTGGCAGGCAGATATTTGCTGACAGAGGCGGGAAACTGGAGCGTAACACAAGTGTCCTGCAGCCGTCACGGCAGACTGTGTATTGTCTAGCGCTCCACTGTGTGTAATCATAGCTGTGGTTGTTTTTTCCTCACTGCCGTGGGGTCCTTCATTCTGCAAAAGGCCTGTCCGGTCTGGCCAATAGACCGTGATCAGCATCTCTCCCACTCGCAAAGCCACGCAGCAGGACTGAATGGAGCGTTAAGGAAAATGGCCAAAAAAGCTGGCCAAGCTGAGGTCGCGGTGGCGACACTGTTACAAATTATCTGTTCTCTCCCTCTCTTTTTTTTTTTTTTTTGCCTCTCTATCTTGTTTTTGTCTGTTTTTCTTTGTGTAGGGATATTTTTTTTTTTTTTTTTCTCAGTTTGCACAGTAATCACTCTCTGAACAGTTGCATTTTTAGATGCATCCCCTTTTTACAGTGTCTTTGTCTTTGGCCATTCCATTGTGTCTCCCACTTTAAAAAAAATTTTTTTTTATGTCATGCCAGAAGTATTTAGATTTTAAGATGGCAAGTCAAGGTAAAAATATCTGTGAATCTGATGCGGGTGAAATCCATTCATTTCTGTAGGGTTGCGTGATGTTGAAAGATTTCCCCATGCACATTTCGCAACTGGTTCTCCACAGATCCACAATGTTGGCCGTCAGAAAGCTGCTTGGTGTGAAAGTGTGAGCTGCTTTGTACGTCGCTACACTATTGACAATGGACATTTTTTGGCTGCGAAATTTCACTAAAATTTCGCTTATGTTCCCGCACCTTAAGGCAGTGTTCAGGGGGTAAACAAAAATGAGAAACAATTTATTTATTTATTTATTTATTTATACATTTTAGTTATGTATGTTTAAAGCAATAATTTAACTAATTTATTCAATTTGATATTTCTGCTTTTTAAAGAAAATGAGATTAGTCATGATTATTCTGTTGACAGCCCAAGTGTTTAATAGCAAAGATACAAATAACATTCTTCTCTCACATAATATACATGTGTTTTTATACATAAAATGTATGTATAAAGGGGGTTTGTCATATTAGGAGGTCCTTGGCATCAAAAAGTTTGAAAACCTCTTGATTAGGTGACTAATGTTTGGGCAGCCCACCAACAGTCTTTTTTTTATACATTTTTTTTGTATAAAACAAAATGTTACAAGCATGCTAACTAACCTTCATGCATCATGTGTGCCACTTTGCAACCTGTACAAGGTAGCTCGCGTAATGCTCTGTGTAACTGTACAATATCTTTCCAGGCTCTTTGATGCGATATGTCATCAGATTGCCTGTCATCCCGTCCCACTGCACTTTACGGAGAATATGTTTTTCACGCCATTCTTATCTGTGTCTTGCAATTGCGGATTATTTTTTAATTATGTCATAATCCCCCCATAAAGGAGATTTGATTGGGGCGTAACAGGCAGATGTGACCTCATTACTTACAGGACGCAGGCCCTGCAGTCTCTCTCTGTTATCATGGAGATGACGCAACGGTGACATGATTATGGCACGGGAGCTTTACTGAGATACTAACAGAGTTTTATACCCCAGGGCTTTATTTGGCAGTCTCTCGCCTCACGTCTAACTGTCTCTTGTGTGTGCAGTGCCAAATGTTGCTTTTTGACAGCACCACATGTAATATTTCACGCCTGGTTTGGATTCTTGCCTGCTTGTCGTGCAGGTCAGAGTTTGCTCTCAAAAAAAAAAAAAAGGAAAATTAGACAAACGTGGTTGGTATTCTTTTCTTTTTTTCTTTTCCAGAAATGAATTCCGTTTTCAACAGATGTTTATGAGACTTGGCACTGAACAGGATCTTCACGGGCTGTTGGCAGTGATTAAGACAAATTCCAGTTTTCTGCTGCTGATAATTTTACAAGGACGTTGCTGGCGTGTACAGTATATTTCATGATCTTGGATCTTTGGAGGGTTTATAAGGGTTAATTGTGCCTGAATTTCAGCATTCAAAATAAAGTAAGAAATTATTGGCAGTTTGTCTTTTTTTTTTTTATTCAGCACACATTCTTATCTCCATTTAGCAAGTGTACTTACTCCAAAAAGTTACTTACATTAAGTAGGGATGCACAATATTAGTACTGTATTGGTCGTTATACAGTCGTTATTAGATTATTTTTAATTTTTTTTATTTGTGGCTGATATTGGATAGTAAATATGCATGCTCATTTCCCTGTATTAACACTATTAAATGTTATCTTTAGCAAATCTGAAAATGATTATTCACTTTTCATACTGTACACCATACTGATGTGATGTCACTTTAATTGATTTTAGTTTTTAGTGTTTTATTTTATGGTTATTTTAATTGACATTTATTTCTTGTCAGCCATAACATGCATTATTTCATAATAAATATGGCCATATGTAGCGCTGTTACACAAGGGTGTAAACATAAGTATTCGTTAGGGATGGGTTAGGATGTTCACATCATATCTTGCGACAGAAACACAACCATAATGTAATGCTCCCGTACATTTCTTCAAATGTTTTCCACCTGTGGTATCTCATTACAGTTGGCACAGATCAATCTAAAAACAATGATGGATCTTCAAGTTACACTCTATGTGATACTAACAAATTTATACACCGAGAGAAAATAACAAATAAGCATTTTACCTCACTGACTGTGCACCGAGCACTCCTTGAATATTAAATTGGATATAAATGTAAATTTGAATACAAACCATATTATCAAAACACGCTTCGTTAGATGCCTTTCCTAAGGTGTAAAGTAAACAACTTTGCAGATGAGAAATGATAATTAAGTATTGTGAAGGGAAATTTCCATGTTGTTCCAGTGGAGGAAAAAAAAAGGACTTTGGTTTAAATGTGGTGATTATAACCGCGGTTACATAATTGTACTTATTTATGTATTTATTTTTTGCACAGTGCTTTGTTTAAGGAGAGTGAAAATGAATAGCAAGTTAATGGGTGTAAAATAAACCCACATTGCAATGTGGTGTGAAAGAGGTTGCTTTTCTCCTGTCTAATAATGAACCTGGCTGGTCGCCTTGCCATTTAAATGGATTTAAATCCAGGAAAAGTGAATGTCTTGCCTCCCCATCCTCTACAACAAATAATAAAATAGTTGCAGTTTACGCTGACAAAGGATTGTTTTGTGTGGTAAAAAACAAATGCTGAGCTACGTGAGGGCACTACAGAAACATTCTGGCAACTTACAAATATGTATTACTACTGTACACTCTCTCTGTTTTTCTTTCTCATTTCTCTCTCTTCTCCCCCTCATGCTCTCGCTTATCTCTTCTCTTATCTCCCAAAAAACGCCATTCATCTCCTGCTTTATTCATTAATCATATTTTTTTTTACTCTTAAGCCCTCAAAACATAAAAATTTATGGTGTAATGATTATGGATTATTCCTACACCTTACTGACCTGTGTGACCCACCTATAAAGTGTCTCAGAATTAATATTTATAGGTGCAGCTGCTTTGACCTTTGCAAAATTCTTCCTAGAAAGTTAAAAGGTATGTTCATCTCAGAGCACTCTGACAATCTCTAAAGTTTCACTGTGCTAGAACAGAAATATAAGTTTTTGATAACCCTTCTTAAAATATCCTCTATGACGGCAGCAACTCTTTATGTATCTCTATAAATAAAGGAATCTATCGACCAGTCTTTAGAAACCAGCGTGTAATAACCCTTTTTTTTTTTACATGCAATTTTCCATGAACACTCTAGTACCCCCCGGTGGCCTCTTGGGGGTCTGAATACCTGAATCCCTTTGGTATTTTTAAATTGCTTTAAACAAGTATTGCAATTTTTCTGTTTAAAATAAAGCACCGATGCTAGCAGAGGTTTTCATATTACATATAATCATTGCTAAATCATGCCATTCAAATGCTTTCAACAGCCATGTTGCTGTTTGAATAGTATTGTGTTTTTGCAGAATTTGAAAACACTTGAATTGAATATTATGACTATGTTCATTATTCAGGTGATGGTATTCTTTAATGTGAAGTGTTTAAATGTACCTGCTTCAGCTGTCATTATCAGACAATTAATTAATTTACTATTTTAATTATGTGATTTTTTTATTTTATTTCGGGTTGTTTGTTTAAAAAGCAGGCCTTGCTTTGAAGCATAAATTGGAGGTAGTTATGTTTTCTCAGGTCTATTGTGTGTCTGCATTTTGTTGCATTATGCATTGTCACCCAGGCACCATTTATGCATTTATGATAATGTTGTAATTAGTGAAAGATGAATGCAGCTGTTAATTATTTGACAAACATTCAGGCTTATAACCCCTCGTCAGAGTGAACAAGATGGTTTATGGAGGTTTTTCACAAATAGATTGATCCTCACAGCTCTAGCACATTCGTTACATCCCCCTTGATCCTCTCTGAGTGCAGGGGAGGGGAAACGGTTGACTGCTGGAAAGCTAGCACCCCTCTCTATGGGAATATTTGGCTAGTTTTGAAAGGTCAGGCACTTGGGCTCTAACCCCAGCCGTGGCAACTCTCTGCTGACCTGGCCTCCTCCTCCAAACCGCTTGACTTTCCGCTTAGTGCCTCGTGCTCTGAATGCTCTTCTCGCCTGAAGAACAAAGGTTTATCCTGCTTTCTTGGAGGTGATTGTCGCTGATTGCAGCTTTCTACATTCTGCTTTCCAGATTACTTCTATTTGTCCTGTTCCAGCTCCATCTGTTGGCTTGGCTATGTATGGAGCTACTTGCTAATTAAGTCATTATTTAGAAAGACAGTCCAATATTGGACTTCTTTTTAATAGCCTTTTTTTGAAAATATAACCCATTCGGTTGTAGATAAAAAAGGCCTGTTGTTTAGACTTTGGACTTAATGTCTTGTTTTCCATTGTTGTTGTTTTGTGCTTTTTTTATATCAACAGAGTTGTTCTTAGGGTCTATTTGAGTCTTTTATGTAATCCTCCGTCTCCAGGACTCGAAAGCCCAAAATTAATGTTTGCGCTCATCCCTCGCTTGTTTATCAGCAGAGCGGAACAATTGGATTTCAAGGTGCTCTGTCAATGGAATTCGTATTGCTGCTTTATTTTCTGTTTGTTTTGTGTCTGTCGTATGCTGTATTGAAGACAAAGGACTTTATTGGATGTGCAACGCTGCATCCAGTGCTAGTTATTGTCTCCTGGAGTGGTGGGAGCTGCTCTTGCTCACTGTACACTGGATTTCTCAGCTGAGAGTTCTGTGAGGACGTTTTGTGCAGACTGTTTGTAGTTATGTGTAGTGAAAGAACATTAGCTACTGCTGTGAAGTGTGCCAGGCCTAGAGTTTGAGCTGCTGTCTTAAGCTTCTGCTGGTGGAGTGAACCAGTAGTAATGAGCGGATTTAGATCAATAGTTCTAGTTTAAAATTATTTTGAGATGGTTGGTGCTGTCCAATATGACTTTTTTCTTTCAGCATTCCAAATTTCAGGTGCGCCAGATTACAAGGAACAGATTGAACATCGTTTCAAAGGAACAGATCGTTCCAAAGCAAACTGACTACACTAGCCCTTGAAGTTTTACTGTAAAGAGGACCTATTATGCTTTTTCTTCTTCAACTTTCTTTAGTTTGTAATCAGGGCCGGAGTGGGGCCACTTTTCAGCCCGGGAGTTTCAGGCCCAAGACCGGCCCACTTTTTCCATGGTGGAATTCCAAATATTAGCACTTTTTCCAAATTGGATAAATGAAGCAACAGTTCAGCTCTTACTATTGTGTAGTTTGTATTAATGCCATGGTTCAACAAATAATGTAAAGGTTAAATAATGATTCACTTAGACTTTATAAGAAGCAATTGCGACTTTATTTCACACAATTCTGACTTTATATCTTGCAATTCTGACTTTATAACATGCAATTGCGACTTTATCCCGTTCGTACCCTGCGTCCATTACAATGGACATCACATGTCAACCCCCTTTTTTTTTTTTTTTTTACTTCTGGAGCATTTCACCTAGTTTAAAGCCTGCAGTCCATTAGATTGGACGCTTGTCATCCAATCAAATGGCAGTAAAGCTCTGCATGTAGTAATTATAAAAAAAAAACACTACATTGAAGAGAAGCATGTCAGCACTTCACTCCAAACACAGAAGCAAGCAACATTTTCTATGGTTTTATTTACATTTTTTGATATGTTTGCCAGTATTTCATAGTTTGTATGTAAAATAGAAAGATTGAACTTATTAATTAAAGTTAAAAATCGATTGTAGAATTGCAAATTTTAAATCAGGATTTTTTCAAATGTGTCTGTCCATTAGAATGGACAGTGGGTTCAAAAGCCTGTTACTGAAATCACATTCCAGTAACTGAAGTCCAGTAATGCTGATTTAAATTTCTTATATAAAAAATCTACATCACAGTCCGATACATTTTTGAAACTTTTTCATATGCAGAATATATAGTTCTTGAAGTGCTTGAAAATATAGCTGATGGAAATATCTCAGATGTTGACTTTATGTGAGGTGATGAGGAAGATGGAGATGTGAGAAAAATATTCATATTTAAAACTGTATAAAGTAAAATGACTAGCTTCCGGCCAAACGAAACATACGGATTTGACTTAAATCTAAAGCGTAACTTGAATATGATTTTTTTTGTTTACACAAACGCATCGCTTCGCTTCAGAAGGCCTTTATTTACCCCCCAGAGCCTCATGCATGGAGCAGTTTTATCATGGATGGATGCACTTTTATGGGCTTTCAAAACAGAAACAACCGTGCTGCCAGTAATGTACTGTAGAAATACAAGAAAATCGTTAACAGAGAAATTGTTTCAAAGATGCACACAGGAAATTACTCTAACATGAATGCATTGATTGATTCCTAGGTTTATTTTGTTATGAATAAACAAATGTGCGATCTAAAAAGCAAACAAATAAAGTTGAAATGTTGTAATGTTCAAGTTTTTGATCTAAAAAAAGAAAGATGCGCAAAGAAAATGACTCTAACATGACCATTATTGATTGATTCTAAGATATTTAGATTGTTACAAACAATGTGCAATCTGTAAAACAAAAATCTCAAAATTAAAGTTGAAATGGTATACTGTTGAAAACTTTTTGACCTTGAGAAAAGCTTTAAGTATATACCAACAATTTTTATGTTTATTATTTAATTTAATGTTGGTACATTTTTGTGAAGTACACCTGTTTTGACCTGATGTCCATTGAAATGGACAAAACAAATTACAATTAAAGCCAAACATTTTTTCCAAACAAAGGCCAAACAAAGCCTCATGAGCTGGGAAAATGTACTTTTATATTTTTCAGAAACTTTAAACATAATTCAGGTCTGAAGGGGTTATTTCACACAATTGCGACTTTATTTCACGCAATTCTGACTTTATATCTCGCAATTCTGACTTTATAACACGCAATTGCGACTTTATTTCACGCAATGACTTTATATCTTGCAATTCTGACTTTATAACACGCAATTGCGACTTTATTTCACACAATTCTGACTTTATATCTCGCAATTCTGAGAAATAATGACAGAATTGCGAGATGTAAACTCGCAATTGTGAGATAAAAAGTTGCAATTGTCTTTTAAAATTTTTTATTCTGTGGCGGAAACAAGCTTCCATACCTCCTGGCCTCTTCCTCCCATCCATCCTCCCTGACGCGTACCGTTACAGTAGGGCCGGCCCAGCTATCGGTAGGCGCCGGCGGTGCCGCTGTAGCCTACCTGAGAAAACGTTTTGGAAAAGGCGGGCTATGAACCCAACCAACTCTATAGGAGGGGAGGGGAGAACTCCCTCACATGGTACAACCCATGCAGAGGCTGTGCGCTGCGGTGTCAGAATGCGGAATGTGTGTAGCCTAATGTAACTAACGTGACAAATGTAAAAAAAATAAAAATAATCCTCGACCGGCCCAAAAGTGAAGCGGCCCACCGGGAATTCTCCCGATTCTCCCGATTACCCACCCCGGGCCTGTTTGTAATGTTGCTGTTTGAGCATGAAAAAGTTCTGGAAAGTCACAAGGCTTCCACTTTAAAGGAAGTAGTTATCTAAATCAGTAAGCACAGTTTCTGAAATCCCTGAAACGTCTTGATTGTAGTCTTCACATGAATTATTCATTGTGCCTGCCCAGGGCTTATAATAAAAATAAAAAAAATGGCGAGGCCTGGTTGAGTTACGCTATTAGTTAATTGAAACTCGCTGTTGTGGTAAGGGGTGTGACATTTCTGAAACACGTTCGAAGCAGTTGACCAATCACAACAAACTGGTTCAGTTGACCAATCAGAGCACATTATGCTTTTCGGAAGGAGGGGCTTCATAGAGACAGGAATAAACAGAGTGTAACTGACAGACAGGGAAGAAAGGAGCTGCGTATTAAGGTGATTAATAATAATAATAATAATAATACACAACTTACAATATACAGTAGTCATTCAAATGAGCCAGGCTAGAATAAAGATTAAATATGCGTTCACTTGCAACAAGGACATGATTTGCGCAGTAAATGATTGGCTGCTGAGAATATTTAACCTTCAAAATTCAAGAGACATTTGGAAATCAAACCTTAAAAGTATAAAAACTAAATTATACTTATGTTGTCCTATTGCTGTTGTTCATGCTTTTTGTTCATTTTCTGTGAAACGCACATAAAGCAGTTCCAGGCAGGTCTTGACCGCATTACAGTTCCATAATGAAACTTCCCCAAATGATTTCAGTTATTTTAAAGGTCCTTACAGTCTACAACAGCAAAAGAACCAAAACCCGCAACGACACTGACCCAACAGATAAATATCAAACAATAGGATAAAAACGTCAAATTCCATGTTTTTGCCAAAAAATTCAAAATTCAAAAGACATTTGGAAACCAAACATTACAAGTATAATAACTAAATTATACTTCTGTTGTTCTATTGCTGTTGTTCATGCTTTTATATAGCCTATTCCATGTTAATCATTTTGTGCATTTTGTATATAATATTAAACTACAGGGCTTCAAGATTCAAGCTGTTGAATGCTTGAATCTGATTGGTTGAGGTAGCGTGGTAATAACGGGGCTGTTCTTGGAGCAGATTATTATTGACGCTGCTGTCAAACACTGTTGAGAGACGCACATACAGGTATTTCACATACACTTAATCTCAATCTCTCTCTCTCTCTCTCTCTGAGAAGAATTATTGACAAATGTCTTTAAATACAGCATCTGAACAATGTTTTGAGGTGTGGTAACTATAGTATAAGCGGAATAATTGACTCCAGACCATTGAATAATTAAAAAATAATGCACACCCTCTTCGCGTCTTTCACAAGATGATGAAGAAGATGAAGAGTTCAAAAGGGTATCAATAAACAAAAGGGTACTTTAATGAAAACAAACTCAGGTAATCCACAAAAGGTGTAACAGTGTACACTAGCGTACTTGAACATCAACTGACAGAAACAGAGTGAACAGAGAGGAACTAAATACACCGTATGAACTAAATGATGAACAGCTGTGAGGAATGAATGTCCATGGTTTCTGATGAGTGGTGGGAAAATCAAACAAAGGAACACGTGATGAATGAAAACAAACTGAAAGTCCTTGAAAACAGAAACTAACTAACAACGTCATGGCCACATTACCACCTCGGGTGTGCATTATTTTTCTAATAATTCAATGGCCCGTCACCAGTTATTCCTTACATAATAGATACATATCAATGTTGAATTTTAAGGCCATTTTTAAACTCATTTTGTTACGTATCGGGTCAGCATTTTAAAGCAAGATCATTTGAGAACTTCTGCTCTGAATAACCTAAAAATCAAATAACTGTCCTAGTAAAATGGTGTAGAGCTGATCTGTGATTTGCACTACAAGGCATGTAATTCAGTTTTATAGCCCTGTCAGTGCACATTACTGTGTCTCACCGCCACCACAATGCCTAAACTGTGCAAATTGTTGTTTGCCTGAGACATCACCTTTTCAAACAAACAGAATCTCACCAAATGAAAAATTGATTCCAAAGCAGATTGCTTTTAATGGACAGATAATGGGGTTCCACTCAAGCTGTCTGCTTGATGCTTTGAGGCTTCAAATACTTGAAATTACTTATAATCTTAAATGAATTACCATTTAAATGGCACGGCTTGTTTATGTGTCTGTTTCCATTTTATCCCAAGCTAGTGTTCCCTTTTGCCTGTCTGCTAATTATGGTGGTAGAAAAAGCTTTCAATATTGAATTTAGCTCATAAGTGTCCATCAAACAAAAATGTGGTGAACTCAAGTGCAATGCAGGATACCTGAAGTGTGCAAGTGCCTGAAAGTGACATAACACATAAATATACCTGTTTCTCTTTCTTTATTTTAAGTGAAAGGGTTTTTTGGTTGCATTTTATGACCAGACAGTAAATGGTACATTGTAAGAGTAGAATATGAAAGAAAGTGAGCATAAGGTCATGGGTTCTATAGGGTTCATACTGTATAGTTCAATAGTCATCAATCGGTAGGTTGAGATTAGGTCTGTACCAGTGTACCGGTATGACAATATATCACGGTATGAACAGACACTTACAATTGTCATATTGTGAACATTTGCTTATCTATGGTATTTGGGGTGGGGGTGGGGATTTGACAGAGAATATCACCTGCACATCAGCAACTTCTATGCACTTGACTGCATTAATCTGGAAACATTTGCTTTTTAAAAAAAAGCTCTCCGTCCACACTAGCGTTTAAAGGCGTTTTCCGACGTTTCAGTGTGGATGAGAAACTTTTGGAAAATGCCTGAAAACGCTAAATTCAACCTTACTGCGCATGCATAAAAGCTCACTGAGATGATACAGACGGAAAAATAAATAATAAAGTTATCGCTCAATTCTTCTAACAGGATAATTTTATTTAGCAAAATATCTCACCATTCACTGATGCGTCCAGGTCGCACTCAGTCATATGTTTGGTCTAAAACACAACTGCTCTCATGTATTCAAATCTGACAGCAAATCTGAGTACATTTTCTGTCATCTTTACAGGACTGTGATATGACGAGTTTGCAAAGTAAAATATTGTTAGCAACAGTGTGAAAGTGAATAGCACATAACAGGCACAATACCGATGTAAACATGAATATCTATTGGTACAATATGCGTCACATGATGCGTTTTCAAACGGACAAGGCCTTAGACTCTCAACTTTCTACACACACATACAGCAGAGAAAATGATCCTTTAAAATTGGCAGAATGGGAATACTTTGGATATAGAAAAAGTAAACGCCTGGTTGTCCTCGAGGATAGATATCCATTTTGCAAAAAAATGTGGACTCAACGTGGCTGCAAAAGGAGGAAACACATCAGACATAATCACCTAAATTTGAGAACACCATCCCTCTATGCAGATAAATGTGTGTCCCGTGTATAACTTAAGGCCGTGTGATTTCCGATATGTAGAGGGAATCGAGGAATCCAGACATATAAATGGATTTTACAGTAGATATGGATGAATGAATAAATAGAAAATAGATCTGTTCAATAAATCAAATCGTGACATGGTCTGTGAATATTAAAAAAATACGTATTCTGAAACATACCGTGAAAATCTCATACCGTTAAAACTGTAGTTAAGATATACAAATAGATCACTGGATTGCAGGGGAAAATGCTAAGTGAATAATAAAATGCAAGTCACCGTCTAATCATACATAGTAAGGATAGCAATGTAAATTGACATATCAACTTATAAAAGAAAATGCTTCTCATATCTCTTGCTTGTCACGTTCATGTTCTGTTTCTCTTCTGTCGGTTCGCCTGCCTGATTGAGTTCTCATTAGTCTCCTTAGTAACTGATTGATTAGTTATTCTGTTCAGCTGTGTCCTGATTAGTTCCCTTTGTATTCCTCTTGTATTTATGCCCTGACTTTCAGTCTGTCTCTTTGTCCATTCTTGTCAATGTAAAGTGAGTGATGGTGTATGCTGTTCCCTGAGTTTTCCTATTGGATTTATTTAAGATTGTTTACTCCTAAAATCTCTATCATCGTGCGCTTAATTCATTGCAGCCATTTTGTGACATTGCAGTTGAGATCAAAAGGTTGTGCGTCCCATAAAACTCTTCAGTAAATGCATCTGTCACAGGTGACACTATGTGCCTATTACTCTTAATTTGCTCTTAAAAGTGTACAATATAAGACTTGAATAAAAGCACTGCTGTGGCTGCTCATTGATTGAATGTTTCTCTAGTTTTAATAACTGTCCCACTTTGTATAAGTGTTCATCAAACAGCACTCACTGCCATCTAACAAATGCCATTATTGAGCTCTGCTGACATTACGAGGCCTTTATATGACAGGAAAAAAACAATGTTTTAACATGATGTGCAAATCAAATGGGTTAGATTCACAAGGTCATTATCCTCCAGCCGATCATATTGGGCTTTAAACGTCTTTCACTCCTGCAATCACAATGTCTGGCTCTGCTTTCGGCTCATCACAATCTAATATCAATATTCTAGTGGCAGCTGTTCTTCTCCACTTTGAAACCTATCTATATCATGCCCTATTTTTGTATTTTTTTCTGAAATGTTGGTCACTATTGCGAACATAGAAGGATGGGCAGTAAAAAATAAATCCTCTGCAGAATGACCTGTCCATCATTTGTATCTCATTCTCCTCCAGTTCCCATGGTGCTCTATCACCTCCCGTCACTTGCTCTTATCATTAAATTTGAATTTTGACAGCAAATTTTTTTGTTGTAGCACTTCCTTGTATGCCACAGATGATCCGTGTTGAAAGGTTGTTCAGAGGAGAAGAATGTTTAGTCTGAGGTTAGTCTTACATCTGAAGCAATTCATTATTTTTGTTAATAATAAAGGATTAAGTATCAAGTTAGTTTAAAACCTAACACATTTATTTCTGTGAAATGTTTAGATGGAATTTGTGCTTGTGCCGTCTTCAAAGTAAATGACACTTGTACCTAAAAGGACATGGTGAAGAAAAAAATATATGAGATGAGAGGAAAAATTATTTGGCATTATGTGTTCTCTCGCAAATGTTTTGTGTTCCCCCGAGAAACTTTGCGTTCACACGCAAAGCACACAAAAGTTTTGTGAGCGAATGCAAACGTTTTTGCAAGCGAACACAATGGTTTTGCGAGCGAACGCACAGTTTCTCGGGGGAATGCAAAACATTTGCGAGAGAACGCAAAAGCATTGATTTATTATTTTTCCTTTATATTATCTCATATTTTTTTCCACAACCATGTCCCTTAGGGGCTCCGTAGTTATCTAATGCAGTAATATTCATTCAAATTTAAAGGAATCATTCATCCAAAAAAATAATAATATTTATCTCATTATTTACTTAAAGGGATACTCCACTTTAAAATGAAAATTCTGTCATCATATACTCACCCTCATGTTGTTTCAATCCTTTATGAATTTCTTTCTTCTGCTGAACAGAAAGGAAGATGTTTAGAAGAATATCAGTAACCAGACAGTTTCTGGTCCCATTGACTTCCATAGTATTTTTTTTTTCCTACTATGGAAGTCAATGAGACCAGAAACTGTCTGGTTACTGATATTCTTCTAAATATCTTCCTTTCTGTTCAGCAGAAGAAAGAAATTCATACAGGTTTGAAACAACATGAGGGTGAGTATATGATGACAGAATTTTCATTTTAAAGTGGAGTATCCCTTTAAATGTTTTCCCAAACCAATCTGACTTTATTTCTTCTGCAGAACACAAAGGGCATAAATTATATCTGTTTTGGGTGAATTAAATGCAATGGCAGTACATTGTATTAGGAATGCAGCACATATTCTTAATAATGCAACAAAAAAAAAAAATCTTGCTGAACATTTAAAGGGATAGTTCACTTTGAAAAAAATGTTTGGTATGTTTTAGCTTACCTCAAGGGTATCCAAGATGTAGGTGTCTTTTTTTCCGCAGTAGTTTCAATTTTGATATTTTTAGGTCAAACCGTTCTTGTCTGTCAGTCATATAATGCAGGTCTATGGTCACTGTCTCAAAGAGCATGCACAGAGTCCAAATTAAAACAATTCCCCGTCGTAAGTACACATTGATGGCCTAAGACACGAAACGAGCGGTTTGTGTGAGAAAACGAACAGTATTTATTTCGTTTTTACCTCTTATACACAGCCATGTCGAAGTGATCTGAGGGCGCGCTGTGTGACGTGTGCGCAGACTGGTGCATAGATATATACACTAGATGTCGCCTTAAAGACATTCGTTCCAATAAACTGCCGTAGACAAGGCAACATCTAGTGTGTATATATCTATGCACAAGTCTGCGTACACGTCAGATCAGATCACTTCGACATGGCTGTGTATAAGAGGTAAAAACGATATAAATACTGTCAGTTTTCTCACACAAACCGCTCGTTTCGTGTCTTAGGCCATCAATGTGTACTTACGATGGGGAATTGTTTAATTTGGACGACGGGGAATTGTTTTAATTTGGACTCTGTGCATGCTCTTTGAGATAATGACCATAGACCTGCATTATATGACTGACAGACAAGAACGGTTTGACCTAAAAATATCAAAATTGAAACTACTGCGGAAAAAAAGACACCTACATCTTGGATGCCCTTGAGGTAAGCTAAAACATACCAAAATTTTATTTCAAAGTGAACTATCCCTTTAACAAGTAATCTGATCAGTTTTGATGGTAAACAAACTCAATATTTAATCAATTATACAGTAGGCAGCATACTCATAATCAAGATCTTTGTATTTTTGTCCTTTGAGTTCAGAGCTCAGTTTCACATCCCATCTTAAAGGCCACAACTTTTCACAGCTCTGAAGCATTGGAACTCAGAGCATTGAATGAGTGAATGCCCCCTGCTAGTTCCACTAACATTATTTCCATCAGCAAGCAGGGGGTCTCCCATCCAAGAACAGGCCAGGCCCAGACCTGTTCTGCTTGGATAGCTGTCAGTTTGTGCAATGTTGCATTAGGTTTGAGTCTATTTCAGGTTAAATATATCTTATGTATACACTGTATATAAAGTATTGTAAAATGTAATGTGGTGTGACTCCCCAAAACGTAATTATATTTATTTATGAATATGATCTATAAAATGTTTAAATATAAAAGTATGTCATATTACAATTTTTTTTTTTTTATGGTTAGCCCACATGACTTTGATTGATTGATTGATTGATTGATTGATTGATTGATTGATTGATTGATTGATTGATTGATTGATTGATTGATTGATTACCGGTAATTTATTGATTATTATTATTTTTATGTTTACACCACATTATTTTAGAGCCATTAAATGTAAACTTGAAAATGGTAAAACAGTTTTTCGAATCCATTTGAAGCCTAGATAAAGAAAATATGTTTATTTGTTAGGTTTTAGAAAAAAATAAATACAAACTTTTTAGTTACAATGAAGTTTTCATTGAGGGTTGTCTCATAAAAAAATGACAACTGTTGCAGAATATTTTTTTTTTACAAATGTTCCATCTAGATCTACGCAAGATTACATCGATGCAAGAATAGCTGCTTGTCCTTGATGTAAAAAAATAAATATTAAGAATGCATGTAATTGTCTGCTTTTCTTTCAAACATCCACCGAACACAATATTAATGGGAAGAATGACATTAATTCTAGTTTATGTGTCTTGCTCTCTGTCTTTCCGCCGCAGAGAATGGAGCGTGTTGTTTGGCTAGTAATCAGCGTCTGTGGTGCTTCATTGTTGCTTGACGTGCTTTCCGCGCCACACCGAGATGAATGACCTTGTCTCTTTTAATAGAGCCGCATTGAGCAACCGGTGTATCTTTCAAACAAAACCTGCCTTGCATGGAGGCAGCCTCTCCAATAATGAGGGACCATAGCAGGCGTACGCATCCCGCCGTGTCCAGAGCGAGGCCGCATTTCCCCCTCAGTGAAAAACAAACTGACGCTGTGATGTGGGCTCTATGAGAGGACTAGAGGGTGGCTAATGGAGGGGCTTCACCTCTCCGCTGTCTAGCCTCACCAACAATAGCCTGGCCAATTACCCACCTGCCCTTTGATTGGCCTGCTGTGGCAGTGAGTGCATGGAAGAGGTGCTGGTCACTACAATGAAGTATTCACACCTCAATTTACCTTGACAGTTATTCCTGTTGCTCTCATCCACAGGCAAACAAAGTTGCTAGATCAATAGGACCGAGGCCTGGTCTTTGTTCTTTGGCTATAGCAAATGTTGTCTGGAACACATGCCGACTGAATTATCATACACCCAACGCAGCAAACTTTGCTAGAGGAATATCAATTGCTGTCCTCGCACGTCAGAACATGCCTCAACTTTAACTGCCATCACCCACACAATTCCTCCATTTCCTCAGAGCATCTTTGGTCAATTCGCTTGTCATCTAAGTTTTCTGACCTTTAGATGGGCCAATATGTATTATATATATCTCAGCGTTAAAGTTTGAAAAGTGTTTGACTTTGAAATTTGTTGAGAATGATATGGGAAGACAGCCTACTACTTATTCTGAAACAGTATTATGTACCTAAACAGAATTGCTGCCTACTCTACCAGAGTCCTCTAATCCCGTGTTAAACCCTCTAGACAGCAGGCTGTTGTGAATGTCTCTCTTTAGCCTTAAAACCCAACATAAGCTTTTCACCTCTGAGGTCTTCTGTTTCCCGGAGACTCTGACTCGTGTTCAGCAGGCAGAGGCATACAGAACAATAATAAAATTTCATTTTATTTCCCTCCTCCTCCATTTGAGATGTTTAATGTTGCATGAAAGACCTTTCCTTTGGCGACAGAAAATAGTCTTGCTACTGAGTAGAGGTTTGGTTGTAATTATACCCTCAAAGACCTCGTCCTTTCATCCTTTGCAATCGATTGCGTTGAAAGTTCAATAGAAAATTGAATATATATGTATTGTTAACAAAGCTGTAGAGTAGTATTGTGGCTATTTTTTTGTAATCTGTTACCTGTGTTAAATGGATGGTTTATCTAAAAAATCTTTTTAGCATTTACTCACTCTTGTGTCAGTCAAAGCATCTTCTTTTGTGTTCCACAGAAGAAAGAAAGTCATACAGATTTGGATCACCTTGACGGTGAATTTTCATCTGTGTGTGAACTTTTGAATACTTCGACAATAATGTTTACTAGATGAAAATGCACATCATAATAATAACTGAACAGGTCTATTGAAAACAAACTGCATTTCTATAGTGAGAAAAATTACACTGAAAGATACTAAAATCAACTAATAATTGTATTTACTGAAGAAAAATCTCGAAAGTATGTTTCAAATAATCCAATCATACTGTGTGAACTGAAACTGAAGTGAATGAAGACAGGAGTTCAGGTCTCACAACAAGGACATTTTCATGTGTTTTTGCTAAATGTTGTTACATTTAATTTAAAATGTATATTTGGTTTAGTTTTGGACTCATGAAACAAAAATTCTCGTAGACTGAAATTGGATGCCATTTGACAAATGGTGTGATATAACATGAAGAAATATTGAATACATTTAAAATGTTTGTTTTGTTTTTTTTAATACAAAAACTATGACTAAACTGTCCAAGTTTTCTAAAAGTAAAAGTGAAAACCATTTTGATGGTTTTATCGAGGAGCTCAAAAACAATTCTGTAACAAATTATGTTGTGAATCTTATTCACTTCGTGTTTAAAAGCAATTTCGATTTTAATTAAGACTCACGTTTGAATTAGCTAGCAGCATCTTGAAGGCAATTTGAAGAGGTTTGTGCCAAGTGTAGGGGATCATTTCAAAGTTGTCTTGACGTTGTTTTTTGTTGTTTATCTATTAGTGCTGTGAATTATGAAAGGTTCACTTTTTTATGTTGTTGTTGCTTTGATGACCACACTCTGAATGAAACATGCGTCTCCCGACATTTGAGACATGCTTATTGCTACACCAAAATCATTTGCTACATTGTCAGACATTGTTAGACATTTCCCTTGTTCTTCGTTCAGGATCCCTTTGGGTTTCCTGCACAGGCCTCATTTTCTGCTTCTCTTTACAGCGGCAATGTAATAAATTGGGAGTGAGTCTGAACATTGATCTCGCTGCAGAGACGGATTTATGAACGGTTCAAGGGAGTGTGTATCTCCCCCTTGAGGAAAACGGCGGTTGTGTAAACTGAAGCCAAGAAGCAGGGCAATAAGAGGGGTGGGTGGCTTTCTTTTATTCACACACTGACCAACGGCAGGCTTCAAAAACACACCGTATATTATGAATAAAGGCAGTGGCAACGAAGCGCTCAAGGTGTCTGTGCTTAGCGGATGTTTTATTCTCTGCACATGTTCTCTGGGGGCCACAGACGAATCCTGACTACAACGTCAGCAGCATTATAGGAGCCCAACGACACACGTGCAGAGACAAAGCAGCTAATTCATTCACTGTAATGAGTCCATTACGGCAAGCCTGCACTAGCTAAATCACAGCTAGCGAGGAAAAAGTACTTGTTGAGTGATGCAATGTGGAAAGATAGATAGCCCAGTAATGTATCAAGTAGAAAACAGGGTACTTGTGGCTTTATTTACTTTTTAGGTAAAAATGTTGGTTTTGCAGGCCTTGGATAAGTCATGTAAATTAATTAAATCTTAAGTCAAGGAAATTACATTAACATTACCATTCAAAAGTTTAGGGTCAGTAAGATTTTTGAAATGTGTCTCTCATGCCCCCCAAGGCTGCATTTATTTGATTAGAACTTAGAAAAACAGTAATATTGTGAAATATTAGTACAGTTTAAAGTACCGTAATGTTTTGTTTTTTTCTATTTTAATAATAAAATATTATTCCTGTAATGTCAAAGCTGAATTTTCAGCATCATTACTCCAGTCGTCAGTATCACTCGATCCGTCAGAAATCATCCTAATGTGCTGATTTGGTACTCAAATCCATGATACCATGATATTTTTTGAATATTAATGAATATAATATTCAGAAGAATAGCATTTTTTGTTACTGACCGCAAACTTTTAAACAGTAATGTATAATATATTTTTTTTATTACGCATCACTAAGCTATTTCAAATACTGCTTTTGTGTGAAGTCGTAGCGATGTCTGATTTGCGAGGGAATCAGTCATTGTCATGATTCTGCCTTCTAGTCTTTGATTTTCCCTGGTCTTGAGGCAGGATCATGACAGACACATGTTTTATGTTCACACACATGGCCTTTTGTTGGGCCATGTGCTTGTGTTGTCTCGTTACCTTGCCCCGCCCACTTGTTATCCTCGTTTTGTCATTATTGTTTCATCTGTGTCACCTGCTGTCTTCATTAGTTTCTCCCTATTTAATCCCCTTGTGTTTGCTGTCTTGTGTCAGTTCATTGTCTAAACTTGTCCTACTTTATCTCTCTGACTCACTGTGTGAGTACCTTTGTTGAGAGTCCTGTCTAGAGTTATTGTTACGTTGTATTTATTGTTTGTTAGTCTAGTTAGCTGTAAATTCTTAGTCTTAGTCTAGTCCTTAGTTTGCCTCCCTGTCCTGTTTTGCCCCATTGTGGGTTTTGTTTTCCTGTTTATTATGTCTAGTTGTATCAATAAACCGTGTATATTGCATTCTGTCTGCATTTGGGTTTATCTCCTCACATCCACATGACAGTCGTTTCTGATCACACTTTTGAGTCATTTGTTTTTGATGAATTGGTTGAACAATTTTGCAAATCAGTCTAAATGATTAATTAGCAGATCAATTTGAATTGGAATGATTTTTAAAAGTCCTTAGCCAGTAATAACAAATGACTGAAAAGATCACAGAAATAATGGAAAACGTGGATTTAGCAAGCATTATTTTCAACCTAATGCTTTCGAAAGCAAAAGAAACCTGCTTCAGTAGAGAAAAAGCAGTTAATGCTGTAAATTAAAATTAAAATTGATATTCGTTTCTCAGCAGCATTTCTACAACATCTGTAATTGAACATAACACACAAACATCCACAGACACACACACAATGTATTTTGCATCCAACTGTTTTTGTCGTACAGGCTGACATGTTTATTCTCCTAATTAACTGAGGAGCTTGAACTCTTCTGGCATCTTTGAAAAGCAACATTTTCACATTGTTCTTTGTATGTGTGGGCTGTCAATTGTGTGTCTTGACCCTATTATATATTTTCTGTTTATATACAACTTTATATATTATGTCACGTCCCGACAAAACCTTAGAAACTCACTTTAAAGCTCAGAGTCCTTTGACGGTTTGCAAAAAAGGATACCAAAGGACACCATATGGTCAGAACTGCAATTCTACCAGAAAGACTCGGGAGGCAAAATAACGTAACAAAGCATAAATTTATCAACAGCCCAGCAAGCATTTATAAAGTTCTTTGGCGTAGCTCGTCCATAGCTCGCAATCCGAGGGTAACAGAATCTGCATTTCCTGCCTGAAGACAAAGGCAGGGGCTTAGCCGACCCCCTGGGAGGTATATGGGAAGGGACCATCCTGGTGGTGGTGGGGAGGATGGAGGTAATTGATGGCATCAGCATCTGCGAACTCAGACGTGTGTAAGTACTGATATTTTATACTGCAAGTATTAGAACATGATTGGTTAGATGTGAAGGTAATAAGTGACGTAACAATTTAGTCTTCCTTGCAGAACTTACGCTAAAGCTTTCATTTATTATCTTTTGTGCCTCTGCAGCTAATAATAGGGGATATTCTTTTCTCTGCCTAATACCAACCACACCAATAAAACAATACAGTTCTATGCGAGTTCATCCAGTAACACAGCAACAATTAAAGCAAGTGACTCATTGGTGTGAATCTCTCGCTCATTAAGTTTGAATTGCAGAGACAATGGCAATTTTAGCTCCTCCGTAGCTCTCATATCAAAGAAACAAGCTCTAATGAAGTACTGTTCAGATAGTATCACATCTCACCAGTGTCGATTTGAATGTGATATGAAGCGAACGGTTTGGGAAGACGTGCGACTGTCTAAAAAAACATCAAAACCTTGAATGGGGCAAATGGTTCTCTACCATCTGTCTTAATGACAGACCACCAGGGAAAGAGAAAAATGAAATTTTCCACCCAGGTTGGGAAGGTAGTGGCCCAGAGAGGTCTGTCTGCAAACCATCAAAGCAGAGAATGTGCCTGCCCTTCATCATGGCTTGTCAGCCATATGCCAGCGGGATACGAAATTTTGCCTTTTCCTCATAACTGTTTATTTGTCACTTCCTTCCTCACCGCTCGGCCTGCCACGCATCAGCACCAATGATTTATGACCTCGTTTAATCAAGCGCTCGTAGGACATGGAAAAAGAGAGGGAGAAAACCCACCCGACACTTTCGCTTCTGTGAGCCACTTACACTTACAACGGCAGCCTGGAAAAGTTTTGCGAGTCTCCTCCCCACCTCAGCTCAGTGGGATCAGAGTGCAGTGGCAACTCATATTGAGGCTGTCACTTTTATTGGGGCCATTTGTTTGAAGGCCAGACACCCTGGGAGTTGAGAAGAACCGAGAGAGGGAGAGGGAGAGAAACAGAAAGAAAGGGCTGAATGCAAGTTTTGCGCTGGCAGGTGACTTTGCCAGAGTTTAGTAGACAGTGAGGATGCATCTGCAGGTTCCCTTAAGCGAGTTTGGCCTCTGGCCTGAAAGAACCGAACAAGAGGAACAACCACACATACACATACATTGCTGTTTGATGTCCACCAGATGAACGCCCCACATACTGTCTCCCCATCGGCTAATATACTCTTTTATTTTTCATCACAGATGTCCTGCTCTGTTTGGGTTGTTTATAATTGCATTGGGGGCCTGCAGTGAGCTCTCAATACACAAACCAGAAACCCTCTGAGGGTCTGTAGTGCTACTATCATTAAGTTGCCAATCTTTTGGTTGCTATATTAAAAATAAATATGTCGGTGCTGCATTTCTGACACAATAAACCTTCTCTGGAGCTTACTAGAGGTGTGTAGACATCATATTTGTAAATATGGTGATGTGCCGCACTGGACTTTTTGGGAAATAAATGCTCAGTGTAAAATCAAAAGGGAAAAACAAAATATTACTGTGCTACATATTTTCAAATGGAAATTTATCATATTTTCAGGATTAAAGTCAAATTAATTATTGTTTTAAGACAGGTTTCCTAAACTTGGTCAGATAAACAGATAGCTCCACCCCAAACTCACACCATTGGTTTAGCCGGTATTGCTGCAAATATTTCAAACCACTGTAGAGTTAGTTTTCAGTAAAAATGGCTTACTTGTTGTTTCTGCATATCAAGCTTACAGCATGTGCACAAGTCAATATTTGGTTCATATATTTTTTTCAAGCACATTTGACCAATTACAAACCACATTAAAATGAATAATACTTTTAAGATTACATATAATAATTGGTAGGTGATATGTAATTGTTCATGATGGAAGGTGTGTCTTAAAATGATAAATGCTGTATATTAAACTGTGCATAATTACTGGGCAGTTTTTTTTTCTTTTTTCTACAGGTAAAATGGGGGCAAAATCAGATTGAATTGACACTGAAAAGTTATTATGAAAAGAATGAAATGCCTATTAGATGAATGCAACACTAGACAACATTCTGAAGTTCTGCACACATTATAAGAGGTTATTTTTGACATGTTTGTGTATGATAAAATAAAAAATAAAATTGTTATTTCCAAGTTCTGTTTTTCTTGAGTGATTATGCTCATCCCTATTAAGGACACCACAACTATTGTGGATGTATGTCAGCTGTTAAGATTGTTTGTGTGATAAAAAAAACAAAACAGTATCATTCTTATTTGAATTTGTAAAGCAGGAAGAACGTATAACTATTCCTTCTTGAAGTTAAACATAACACACAAACTTTAAAGTCAAAGCATGACTCTTTTCATGTACATAACTTTAATGTTGCCTGCTTCACAGCTTTCAAATAAGAAATTTACCGGTCCATCCAGTTTAAACCTTCCATCAAAACATGGCTGCTGCATCTAATGGATTTATGTTATTAGTGGTAATCCAAAGCCCACGTATTTGGTACCTCCAAAGCATCTAATCACACAAAGTCACATGGAAACACACACACACACTCATGCACAGACACAGCAGCTGGGAAGCGGTGATTGAGTTTGTGGAGGTATTAATGCTTTGTATTTGAATAATGTGCAAACGGTCGACAAGCTGCAGCAAACTCCTGCTGCTTCTGAAAATGAACAAACAGTAATGTGTGGAAAGATAAGATTTTTTTTTTTTTTGGGGGGGGGTTTTGAAATGACTGCCTTTGCTGTTTCTTTGTGCTGTCACTGAAAGGGGTCAAATGCATTACCCACTACCCGGCAGTGAGAAAATCTTATTTTTCCATCTGTTTCATTTTTTGTTTGTGTTTACCTCACGTTAGCATAATTAAAGATGTTTGTAGAATGTGCACATTCATATTAACTGAAAAATATGACCAATGTGGGATGTAAAATACATCTAAATTTAATGTGCAAATGCAACAGTTCTTGATTCTTAATTTCACTGTGTTCAAGACGCTTACATTTGTATAATAAAAGTTTACTTAATCTATTCGTGTTATTAGAGGGCAGTGGATTTATAGTTCCCAGCATGCTTTGTATCTGACCAGATCAGAAGAATAAATTAAATGTTATTTTATGTTTTTGAGAAAGAAAAAAATGGAGAGCCCTTTTAATGTTCTGTTATATGATGCATGTTGTTTTACTGCGCAATAATTGCACATACTATATTACATGTAAGAAAAGCTATATTTAACTTGCTAATGTCTGAGGTTGAATTACTCATACATCTAATTTTATTGATACTTACTCAGTTCACTGGGTGTTTCACTAGGTTTTTGAATTTATGTTAAATAGAGTGTTTGAGTTGAGCCTACATGGTAATTTTGTGTTAAGAAAACTCATTTCCAACATGTGGAACCACAGTGAGTTAGGCAAAATAATTAATATTGGGTCTGTTTGTCCTGATTAATATTCTAGAAACAGAGGACATTAAACAATTCATTTAAGTCTTAACAACGGTGGAATCTTATGGGGTGTTAAACATTAATGCCATTGAATGGGGCCGCGAGAATGGAGAAACAATTCCGAGATTAAATTACCGCACCACTGCACCGCAACACACAATCAATCTCCCTCCTTTTCCCTTTAACAGAACACAAACCTAAACTTAGCAATTTCCTCTTTTCCCCAGTGCATTCTTTCTAGCAATTTCTCTCTTTTTTTCTGTCACTTTTTCAGATCACCTAAAGGCATATCTGGAGGAGTACATGTCCAGATTTCCTAAGGTTCGTATCGTGCGTACCAAGAAGCGAGAGGGTCTGATCCGCACGCGACTTCTGGGAGCGTCGGTGGCTAGAGGAGAGGTACTTGCTTTCCTGGATTCTCACTGTGAAGCCAACATCAACTGGCTGCCGCCCCTGCTCGGTAAGTCCAGATAAAAAACTGCCTACCCTGGCATCAGCACGTACCCACAGATTTCTCAATTTTTTATGCCTGTCACTGTGAGAAAACAGAGCCCTCTGAAAATCCCATGGAATGTTCTGTGTGCTTATCTTCCTCTTTTGAATCTAGCAATTTCAAAATTCAATTGCTTTTTCCCATCCAAAGTCCTTCCCCCCTGCAGTTGGTTGATTAAAAAAACAAAACGAATCCTCCATCTCCTTGTTTCTTGTCTGTGGCTTGGTCCTTTTATCGCAGAAAAACCTTTCTTATTTTCAGACTCATTGAGGATAGAATCTATAGTGTACCCCACTGCGTCGCACAAGCATTGCAAATCCAGATGGCTTTTGATGTGCATGACCCTGTTATAAGATGTTTTAAAATGCCTACTTCAGCAAATCTTTTTGCACTTATCGAGGCTTATTGATCTGATTCCAGCTCGGTTTTTAGTTCTGTTTGTTTCTTCGCTTGGTTGAACATCAGGCGGTCGTCCCAGAGACGTGGGCACAGCACGGCGAGTTCTAATTGGTTACAGTGTGCTGTGTATGGCCTTTGAGAGGCATGCTGGGATGTGGCCTGGCATATATGATTAGAGTGGAGCTGCCGCACAAGCGAACGGCAGGTACTGTGTCACAGGCTGTTTGAAGCAGAGCTCTGATCTGTAATGTGAAGGACTAGACTGTATTTCTATTTCTCTCCCCACCAGTCTTCTCATCAGACCATCGCTCATTAGACAGGCTAGAAAAAGACTATTTATAAATGATGGTTGGCCAGATACGCCAAGGTTGTATACCTTTAAACTGGGATGACCAAAAGAAACAAACTTTTATGCAAGTACAAATGGTGCATGATGTTTTTTGTCAAGAACTCTCCAGCTATTATATGGAGTGCGATAATCTGGTTCTGGAAGTAAAAATCCCATTAATGTCCTCATTAAGAGATCGCAGGTTGTTACAATGTGTGAGTTTAGTGTAATTTAAAAATAAAATAAAAGTTTAATAGCAGAATTTCTGGTGGGATAACTGCATTACCCACGATCCTAAGAAAAAAGAAAAAAGTCCTCTTTGATTCCACCAATAACAGAAGTCCCCTTTACCATGAGAACGAGAAACACATCAAAAAAGCACAGCAGCAAACCCCTCCTATGAATCATTGTGAATGACGTAATGATTGATGAGTTGATTGATTGCTTGTTTGATTGATTGATTGATTGATTGATTGATTGATTGATTGATTGATTGATTGATTGATTGATGCCATTTGTTGTGCTTCATGGGGTGTTTAGTGTTAAATTATGTTAAATACACAGTCTTGAGCCATGGGATTATAAAATTTTTTTTTTAACATTTTTTTACTTTTTATTATTTATATTTAAAATAGTTATAATGGGTAAAATAATTCCAAAGCCAAGGCTGCTGGGAAATAGGGCCCCTACTTACTGTTGCACTCTATACTGACACCCATTTGCCTATAATTTGCTGGATAAACAACATTGCTGTCAACACTGTGATTCGATTTAAGTGTTTGAAAAAAACTTAATGACATTCTTTTTTCTCCACTATTTTTTTTCTTTTCTATTTTTCTAGAGATCTCTTTGGTATTCCAAAGCATATAATAGGAACAGAATGTGGATTTAGCCCTTTTTTGGATGCTCTAGTACTGTACGTTCTTAATTATTAGCCTTAATCTGTGTAGCTGTCATGAAAGGTGGTTATTATGAGGGAGTGCAAATCCACAGACTCTCAGTTTTGAAAGCAAAAACCTACTCAAAGTTTGCCTCCTAAATTGCATACCCTCTTGATGTAGCGTAAGTCCACTGAGTGTGAGTTGAAGAACCCAATCGCAGTTTATTAAACAAAATACAGATAAACAAAACAAGACGATGACTAGAACTTGGCTTGTCTAAGAACATAACAAGAACATACATTTGAACATAAGCTTGAACATAAACCTGAACTGACTAGACTCACCAAAAGTAGAATGAATGTAACGCGGATGTACTACATTTGACATGTTGTCATTATTATGTGACCTACCAGCGTCAGTTACGTCGCTTCACTGCCATTCACACAAATCCTCTCCTGGGGCCTATGGGATAGTAAAATGTCCATCGTATGCCTGCTTCAGAATCTCACCAGAGGAAGTTGGTCCTACGGGTACTTTTATGAGTACTGTGGATTTGGACATATGTTTTTTTGTCACATGCTGTTTTTCGTTTGTGAAAAATAAGTATGCTGTTTCGGATGCAGCCAACTCAAGCAAAACAAACACAGAACAAACGTGACAAGTGCAATCTCCTTATTAATTTAATTAGTGTTTTATGTCAGATGGCATGCCAACTGCACTTGTGTCACCAACTGTTACCTAGAAAGTTGGCAGACATCTGTAATGAAGGTGCACCAGACAGCGCAAAATGAAATTTAGCTTTAGTTGCAGTATTGAGTCAAAATAAATTAGGTGACTTGCTCATGTGAAAATGAATGATCACAGACATTCCTATCTGGACAAAATAAAATGTTCTCAGAGGACCTCTGAAAAACAGTATTTTTTACTAAGGTTGTGTGAAAAAAAAAACACAAACATGTGTAATTCATATTGGCTTAAAATCACAAAATATGTCTGATAAACACAAATTTATCTGACCTCCTCAGAGAAAACTGGCCTTAAGTCTTCTAAAGAAAAAAATTAAGAAAAAAAGGAAATTTAAGGCCCCTTCCAGCATCTCCACAACAACTGAAATGTTATTGTACTATCTGTTCCTTTGTGTCAATATTGCTCTGATCTTTGCCTCCTTTGTCATTTCTCATCAAGTTGTTTTTATAACTGTGCTAAAATGTTGTTATAATGTGTACTCTGGTCAGTCTGGTTTGGTGATGTTTTGCTGCTTTTACAAAAATCAGTCACATGCAATGCAAAAATCTCAGCTTAGTCTTCTTCTAAATTCTTCGTCACTTGTCTCCCTGAACTGGACAGCCATCAGATGGGGTCCTTGGTTTTCATATTTAGACATCTGCAAAGGGATAAAGAACCAAATAAAGGATTCTGCCCCAGTAAGCGCTACAGCAGAGCGGGTTCTTTCTGTAGGAAAGTGGATATTCGGTGCCAGAGAGAAAACAAAGGCATGATAAGTGAGTTTTGGCAGGAGAACGCAGGTGGTTGTTTGTGCGCTAGCTTTTTAGGAAAGCCTCGTCTTGAACTGACACACACACACACACACGTAAACGAATGCAAAATCAACAGCTCTCGACAGAAGACGTCCTCTAGCCTAACTAATGACACAAAGCCGACAGTAAATTCTTCATGTAACCAAAACAGCTATTTGTAGGATTGAGCTGCAATACATATGCATTCTTGTAATTTGTGCTCCATTGTGGTTAAGCTACTAGTATACGACAAAAATAGCTTATATTCACTATACAACAGAAAAAGTACAGAAAAAAATGGCTGCTGAAAGAGAAAGGCAACAGATTTTAACCCAGCAGCTCTTTAAGTTTACTGGTTGTCCACTTACTAAAGTGTAGTTCAGCCTGGCTAGTATATGGACAGGAGACCTTTTGAGAACTTGCTATATTACTCTGACCACACACCAGTTATAAATAGAGAGGAAACAGAGTTTGGCAGAGTATGGCTTGTGGAGGTTGAGCAGTAGTATTCAGAAAATTGCTATGTAGGGTGTTTCTTTAACTTCAGCCAGCAGGATTTTTATGAAAACTTACAAATTCCAACTTTTCAAATTTGTTCTTTATATTTAAAGGGTCTTGGAAACATTTGACGATAACTTGAAAATTATTTTTACAACTTTTCAAATGTCTTTTACGTATTGATTTTGTATTAACCCTTCTCCCAGACTTAGACATTTAGGGCCCTATTTTAACGATCTGAAACGCAAGTATCAAGCGCGAAACGCAAGTAACTTTGTGGGCGGGTCTTGGGCGCTGTTGCTATTATACCGGCGGGATAAATGACTCTTGCGCCCGACGCTAATCTAAAATGGGTTGGTCTGAAGTAGCTTCATTATTCATAGGTGTGGTTTGGGCGTAATGTGAAATAAACCAATCAGAGCGACATCTCACATTCCCTTTAAGAGCAGGCGCGCTTGTTCTATAGTTGATTCCTATTATAACGGCGGATTTGCCAGTCGCGCGCCAGCAGCGGTTCACAGCCGAGGAGACCGACGTTCTCGTCAGGGCCGTAAAACACAGAGAAGTGACGTTGGGGATGGAGAAACACACCCAAATTAGCTTCGGTTAAACAGGCGTATGATAATTTGGGTAAATGTGTAAGCTAGATGTATGCTTTTATAATAAACTGCTATCTATCTATCTATCTATCTATCTATCTATCATAATAATGTATGATTTGAAAACTGCTGCTTCTGTGTAGATGAGAGAATCAAAGTGTATGCGCGTTGTGCACACGCTACATTGATTATGGCCAAGTATGCACCCTTAAAATATCATGAATAACATGCGCAACGCGCCACTGACTTTAAACTAGTTTTTTTCGGTCAGTGGCAGAATTATTTTCTAAACCTGCAAAATAGCTTGAGGGAACGTTTGCGCCGGAACACGCCTCCTCTTTGCGCTGAACCGCCCCCGGGAGCGCAAGTGTATTTCTTAGTTAACCGACGTGCTTCTGTGGAGGGAAAAGTCTGCTGTGCGCGGGTGCAAAATAGGAATGATACATGCGTCGGTGTACAAAGTCAGTTGCGCTGGGTGCAAGATAAGGCCCTTAATCTTAAACTATGAAAATCCACCATAAAAAAAAAATATATATATATGAATTTTTACATTTAATGTATTAATCTTAACAAATAGTGAATTAAACTACTTCAATGTTAGTTCAAAGTTAGTGTACAAGAAAAGTAAAGATGTGATATGATATGATAAGATGTGATATGTGGACACAAAGAAAAATCAAGATAAAATCACTTGCGATTTTTTGTGTTCATTTCCATTCAAGCTGTATAATTTTGTCAAATTATACAAAATATGTGAAAATGTCATTTCATTTTATGCATTTAAGATATTTCTCTGTTAAATTTGCTATTAGCAAGACAAAAGGAGTTTCACAAAATTGAATTTCCATCACTGTTATTTCCATCAAATAATGTTAGTTAACACATAATTTTAGATGAATTTGAAATGACAATATGGTGGGTTACCTTCAGGAAAAATCTCAGTGATACATATACGCTACCATTTGAAAATTTGGGGGTCGGTAAGATCTCTTATGCTCTCCAAGACTGCATTCATTTGATAAAAAATACAATAAAAAAGAGTGGTATATTATTACAACTTAAAATAACTGTTTTCTATTTCAATATATTATAAGATGTAATTCTGTTATGACAAATCTGAATTTTTAGCATCATTACTCATTTCTGAGTCACATGATCCTTCAGAAATCGTTCTAATATGATGATTTGGTACTCAAAAAATGTGTGTTGCATAATATCTTTTTGGAAACCGTGATCATTTTTGTTTCAGGATTCTTTGATGAATAGAAAGTTCAAAAGAACTACATAAATATCCTTACTGTCACATTTAACGCAATATGATATCAATGAGGAAAAACAATATATTTGTTTGTCCTGCTTAAAATTGGACACTATAACAATATCAATGACCATTTTCATTACTTTTTAATTTATTTGCAACATTGTACCACATCGGAGAAATTGAAACATTTGACATTTTCACATAGAAAAAATAAATATATTTATTGAAAACATCAACATATTTAACCAGACACTTGAACAAACACATTTATCCAGTTTGTATTACAAATTTCATATTTAATAAAAGGTAACATTTCATTTCCAGCTTTTGCTCTCAGATAACATTGTACCATAGTGGAACACAAGTATTACCAAACCTTCATATCATCAAGTTATCATTTCAAGTTATCATATCCATCTTCAACCTCATCTCCATCTTCAACCTCATCTTCACTCTCTCCTTGCAGGATTCACTATGTCACTATGGCCTCATCTTCCTCATCACAGTCTGACACCTCATCCTTACCCTCATCAACTGGCAGTTGTGTTTTATACTTTTTTTTAGGTGCTATAGAAAATGTGCAGATCATAATATTTGAAGATATAGTATGTGAATTACTATTCTTATAAGTGCATTACAAAATCATGCAAAAATGCAAATCTATTTAGATAATTCCAACTCTTTTCCTTACAATTATAATATATTTGTATTCCAACCTAGTATGCCTGGTATGGTCTTATGCAGTTCTATTTTGGTACAATGTTGCCTTGAGGCAACACACAGTTTTTTTTTAAGTTTTTATTTTATTTATTTTTTATATATGTGACCCTGGACCACAAAATCAATCTTATGTGTATTTTTTTTTTTTTATTGAGATTTATACATCATCTGAAAGCTGAATACATAATCTTTCCATTGATATTAGGTTTGTTAGGATATGACAATATTTGGCCAAGATACAACTATTTGAAAATCTGGAAACTGAGGGTGCAGAAAAATCGAAATATTGAGAAAATCGCCTTTAAAGTTGTCCATTTCTATAGGCGATTGTGCTGCATCCATTCACAAAAATATATTTTTTATATATTTAAGGTGGGAAATTTACTAAATATCTTCATGGATCATGATCTTTACTTAATATCCTGATGATTTTTGGCATAAAAGAAAAATCGATAATTTTTACCCATACAATGTTTTGTTGGCTATTGCCACAAATATACCCGTGCGACTTAAGACTGGTTTTGTGATCCAGGGTCACATATATATATTTGACAACATTTGATGATATATAATGTAAAGTTCTTGAAAATACTTATTTACAGTGAAGGTGACTCATATTTTTAACTGGATGCAAATTAGAGAAAAATGCACTTTTCATTAGGACAAATATGGAGGAAATATGTGACCCTTGATCACAAAACCAGTCACATGGGTCTTTTTTAATTTTTTATTGAGATTTATACATGTATATGTTTTAAATCGAAACACTGATAAAATCGCCTTTAAAGTTGTCCATTTATGTTCACAATTTTGCTGCATCCACTCACAAAAATAAATGTTTTATATATTTACGGTAGGAAATTTAGAAAATATCTTCATGGAACATGATCTTTACTTAATATCCTAATGATTTTTGGCATAAAAGAAAAATCTATAATTTTGACACATAACAATGTATTGTTGGCTATTGCCACAAATATACCCGTGCTACTTATGACTGGTTTTGTGATCCAGGGTCACATATAGGAAAAATATGGAGCCATGTGACCTGTGCACATGTGCTGAAACAAGACACAATGTACCCCGTGGGTAATGTGACCTTTTTTTTTTTCTTTTTTTTTTTTGTGCACTTTCATGGATTAGTATTTGAGTTGCAATAGGTTTGACCAACAAATGGGTGTCTCATTTTATTAAAAATAAACTAAAATAGACTATGTTGCCTGGAGGCAACACCGTACCATAGTTAATGCATCCTTGCTGAATTAAAGTATTAATTTCTTAGCCACAGTCACAAGTGCGATTCCCAGAGAATAAATGAACTGATAAAATATCTAGCTTTAATGCAATATAAGTTGCTTTAGATAAAAGGATCTGCCAAATGCATAAAAAACGTATAAAAATACTTTATTTTCTAAAATAAAAGTAGTTGAAGAAACCCATCATTCTTCCATTTAAGGAATTATCAGTGTGAGTATTATTAAAGTGTTGAGCCTTGCAATAGTCCCTACAGCCTCACTTCCAGACAGACTGTACAGATTGTGCTCTTAAGTTTAATCTTTATGATGTATGTGTTTAATGTGTGTTTTTGTGTTTAAGCACGCACCAGGTCTGTTCTCTCTCTTTTGGTTTCTCCTTGTGCTCTCCATGGTCCAGTTGTGCAGTGGTGTTGAGGGAGAGTGTGGGTGACAGATCTGGGACGGCTTAGCGGCTGCTGACTGACAGAGATAGAGTTAAGGGCGAGGGTCCTTTCTGCTCGGCCCTCCATGGAGCAAACCTACTTTGAAGCGCTGTAATTGTTTCTAATCGTAGGGTGGCTGTGGCGGCTTTAAATTTCACAGGGTCGCCACACTCAGCCAAGCAGAGCGAAGGAGAGCAAGTGATCCAGAGAGGAGGGAGACTCCTGAGATGCACTGCCTCCCCTTTCTTTTCTTCTTTCCTCTTCTCCACGGAGTGTGGAGAGGAGACAGAAATTATAGATTTCTCGCATTGCCTAACTTTCCCTCTCCTTTTCTCTCCTTGCCTTCTGCCTGCAGACCAGATCGCCCAGAACCCCAAAACCATTGTGTGTCCCATGATAGACGTGATCGACCATAACCACTTTGGATACGAGGCGCAGGCAGGTGATGCCATGAGGGGAGCGTTTGACTGGGAGATGTACTACAAACGTATTCCCATCCCACCTGAGCTACAAGGACCAGACCCCAGTGACCCATATCAGTGAGTAAAGTCAGTCTTTGACCATTACATGCCAATGGCCACAACAATATATACAGTGAATATATACATGGTCACCGAGACATGTTCCTGGACCAACATATTTTGTTTATCCTGGATCACCATTCCTGTCCAAAGATTTAGTCTTAACCCTATCCCTACTCCTAAACCTAACCATACCCATAACTTAACACTGAAATCATAGCGAAATGATGAGTGAATAACACTGACGTAGAAGCACCTAACCCTGGTTTGTAAGCCTAAACTTGACATAAACGGTAAACTTATCCCTCAAATCTGATTGGTTGATTGGAATGTTGTTCCAGGATCAACAATGATGTTGATCCAGGAACATGTTGTACTTGGAGAAATCACGTTCACCATATATACACTACCATTCAAAAGTGAGTCTTCAGTGTCTCTTAATCATTCTAATATTCTGATTTGATTTCTTATTTTTAGCAATAAAAAAAAAAAAAGAAAAAGACAAAGAGTGAAAATATGTATGTTTGTATATATATATATTATTTTCAGGATTGTTTGATGAATACACATTTTTTTTGTTTTATATGGATTATATATTATATAAAAGATTGTGTATTCATCAAACAATCCTGAAAAAAAATATATACAAACATATATATTTTCACTCTTTGTCTTTTTTTTTTCAAGAAAAGCATTGGAGAATCAAAGAACATGCGCTGTACCTTCAATTTCAATTTTCTTTGTGCTCCATGACATTTCTGCAATTGTTTTTAGCCTTTTTTTATGTTTTATTGTTCACTCTCCAATTTGCTTTATCTTTTGATCTGCCCGTCTGTTTCAAAATCTCATTTAAATCTTCTGCACAGAGACATTGTGACTGACCTCATTAAACCTGCATTGTTGCACATGAATAGAAGATAAATGTCACTATGACCAGTGACCTGCACACCCTCAATTGATAGCCAGGAACCTTAATCCAATGTCTTTCATTTCCATACTCTGCCATTGCATTTCAGAGTGTGTGTGTGCACTTTTTTTTTGTTTACCAGCCTTTCCACCACAGCTCACGCCAATCCATGATTCAGAGTTTAGTATTAGTTCTGCACTCTAACCTTCAGCTTCACAAGCAGTAGAGCAACTTTTCCCAACAATGTTTTTTTTCTGATACCCTCACAGCCAGAAGTGCTCAGGTCATCTATACTTACTGTAAGCAGAAATGTGTTCCTTTTACTTGATATCGTTTAGAATTGTCAATAATGATAATTAAAATGCCCATTATTGCAATAATTCTCTCAAATTAAAAACAGTGGGTATTACTGTGGGTGACAAACACACACAGCAAGTAGCTTCCTTTCAGACAGAAACAATTTGAGTAAACTGACGCTGTTTGAGAAATATTGAATCAGTTATTTTATTAATGTGTTTATTTTGATAATGGTCTGGTGTCAGACATTTGATGCAATGGGCAAAGAGCTGTTATTTTGTTAAGTGCAAATGAGAAAAGTGATGTTCAAATATGTCATCCACATAAACTGACTCGCACATTGTAACGTAGAGTTGTGGAGGAAGCTGAAGGAGGGGTGGAAACGGATCACTTGCCACTTTAACCCTTTCCAAAGTAAGTTAAAAAATGTAGGCGACTTTTTTTAAGGCGACTGTTATTTTAGAACGTAATACCTTATTATTTCAATGGCGACGCATCATGCTTGTCACGTGACACACCGCAGCTTATAGTTCTCTATGACCGATGTATTGCTTTTATTTTGTTTTTCCTTTTGTATTAAAAATATTCACAAACTTGTTAACTGTTTCATGATCTATCGGATATTCCAATTCTCAAATATGTGTACATGAATGTGTTTTGTCATTTACAACCTTTATAATGATCATGTTAGTTGATCTATAACGCTGTGTTAGTTTGCGCCGCAATTCAGAGAATCGGATCTGTCAGATTTACATCACATAAATTCACCCACTTCTCCTGAAATACTTGAAAGTGTGTATTTAAAGGTGAACTAAGTAACTTTTTTACCTTAACCGAACAGCTTCGGAGTCATTGGAATAGTTATATGACTTTTTTCGGGTTGAATGGTGGTCGTCTCGCACCCCCCAAGCGCCTGTGAGCCGAAAAACCACCCTTGCAACTTTGAGCTGGCGACAGTGTTGTCAAATATCTATTCCGAAGCTGTAGGGGGAGCTCTATAGAGAAACCTGCTAGAAAAAAGCGAGAATACAGCGAAGAAATTCCCGAAACTGCATAGCCCTGCTTTAACAAACTTTGAATGTTTTTTTGTTTTTTTTTGCTAGTACTTTTGTGTATTTTACAACTAAAACCTGAAACCTAATATAAATATTATGTGGTTGAAGACACTGAATAGTTGTGATATATGACAAGTGCTGAGTGCATCCGTCTCTGGCTCAGCACCAGCCAAAGAGCAAAATCACATTTGAATGCACTTACCATTCTAATCACACCGGTGTGAGTCCTGGTTTGCACTGTCATTTTCAACACTTAACCTTAAGATACAAATAAACAAAACTATTTTATATTTTGCGACGGAACTTGTCGAACATCCAAAACAATGCTGTGTGCTAGGCCAAATGCGCTCGCTGTATGTGTCTACATTTGCCGCTGAAAACCTGGAAGAGCTTATAAAATTTGTAAAGGAGTCAGAACAGCTGGAGAGATCTCTCTGTCACACAAACGAACTAAGATCTTGATGCCTGTATCGAACTATGATGGGCAACATCGCAACTATGACGAGAAAAAACAGATATGCTTGAGAATTCTGGCCTTTTTAGGGTCGCATCTTGTGACATCATGTCCTGTTTTTGGTCTGTTTACATGTCTGATCCGTACATTATGGAAGTTCAAAACATAAAATAATTAGAGCACCATTTACTTGCCTCAACTCTGTTGGCATTATTATTATTATTATTACATTGAATTTACTGCAACAATTTAACAGGCCCTATGTGAATTATATTATCATAAAACTGAACACATTTAGCATTGTCAGGTTTTTATTAGTGCTTCATGGATAAAACATAGAGCTGTACACTCAGGTTTATGGCTGCTATAAATTTGACCTCAGGCTGTCACAAGATTGCACTGTTTTCGACACTCCTGATGCTACGAATCTTTTCCCGAAACAATAGCTATGTCTCATTTTAAAGGCTGCATCCTCAGGAGGTCGCATTTGTTGGCCTCATACATCATAAAGGATGTCTTATTTCAGAACAGTTTCCATTATAAAATTGACTGTTAATCATAGGGAAGCCTAAATTGTTGTAATTTCTTAATGACTTTGGAATGTAGTGGTCAGTTTGCTGAAATGAAGCTGCGCCAATGGCGTATGCTGCCGACAAATGCGACCTTGAGGACACAGCCTTCAAAATGAGACACAGCGAATGAGAGCTTCATAGTTTTAAGAGGCTTCAATACAAGAGATAAAAAGCAACTCAACAAAAACCAGGTGCTTGACACTGCAATTTTCAATTTTCTCTGCACTCAAAGCACTAAACATATGGAAGGATGAATCTCCTCAACCACCACCAATGTGCAGCATCCACATGGATGTGACGGCAGCCATATACTGCGCCAGAACGCCCACCAGCTTTTTGGTGGAGAGGAGACAAAGTGATGAAGCCAATCAGTATATGAGGATGATTAGGAGGCCATGATGATGGACAAGGGGCAAATTTTGGCCAGGATGCCAGGGTTAAACCCCTACTCTTTCGAAGGACATCCTGGGATTTTTAATGCTCACACAGAGCCAGGGCCTCGATTTAACGAATCATCCGAAAGACGGTGCTTGTTACAGTATAGTGTCCCCATCACTATACTGGGGCATTAGGACCCACACAGACCACAGAGTGAGCGCCCCCTGCTGGCCTCACTTACCTCCAGCAGCAATCTAGTTTTTCCAGGAGGTCTCCCATCCAGGTACTGACCAGGCTCAACCCTGCTTCAGTGGGCAACCAGTCTTGGGCTACAGGGTGATATGGCTGCTGGTAAACTAATCTAACAAACTAGTAAACTAATCTGGCAAACTAGTAAACTAATCCGGCAAACTAGTAAACTAATCATTAGCTAGAACACAGGCAAAACAATGACGAAGAAAGCCATGACTACAAATTAAACAGAAGACAATGAAACTGAACATAATCCTGACACGTACTATTTTGATCTCTTTCCTTAAAATTAAGTGATTAATTGCCAGAAAAAAATCACAATAATAATTGTTAAATTTTATTTTATTTTATTTTATTTTATTTTATTTTATTTTATTTTATTTTATTTTATTTTATTTTATTTTATTTTATTTTATTTTATTTTATTTTATTTTATTTTATTTTATTTTATTTTATTTTATTTTATTTTACAAATATCATTTTAAGTCATTAGTCATAACTTCTGTTTTATAGTTTTAACCCAACAAAATCGATATCTTTCCAGCTCTGGCTGGGAATCACTGCAGTAATAGGTAGAGAGTCCCCACGAAGATAGCAAAACCTTCAGTCCCTCCTTACAAGATGTGTGTGTGTCTGTGTGTCTGTTGTCTGTGTGTGTGTGTGTCTTTTGGTCCCCTATCACATCACAACACGTTGCGCCCCAGACTAGCCATACCAGGCATTAAGCTGTGGATTAACTTTTGGGGTAGATATGAGGTCTTGAGAAAATCAGCTTTCCTAAGTGTGGCGGAGTGTGTGTGTGTGTTTGTGTTTATATGTGAAGGCGCACTGCATCTCGTCTGCAAAGGTCTGAGTGAAGACTCGCTCACTCACTTGCTTATGTATACCAACACAAAGACACACACTTACACAGTATTACAAGCAGCTATCCATGACTGCTGCTGCACACATGTGGATTAGAATGTTAACATTAGTGGGATGCTGAAAGGCTTTATCCACAGACCTCTGTGACTTTCTGTGGAATCCAGACCTCTCCTTCCTCTCAGGTTGCTGGTTTACTGTGGCCAGTGCAGCCCACTGTAGTTCATCCAGCATCCCACTCCTCCTCCAAGTCCTGAGGGCATGTCATATTTTCTGCAGTCACTGGCTCAACCCAAACCCACCTGTCAGGGATCAAACACACCTCTTTATATCTATTTCACTCTGCCAGGCTGTCAGCATTACTGACTACATGCGACCAACGCGTGCCTAGAACGTTTAGAGAGGCAGACAGAAATCTCTCTCTTTCTGTCAGCTTTTTTTTTTTTTTTTTTTTTTTTTTTTTTAACAAAAGTATAATATATATATTTTCTGTCTGAATATAAGACTTTTTTCTCTCTCTCTTAATTGCTTCACTGGAATGTGTCATGTCTTTAATGTTGAAGTTTGACCAATCCATGGCCATATATTAATATATGAACACATTCATATTTTTATAGCTATGATGACCAAGCAGTTGGTCGAACAAACAAAGGCACAATTTTTTAAGCAAAGCGCTGTGATTACTAGGTGAACATTCTCACCAAATAATGATTTTAAAAATCATCACAGATTTAATCTACACAGATTATTAATTATTGAACATATTTAAAAAAAATATGAATAGATGTTAGGCCTATATAAAGTTAAATAATTGAATTGATCTTGTTTTTTTTCAATATATATATATATACACATAAGACAAAATCTACAGATAGAAGTAGCCAGTAAGGTTGACTGCCTGGCAGAGTGGATTAGATATAAAAAGGTTATATAATAACTATATATATATATATATATATATATATATATATATATATATATATATATATATATATATATTTGTATATTTCACATAACATTTTATAAATTAAATAAAATGTATATTTAATTGACAATCATAAATTTAACAATTCTAAAACAACCCTTGCAAACTGGATTAAGGATAGATACATTTATATTAATCAATATTCATGTACACTTTGAACAGTATTCTGGGTTTATTTTTATTTGATCTGAAGTACAAGTAATAAACAACTCAAATCTGAGCGCATGAACCAGGGATTTGGTTTCTCTTGCGACTCAAGTTTTATTCATTTAGTGATTTGTCATTTGGCAAAAATGCTTATGAAAAATCAAAGCTGGGGAAATGCATACACAAAATCAATACAGAAAGTAATATTCTTCATATCTTACATAATACACTCTGAGTACTAGGAGACATTTCTCATTACATGCCAGTCTCTGAGGAGAGTTAAGAGGGATAGTTGGATCAGTAGGATGCAAATCCTGAGCTCTCTTCGTGGAATACTAGAGTTCCGTTTTAAGTGAGAAATGCCTTTACTTCCAGTGTTTTTATTTCACACTATGATACCAATAAAATACAACTCTCACCGGCTCACATTTTATTCTGACCTGCATACAGTATCTGTACTCTCCCATACTCACTCTCTTTGACTCACTCACAGGAAAGGCAGCAGAGATATTTGCTGAAAAACATTACTCATGAATGTGGCACCAAACCCTCAAACATTTTAGTGGGGTTTATCAATTCCATCCATTCTGCAGACCCAGGGCTTTTTGACACATATTGCAAACCACAACAGAGATTTGTTGCCTTCCATTCGATGTGTATACTGTCACAAACAGTTCTGTTTAACTCTGTCTGGTGTAACCAGCCCGTCCTAGTCCCCTGTATGCTGTTTATCATCTTCTTCAATTCTTTGTGAAAAGTCCCCTTACAGTACATAACATCTGCCTAAAGCAGTTAACAAGCCAAAGTTAAGCTGACGGCTCTCTCGTCGCGCACTCAAGCCTCTCGCGTGGGCTAAGACTCCTCCGTCAGTGCCGTGTTGCTAGAGGGGTGACGTCTCCTCCGCCAATTTGCTAAGTTTACTTCTGAAGGAGAAGGCTGAGGCATTTTTATGAGGGTGAAAAAGAAGCATAGGAGGGGAAGACAAAATGCATCCGTTCAGTCTCCAGGCACGCCTTTTTGCTCTCTGTGAGACATCGGCACTGAAAGAGAGATGCGGAAGACTTTGCGACGAGACGGGTACGTAATGAGCCTCTCCTGCAAGCCGCCCTAGACCGTGGAACAGAATCCTTCTGGCTTTCGAAATCCCCCATCCTTTTATTTTAATACTTTATTACCTCTTGCCTCGACTGCTGGCTGAGCAACCTAGCCTGGCGTATTCACATGTGTGAAGCGTACGCAGCTAAGAAGCCTTAATATAGATCTTACCGCCTGTTACAAGATGAAAGCGAGCCCTCTATCTGGATCACAGCTCATTTGTGCAATGACTGATCCACTGAGAAGTCAGAGCTTTCTTCCCTGACTTCTTTCTGATTGATTGAGAGAAGAAGAAAGAGTAGTAAACCCAACGTATTGGCGTTAATGGAAGCGCAATGAATGATTCACCTTGCTACCTTGTGACATACGTTAGCTGCAGGATTAAATTACATTATAACCCCAGCCTGTGAATCTATTGTGACCTACACGGTCGTTGAATCGTCGTTAAAGTTGAATCCTTGTCCTCACATCGCCCCCTTCTGGCTAGAATAAGAAGACTCTCAGGCTGGTCACAGTCAATGGCAGGCGAGGATAACAGCACAATCATATTTCCATATATTACAGACCTTATTGGCCCTTTATTCATTAGAGATGGCTTTCTATAATGGGGTCACATTGTCCCCTATCTTCAGCCTTTCTCTAAGGTGGAAATGAATAATGTATTTATGGTGCACATATGGTTTAGTAGTGATTCACGGTCTTGCCTTCCACACATATGCCCTTGCTTGGCGTGTATGACACCTTGAATTCACAAAAATGTGCAAATGTATGAAGTTTTCTAATGGGATTCCTGGAAAGTGTGATAGATGACATTGGACTCGATCCTTTCTCCGTCTTACCGTCCCTGTCTCTTTCTGTGTCTCTTTCGCTTTATGCATACTCTGACCTTGACTTCAAGGAAGTACATTGGAAATCATTTCGCAATAAAATCTCTTCTAAGTCCCCCACAGTTTTGTGAATCTTTAACCATTTAATACGCAGCCACACAATAGGATTCAGAGAACGATGATTATGCCGGAACTCGCTCCACTCCCACCCTCCATTCAAGCAAGATTGGACATTTCCAAATGGAGGTCTTTTCTACTGAGAATAGAAATCTTCCTGCTGAATTTGCCAGGGAAGGGAGTAAATAGTGGATTTATATTTATGGAAATCACAGGGACAGCAGGGATGATGAGAGAGAGAGAAAGAGGAAAAGCTGATGAGCTCCTCAGTCTGTGTCCTCCTTGCTCCACAAAGACATTTAAGCTTCATAAATGTTGTATTTGTGGAGAACTTAATTGGATTTATGTTGCTCAGGCCTTGAATGCAAATTGTGATTGGCATCTGTGAGGCTGGCATTTATTTCCATGATTGAAAGGGAAAGGGGGGCTTAGAGAAGTGATGTCCAGAATGAAGCTAATGCAAAAAGTATGTCCTGTTTTCTTCTTTTTCTGTCAGAAATGCTTTGAATTGTTAGTGAGTTGAATCTTTCATTCAACAGATTCGTTCAAAATGCTAATACATTAACTTAGCAAAGGACTTCATTTATGAATGGGTAGCCTAATTGAATCATTTACTCATCTGATTTGTTCAAATATGTAGAATTCTTTTGACTGTTACTCAGAGATGCAGCGGTTCTGCTGTTAGTTTTATTTTCTTTGATGGAGCAAAAACAGAATGTGTTGTGCATAAGTAACTCAGTAACTTTGTGTTTATTGAACTGTTGTATAAAATCACGATCATACAAATGTTCAGACAAACAGCACTCTTGATTGAGTGATAATTCCTATATCATAGGCTTATGTTATAAATATAAAAAAACAGGAACTCATTAAATTGTTATCATTTTTATGACATTTCTGCCCCACTATAGTGTGATGGCATTACAGGAGAGAGCATTCAAAACTTAATGGAAAATGACCAGAAATTATCATTCTCCATACATATGAGAATTTATAAATATCTTTCTAAATGTGTGCTCTTTTGGGCTAAAAGCCTTAATGGAGCTGTTTAAAGTAGCCATGTGATCACAAATAAATCAGAGCAGATTTAATATGTGTGTCCTTCTTCTATGTGAAATAATGATAAATACCAGTTTATGCCATTTGATTATAACGGCACAGTTATAATCTCACATTCGGAGGCTATTAGCCCTGGCTGACCGTTTATAGCCCTCACTCGCATGAAAATGCGGTAAATAATTTCTGACTGTCATAAATAAACAAATCAAACAAATGTAAACGGTTAAAAGCGGTGCCTCCTGGGCGAGGCTCATGGGCTGCAGCCCAGTCAAACCCAATGTAAAAAATACAGTAAAAACAGTAATACTGAGAAATAGTATTACGATTTAAAATAACTGTTTTCTTTTTTAATGTATTTTAAAATACAATTTATTAATTGGCAGGGACTCCTTGGGAACAATTAGTCAACTAGTCATTCAGTCAACCAACTCATCATTTGGTAAATATATTAGGTGTCATGAAATAACAATGAACAATTATACTTATAAATCATTTAATAATATTGGTTCATTTCTACATCATGTATTAATACATTTCAACATTTAAGGTTGTGTAAATGAAAAGTAATTAATGTATTATAAATTAACAATGAACAAGTAGTATATTAAGAATTAACTCATCTTAATGATTGATTAACCTAGGTTTTTAAATGCTGTAAACATTGTTGCTCATTGTTAGTCTGTGAGACTGAATCCTCTATGTTAACAAATTGAAGCTTATTGTAAAATGTTCCCAAAACTGTGTTGTTTTGCACATCCTTTGTCGTGAGAGACGAGGATCGATGCCGGCTGCTCTTAGGGGCCTGCTCTGAAGGGCTGTCCAACCAGCCTGAACAAATGATTATTTATATTAGGAAGAGCACAAAGCATAGAGATCCTTTAACCCATCCGCAGAGGACATACACATGGAGCCACACTGACTGACAGCACATTTAGCTAGAATACAATGCACAAACTCCTTCGTCTCTTCCTCTCTCTCTCTCAGAATAATTAATTCAAGAAAGAAAACATCGTTGTAACTCTATTTGTAAATACCTCTCTCTCTCTCTCTCTCTCTCTCTCTCTCTCTCTCTCTCTCTCTCTCTCTCTCTCTCTCTCTCTCTCTCTCTCTCTCTCTCTCTCTCTCTCTCTCTCTCTCTCTCTCTCTCTCTCTCTCTCCCCTGAGGTCTGTTTCCAGAGTTTATGGTATTTAATTGAGGAATAATGAAAATTAATCTAAAATGAGCCTAGTCACAAAACATTACAGAATCACCTGCAACAATTAGCCCTTAGTGTTGCTTTATATTAGCCTCAGTGGAATAAGCAGACCACCCAGACCCCACTTGTCAACACAGGGCACGCATGTCCTCAGGGAGCCATTCTCTCTCTCTCTCTCTCTCTCTCTCTCTCTCTCTCTCTCTCTCTCTCTCTCTCTCTCTCTCTCTCTCTCTCTCTCTGTGTGTGTGTGTGTGTGTGTGTGTGTGTGTGTGTGTGTGTGTGTGTGTGTGTGTGTGTGTGTGTGTGTGTGTGTGTGTGTGTGTGTGTGTGTGTGTGTGTGTGTGTGTGTGTGTGTGTGTGTGTGTGTGTGTGTGCGTGCGTGTGCGTGTGCGTGCAGCGTGTGCTTGTGAATATAGGTCAGTACTGAATGGTAATAGAAATGAGAGCAGTATTGAAGTGGCCAGTGTGCTGTGGTTGAGAAGGTGATGAATGCTAATAAGTGTGAAACAGGGCTGAGAGGTCGAGACCCCACTGAGTCCCTCAAGACCTGGAAAGAAAACTGCCCCAGAATGTCCTACATACAGACGGAAAGGTGTGTGTGTGTGTGTGTGTGTGTGTGTGTGTGTGTGTGTGTGTGTGTGTGTGTGTGTGTGTGTGTGTGTGTGTGTGTGTGTGTGTGTGTGTGTGTGTGTGTGTGTGTGTGTGTGTGTGTGTGTGTGTGTGTGTGTGTGTGTGTGTGTGTGTGTGTGTGTGTGTGTGTGCGTGCGTGTGCGTGTGCGTGTGCGTGCAGCGTGTGCTTGTGAATATAGGTCAGTACTGAATGGTAATAGAAATGAGAGCAGTATTGAAGTGGCCAGTGTGCTGTGGTTGAGAAGGTGATGAATGCTAATAAGTGTGAAACAGGGCTGAGAGGTCGAGACCCCACTGAGTCCCTCAAGACCTGGAAAGAAAACTGCCCCAGAATGTCCTACATACAGACGGAAAGGTGTGTGTGTGTGTGTGTGTGTGTGTGTGTGTGTGTGTGTGTGTGTGTGTGTGTGTGTGTGTGTGTGTGTGTGTGTGTGTGTGTGTGTGTGTGTGTGTGTGTGTGTGTGTGTGTGTGTGTGTGTGTGTGTGTGTGTGTGTGTGTGTGTGTGTCTGTTGTTTTGCACCTACTGTTTGGAGAGATGTAGAGTAACAGCAATTTTCCAACCCTTGCTCAAAGCATTCTGTAATCACTCCACTCCGACTCCACTCTGAGTTTTCCATTTCTCGCTCACTGTTTTAAATGTCATATCTGGGCGCAAGATGTATCAGTTGACATTATTTGATTCCTAGATTTGTATGATTTTATGACAATTTTTTAATATAATATTTCCACACATGTGAGAGAAGAGAGTGATTCATTTTCTTGCCTTTACACTATTTCCTAACTTAATAAAGCATTAAGCAGATTCAAGATTTATATTTTTCACATGTAAAATTTAATTATAAAAGTATATTTAAAGTATATGTGTAATGTAAAATTAAAAGTTAACTAAAATAATAAAAAATAATTCTATTCCATTCAATGAAAGTCAAAGGTGACCGAACGTGTTTTTTTATTATTTATTTTTTAACCAACATTCTTCAAAATATCTTCTTTCGTGTTCTGCAGAAGAAAATAAGTCATACAGGTTTGGAACGACATGAGAGTGAGTAAATAATGACAGAATGTTAAAGTGCTATTATGTTTAAAAAAAAAAAAAAAAAAAAAAATTATATTACCTTTCATGCAGTGTTGTAATAGCTGTTTGTGAATGTTAAAGGTCTGCAAAGTTTTAAAGATCAAAGTGCAAGATAAATAAGGTTATTGTCTCCTAAAAGAGAGAATCGATTCTGAACTACCAAAACAAGTCATCAGCTACTTGTAACTTCATAAACCTACATATCAATGTAACAAATTTGCATAATGCCAACCTATGGTCTTCATTGGCTTCATTGGTTAACTTTGACCCACCCTCAAACACTGTAGTTGTAGCTGCCTGGAAGAGTGTTTGGTTTGTGTTGTCGAAATGTCAAGAATAGGCTGTTTTCAGTGCCCCAAATCCACTTTGCATGCACTTTCAAAGGATAAGGACTTGCACTTGAATTGATATAAACTGAAGCAATCTGTTCATATCACTGTGTATCAAGTGATGAGGCAGCCTCCAGAGCTGAAATTCAAATAGGGTAATGGGCGTTTCATTTCTGACACATTCTGAAAGTGGTAGACCAATCACAACAGACAAGGCCGTCTGACCAGAGCAGAGTAGGCTCACGGAAAGGGGGTTTTAGAGAGACTGAATTTGCAAACTAACTGTTTTCAGACTCTTTGAAAAATGAGGTGATGTGCAATGTAATTTATGAGAAAATTAAAGTGGTTTTTGACCTTGGATGCATGTAAACCTAGTCCTCCCAAACATAATTAGGAATCTTTAAAATAGCATAAGGGGCACTTTATTTTTTGGGGTGAACTACAGTATATCTTTAAAGGAACACTTCATATTTCATATTTTATCACTCATAATGAGCAAATGTGTGTCTTTCTGATTATACATATCATTTTTGATTTAGTAAAGCTTGATTTAAATTTTTGTGATTAAACGTATTTCTTTCAGACTTCTAATAGTCTTAACCTTTTTTTAAAACATGGTGGCTACTTTCAGACATGCCACATTGCATTACGGTCTGTCAACATGTTGTGCTGCCAGGTATCAGAGCGATCTTAAAGTGAGAGAACACACAACATTCTGACTTTCCGTAATAAAATCCCTCCTTGCTCCAGGCAAAATCAAACAGCTCCGCTCTGTGCTCCGCTTGTTAGATTTACACTTAGCTAGGTGGTCTATATCCAGGAGTGCCCCCCCCCCCCCCCCCCCTATTTCTTTCTCCCTTTCTCTCTCTCTCTCTCTCTCTCTCTCTCTCTCTCTCTCTCTCTCTCTCTCTCCTTATCTCTCTCCTCCTCTGTAGTAAGGTATTTGACCTGGTGGTATGCTTCACTGGTGCAGAACATTCCTGTTGAGAGGTTTCTCTGCTCCATTCACCTGCCTTTCCGTCACACACACTGACACTCCACCACATCGACCCACACTCTCCCCTCAGATCAGTGCCTAAATAGCCAATCAATACGGCCACCGGCAGCTGTTCCTACATCCTTATATTTACCTCACACTGTAAGCTCACCATGCGAGCGGCCCCCTGAAGTAATCAGCTCCCTCCTCTGCATCTGAATAAGAGACCGAATGTTGAAAAACAGACACATCCTAAATGGACCGTGTCATTGTGCATGCATGAACGCACTGGGAGACGAGAGCGTGCAAATACAATCAAGAGCCCTAGCTGTGGCTAGAGTCGTCAAAGAAACTTGTCAAGTCGTCAAAGCTCCCCGGAGCCTGTTGATCGGTCGCTCCAATCATCCCCATCGCTGATTCCTGCTTCACCGGATGTCTAAGTGATTTTATTTTTTTCTGCCTGAGTCTCCTATCCTAGCTGGGTGCCCAGCTGATCAAATAAACCATCGGCAGACCCCACAGCCAATGAGCTGGCTAAGCACCCACACAGTCCATCGTCTGCAACAGCCAAGACACAAATGTCCATTCCAGGAGTGCATGTTCCACCAAGCCACAATATCTGCTGGAGCTGCTGTTATTGACGGTGGAGGGGAAAAAGCCAACATGGTCATTTCTCCAGTAGAGTGCTTGTTCTTCCATTAGCTGCCTTAATTGAGTAGACTGTTATATTTCAACACCTTATTAAATCGGAGGGAAGCAGGCCAGAGAGTATTACGTGAGAGTAAATTGATTTTGGCGCATTGCTGCTCATCTACTTTGGCCGTCTTTACACAAACCCATTCCTCCAATTATTGTTTATGGCTTGCCTCTTTGTCTCTGTTCTCTTGCTCATTCTCGTTCATTCTCCTCTCTTTTCTCTCACTTTCAACCATCCATAATATTTTGGCCTCGCTTAGCTTAAGTCCAGTTCCCAGAGGACACAGAAACCAACAGCACTTTGCAATTTTCATTCTTGTTAAATGCTGACAATGAGGTTTCCACTAGGCATCTACTTGGCTTTCACGTCATTATTTATTTATTTTTAATAGGAATTATATGAGACTGATATTCCTACAAATCCATATGCAATAATGACAGCCAAAAAAAAAAAAAAAAAAAACTGTCAACAGCTTTTCTGTGCTAAATTTTTCACTGCGTGTCTTTAATAAATCCTGACAGTAGTTTTTAACGCCAAGGGCCCTATCATACACCTGGCGCAATGCAGCGCGACGCAAGTGTTTTTTGCTAGTTTCAGCCAGACGCAGTTATCATTTTCACATCCTTCACCACGTTGTATAAATAGCAAATGCATTTGCGCCCATTTGGGTGCCCATGGGCGTGCTGGTATCCGCCACGGCACAAGCACAACTGGCTTTTAAAGGGAATGGGAGCTGAGACTCTGATTGGTTTATTGCACGTTACGCCCAGAACACACCCATTACTCATTAAGATAATAGGGACAACTCTTTTAGACCATGCGTCGGGCGTGCCAACCTTTTTTCCCGTCATCAAACTAGCAAAAGTGGATTTGGACATGCCCTAGGTGCACTTGTGCCGTGCGATTTAGACCATGTGCTTAGATTGTTAAAAAGGGCCCCAAAGTTAGTAAATCTGACCTTAAATCATTCCTAAGAAATAGCTTCATGAAGTGAACAGAGAAGGTGTTTTTTTTTTGGAAGAAATAAATACTTTTATTTAGCAAGGATGTATTTAATTAATTAAAATGACAGCAAAGACATTAATGTAACAAAATAATCCTGATAAATTGGTTTACAGTTTCAACAACATTGATAATAATTAGAAATGTTTCTTAACCACCACAACTGCAAATTAAAAAAAGACTAGTGTAGTTCTTTTAAATTATAATTATATTTCACAATACTGTTTTTAATGTATTTTTGATCAAATAAATGCAGCCTTGGTGAGCATATGATACTTCTTTGAAAAACATTTTAAAATCTTTAGTGTCAAACTTTTGAAAATGATACACTATGTAGGTCTGTTTTTTGGTAATAACTTGTAATAATTCATGAGACTGGTCTTTTTAGATTTCTCTGGGCATATTGAGACAAAAGATACCCATATTCCTACATCAGCAGTATTAGGCTTTTGTATAAGCATCAATATATAGGCAATATACTTTTTTTATATTTTAGACTGTGAATGAGGCCTGCCACCCGCATCACAACCACCAACGGAAAGTGTCTGCCCAGATCATCTCAGCTTTAGATGATCATCACCCTCCCTCCATGCTCAGAATACGGAATAAATAAATCCACCACAAATCCTCTCTCATCGCAGGGCTCTCTGTCGTCTGTGCAATGTGCAAGTGCAGTATATGCATAACCATAATCACAAAACATGCTGTCATTCCAGCCCATGCATTACCATATTTCATCCCACATGCTCTATTAAAAGATTGCACTACTTACCAACAGACACTTTTTACCGCTTCATGACTGCTTTAGCCAAGTCTCGGGATTCAAACACTACTGAACAAATGGAGAGATCCATTAAATCCATCAGTATCCCATCTCAAACTTCATTGGCAGGCTTAAGCCCAAAAGTACATGTGATAAAACCACTGAATACAATTTTTGGAAGCACAATAAGCATTAATGAAAATAGCACAATGAGGGTAACAGCAACTCATCTGCATGTTTAATCCTCTCTCATTTTGATCTGACTTGAATTGGCTAATAAATCTCAAAGTTTTTCGCATAAGTGATCTTGACCGGACCATGAGCCTGATCATGTCAGTAAGCAGAATTCAGCTTGCGGCTTATGTCTGATTCTACCATCCGGGACTGTTTGCAGATGTAGATTATGATTCACCTTTCAAAACACGGAAGCCTGAAGAGATGCATGAAAGTAAAATGAGCTTAATAATTCATACTATGGTGATTCCATGTGTTATATTATCTGCTTTTGAACGGTGTGGTGCGCAGCAGGGATGCCCATTGGCTCCTGTCAAAATACACACAAACCATTTGACTACTGACATATTGTAACATTAATCTATCTATCTATCTATCTATCTATCTATCTATCTATCTATCTATCTATCTATCTATCTATCTATCTCTCTCTCTCTCTCTCTCTCTCTATCTCTCTATCTCTCTATCTATCTCTCGCACTATATTTTTTTTCAAAACTTTTAAACAAGGTTTCAAAGGCTTTGCTAATTAAAAAAAAAGTTAAATGGAATGCTCTTGATATTTTATTCTAATCCTTTACATTCAAATTACAAATCTGCATCCTGTTCTCTACCTCAATTCAAATTAAATTCAAATGCAAATGGATTATTCTATTATTTTAAAAGGCACTCTCGATTCAGTTCTGAATGTCACTCAACCCTGCTTTAGTTCACCTCAGCATAGTTAATTTAAAGTGTAATTTATTCACATTTATAGTAAATTAATGTGTCATTAATTTTGTAGAATAACCCACAATGGACAAATATATTTGGAATTAGCTAAATGAAAAACAAATAATAATAAACCCGGAGTGTTTTGTGTCCATATAAAAAGTGCTTGCCGACATTAAAAATGGTAAAAGTATTCACATAAAAGATTAAATTCTTTTGTTCTAAAACAAATTAAATGTCACCACAAGACTGGTATAAACTAAAACCAAACTGTGGGCAGTTTTTTTTTTTTTTCAGTGGATGAATCTGGCACTCCACTCATAAACTCTTTATCTGCTGTTAGATTTGCTTTAGAAGCTGCACAGCTTATTGTGAGTCATGTACATATGGTAAACATTGACCTGCTGACTAATCGACTACTTTGCTGTATGACCAGTTCACTAATAAAAGTAAGTAGTGATGCAAGCCCAAGTATATCCACCTACTCATCAATGGATTTTTTCCCCTTACATTTACATTGGTTTATTCAACTTAACCCAAAGCCACTTGCAAGTGAGAAAATACTATAACACAAGTGATTCATCATAAGAATTGTATTGAATGCACTGAATTCATATTAAGTGACTTTTCCTTCCTGATGCTCACAGAGTTTCTCCAGGGGTTATTTGACCTTAATTTGTGGTTCTTCCTGCTCATTGCCCTTCAGGTTCCATTAAAACTTCTTCCAAAAAAAGCAGAATGAAGTCTTAAGACATGGCTGAGCATGTATGTCTTTCCGCTTCCCGCAGGTCTCCTGTGATGGCTGGAGGCTTGTTTGCTGTAAACCGACAGTGGTTCTGGGAGCTGGGAGGATATGACACAGGCCTTGAGATCTGGGGAGGCGAGCAGTTTGAAATATCCTTCAAGGTGAGTTAAAGCCTCTGCATTGATTCATGTACGCAATTCACAAATAATACATCCATTTTCACAGACTTTTCCAAGGCTGCATCTTGTTGTTGGCCTTTCAGACCAAAATAATCTAACAGAACAGAACAATAAGGCTCACACAAGACAGTGTCTCACTCCAATGCTTTGTGCAATCCAGGCCTTAAAATGGATTCCAAGACACACACCCAAAACCACATCCAATAGCTCATCGCCCCTGATCCATTGCGAACCTCTAACTATAGCTATACCAGATTTATTTTTCTCCCACTTAATGTGAAGTGCTCTGTCTGTCTGTCTAGACAGTCTTTTCTCATTCTTTTCAACAATAAAGCCAAAATGAGATTGGACGGCAGAGGTTATTTTCTTCACTGTGTTACTAACTGAAGCCTCAGAGCCAAACGCACACGAGTCGGCCAAAATAAGGCGGTGAAGATAGCGGAGCTGTGAGTCTGTGCACGTTTGTGTGTATGTGTATGTGTATGTGTATGTGTTTAGACTGGCTAGACTAGTGAAACTAATTAGATTGTGTGATCCAGTGATTGGCTGTGGCTGTGAAGTGATTCGGTTTTGATTAGCGGGGCCAAAACTGGCGCCGATGGATGTGAGGAAGTGTTCTATTTATCAGTTCTGACATACCTGCCACCCCACTCTTTTTCATTAGACTCTCACTTGTGCTGGCACTGAACTTTGTTATTGGAACACCATCCTCTGCACCTCTCTAGTAACCATGGCAACCGCAAAAAATAGTTTAGAGGCTAAACCGCCTGTTTGAGAGAATTTTTATCATTATTTCCTTTTTATGCACAGCCTATTTGTCTGTTGCTATTTGTCATAAAGTTGTCTGGTTGACCTTGACATATGGTAGTAACATGCCAAACAACTCTCCATTTGAAAACTTAAAGATAGCTGGTATTGTAATACAGTGTCTCCCTCAGAATCCAATGTGCAACTACAAACTAAAATAAAAGCCGAGGCTGATTAGGCTTGGCGTCATCCCATTGATTGGTTGCCTGCCACACTCCGTCCAAGTTCCATCCATCTGTTCGATGTAGGCAGCTTTCTAAATGCAATTCAAGTCATCTTAATATCTAAAGTCCTGCCATGGCTGCCTTCCTCCATGCTTTGTGATAAAAGAGGCTGTGAAAAAAATTTGAAAATTATTCCTAAAACTTCATTTGTTACATGGCTCCCTCGTTTATCCTCAAATGAGGGATCTGCAGGGGCTTTTTCACGCTCACTTTGTAGCATTGATGTTTAGAACGATTCTCTCCCCATAACGATGGGTCTGTGAAGTTAGCTTGACCGCTAACCCGCCGCCTGGCAGGAGAGATAGGTCTGTGCGGTTTGATATCTGCAGACAGCTCTCTCGGGCTCAACGGGTGACCGAGGAATAGAGAGAAACCATCAGACTCAACTCGTCCGACTTGAAGCCCCCCTCCCCTCCGCTTTCTCACCTCCCTCTGTGTGTCATTGGCCCTGGCCGAGTCCAGACTCCACCATGCCTGAGCCAATACTCGATACGGACAGGCACTTCAAAGTCTTGGCCTTAGTAGAACAGAAAGAGAGAGACGGGAAGGGAAGCATATTGAACACCCTGCTTTTTTTCTTTATCTTTCTTTTCTTTTGGTTTAAAGAGGAAAAGTAGAGACACAAGCATGAGGCAGTTGGAAAACTCTACTTCTTTCCTTCAGTGAAAGCGCCAGTCGATCCGTAATTGGAGCCTACGGCGAGGACGTTGCTTGTTTCTGGTTCGATGTGGAAGCGTAGCAGTATTTCTAGCTAGTCTGTCCACATATTCCCTGGAGCTCACAAGGATGTGATGCATGAGGCTTTCTGAGTTTTTTTCGATTGTCTAAGAGAATGCAGGAT
>NC_138727.1:41992196-42119696 GCF_965113295.1 Leuciscus leuciscus | reverse complement strand
TTGCAGTGCTCTTCACTTTGAAAATGTACTCTTCCAACAATCTGGAACCACACTTAAAATGTCTGAATATCCTGTGAAGTCCACTTAGCAGTGCACGGTTGGGTGACTGATATCAATACAGATCTGGAATACTATTAAACAATATAAAAAATAATACTGTTGTCAACCATTCTGTTCCTGGTAAAAGAAAACCAGGAAAATAAAATAAAATAAAAACTACTGATATAGTGATATTAATTATGATGAAAGGCCAGCTGTGCTTTACAACAAATGGGGAAAAAGAAACTTATATTTATATTTGTATCTTCTGTGAGAGATGTCACCATCATAACCTTATAAAACTCAGGTAGAAGTTTGACTGAGGCAACACTAGGTGGAGGCAGGAATCCAAAATGTCCAAAACCAATGGAGAGGAAAAAAAGAGAGCAGCAAAATGTTTTCTAACATAAATGTATTTTTTAATCTCATAACTTTCATTCTTCTAAGGCTGTCACTGGGTTGTCCTGGGTTGTAAGGCTGTCTTGAATATTCAACAAGTTTTGAATTATCAAACAAATGTTATCCAAATCCATCTGCAGCCTGATCTTCCTGAATTACTGTATTATTAGAACCAACGTTGGATAATAAAAGCTAATTTTCTAGCCTAATTGTTACCTGAAAACGCTCAGTCAATTCAGGGGTGCTACCACACCACTGAGAGAAGATGGAGGCTTGGTCACCTGACTAATCTCCTTGGTGATCTATGATGTAAACATATCACATTGAGAGGGAGCGAGTGAATGAGTGGGGCACAGATTTGATACCTATTTGATATGTAAAACATGCTTGTAGTCTTGTATATTTTAAGGTTTGATTATTTTATGATAATTTTGAGAATGTTTGATTCATGAATGGCAAAAATGCTAATTTAAAAGTAAAGTTCCTCTTTTTTCTAAATAGTTTAATAGTGCAGAAACTTGTTATGATCCCTCAAGATTCCATAGAAGACAAGATGTATTCATGCAAGAGTGGAAAAGTGAGTCTACAAACATGATAAAACTTTCAACGACTGACAATGACTGATGATTTTCGAATTGAAAATATGATTTCTGTTTATCTAAAACAATGCAATAATACATCACAATTCCATGACCATAAGATTGTCTCTCAACAACCTAGGTACATCTTGTACTTTGTCAGCACTACATCTTAAAAAAAGTACAAAGAAACAGAGAAAGAAAGAGAGAGAGCCTACCTAAATCCTCACAGCTGCCCACTGAACGAGAGGTGACCTCATTTTTTTGTGGGAGAGGACACAAAAGATCTGTCTCCATGACAACAAACCAGGAAAAAAAAGTGTTTGCTTGTACACACCAAATGTGGCCAGCACTACCCTTGGAGCCCTATTGTATAGGCCATGCTTTCCACTTGTGCTGTGGCACTGTTCACTCTGGGAAGGCCTGCAATAGTTGAGGCATAGATCAAGAGCCAAGTGCAAATCAAAATCTTTCAGCAAATGGCTGAAACTGCAAATCACAATTTTTTTCTCAATCTCTTTAGGTGAAAGTGTGTTTTTCTAGGTACAAACTTTCCATTAACATTCTACATTAACATTCTAAACTTTCCATTAAGATTCTACATTCCACATTAACATTTTAAACGTTCCATTAACATTCTACATTAACTTGCTGGGAAAAAAAGATGGGGAACCACATATTAAAATGGCTTTACATAATACAAATCTAAAAATACGCTACATTTCTATACATCAACCAGTATAGTATGACAGTCACCCTCTCCCACATTCACCATGCCCACGAATTACATCACGTCCCATATGGCAGCCCAGCAGCTTCAAACTAGTTCAACTCCACCCATAAGACACACATCCACACACACTCTCTCTCTCTTACTGATAGGTAGGTAATGGATTAGGGTCACCAGACTGACTGGCAGGACTAAAACAGGTTGTTGGACAGACTTAAGCCTTGTTTATGTGTAGCCACGTCAGAATGCACCACAAATGCATGTAAAAAGCAAGGCATGTATCACTGATGCCGAAAACATCTTGGTTACATCCACAGTATATAAATAGACATATAAACCATCACTTTAAATTCATATTTAGGACATGTGAGTGGATTGGGCCATGTGACACAGCTGGCAGTCAAAAGCAAAGCAGGACACTTGTCAGAGGTTACTAGAACAATGTATTTTTTTAGTAGACAAATTTCCTCAACCTCGTTTTTAAAATGATCAGTTTAGCCATTTTTAGACCGAATTGAATATGAATTTTAGACCCAGCTTAATAGGGTCCTAGGCCAAGTTAAGTTTCAAATAGATGGGAATATTGAGGTCTCAATTAGTAACAGAATCAGTTTTGTATACCTATACTTGAACTACCAAAATAGACCCCCCTCCTTAAAAAGTACTGATAATAATACAGGTGGTGGTACAATAGAAAACCACATGATAAATGAGTTCATCAAAAGTGTTCTGTCCAGGAAATATGACCAATACAAAGACAAAATGCCATCAGAATAACATACAACACTAAAATGATGCAATAAGAATGAACTAAATAATAGAAAATATAACACAAAACATCCTAATGTACATTAGGCTACTAATAACAAAAATGATAAGAATCAAAATAATTTATACAAAATTTAATCATAATGTGATATGTGTCAGACAGGGAATTCTGGTAATGTCCTTTTACTGTTTTTCCACTGAAACTTTACACAGTGTTTTCCTTGTTTACTTGCAAAAGTCATACATTAACAGTGTTTTACAGTAGATTTACATGAAATGCAGTGTTTACAGTTTTTCACACTATATGGTAAGGTAACTTACAGGTTTTATTGTAGCATACATCTTTTTAATTTTTTCTGTAAAAATTTAATATTTACAGTGTGCTAAGCAGAATGTCAGACCCACTCTCTGCGTAAAATCATGCTACATTTGAAAGAAATTCAGTATGTGGCATACTGTATAAGCAAAGTATGTTTTTGTTCTGTAAACATGGATTTTCAACATACAACAGTACAATCAATGTCAATAAAATTCATTTTCAGCTTTAAAGAAAATGCTGGGCATCCACTAATAGTAGCTCACAGTATGTTCATGTTAGTACAGTAGCAATATTTCAAACACAACAAAAGAGTTCCCCGGAGCTACTCTTCTACATTCGAATTCTCATTTACACTTTCTAAACCACCGGCGGTGGGTCTTGGCATTACATGTGTACTAGGCTGAATACTTTTTATTCATCATTACACCAATGGATAAAGTCTGATGATAAGAAGCAGAGATATTGTGAGCGCTAGGCCAGCAGGGGTAATGTGCTGCTGCTGCAGCTAGCCTAGCCTAGCACTGCCTCAGATGAGAGTATACAGACTGTAGGCCACTACACTCCACTGCATTGACACACTTTCATTCTGCAAATCTGCGTAATGCGTCAAGCACCGTATGAAATTTATATAAGCAGTATTTTATCTTTGGAACATTAGATTTAAATATCGACTTCAATAAAACATCATAAAACAAATCTTGGACCAAAATATCAAGTTTTTTTATTTTTTTATTTGTGCATTAGCAGCCAAGGTCACCACGAGAGCTAAAATCAATGGCAGTCTATGTTATGCTATTGACTGGTCTGGCTAGCTTGTGCCAAAACAGAGTTCCGCCCCCTGAACAACCCACATTTACACTCAGATTATCTGATATTGAGAAAGAAGTACACATGTAGTAGACCATGTAAACATCATTTGGGATATCTGTTAATGTTTAATTTTAAATGTACTGTTTTTAAAGTTGAATTATAATGAGAATAAATTAGATTTAATTAAGCTTTTTTGAATATTACCTTTCATGCAGTGTGTAATATAGCTGTTTATTAATGTAAAAGGTCAACAAAGTTTTAAAGATAAAAGTGATCGTCTCCTAAAAGAAAGAATCGATTCTGAACTGCTGAAATGAGTCGTCAGCAATTCCAGTCTCACGTCCTGCTTCAAAAGTGTAATAAATTGACATAATGCCAGCCTATAGTCTTCAATGGCTGCGCGCGATCAACGTCTACTTTGACTATAGTTGTAGCTGAGACCTGGAAGAGTTCGGTTCGTGTTTGGATTGCGTCGAGAAGATGCTGTTTTCTGTGCTGCGAATCACTTTAAAAGGATGAGGACTCACGCTGGAATTGATATGGGAAAAAAAAACAATGCCATTGTTACTGTTCGAATCATTGCATATACAAATGCTGAAGAAGCCTCTGGAGTAGAGCGGCACGATTCCGGTTAAACTGAAAATTGTTTCAAACAGAGATCACGATTCTCCCATGATTCTGAACAGACAACTAAACAAAATAACACGTAATTTATTAGAGGTTCTGACAAAATGTTAATTGCTGCAGTCTATTTAAAACATTTAATTAATCTGAATGAATTATTTTTTAAAAACGGTTTGAATGAATGATTAAATGACTCACTTATAAATACTTCACTTGTTTCATTACTGGATGAATCAGCATTTTTGAACGAATCTCTTAAATTAATGATTCAATGACAAATACATGGTTTAACAGTCACTTGTCACCATCTACTGGTGTATTGATATAATTGATACAATCGTTATTTGAAGCGTCACGTTACTTTCAAAAGGTGATTTGGTCTATTTTGATCGTTTCGGTAGACATCAGTGTTTATATCCAAACTATATAAACCAGTTCTTCTGTGATAATATGAATGATTGTAACACAGAAATAATGAAAGTGTTTGCTTGAAAAGACTGTTTGTGAAGCCGTTTCATACCTATACATGATTCTCTCTGGGTCGGCAGCAGCACAAAAGCAGATTTCAAGGTTCCGGTGTGAGTTTAAAAGACAGCCGAATCGTTGTCATTTAGAAATGAAATCGCATAGGTGTTTGAATCAAGAATGCGATCATTTAATGATTAATCGTGCAGCTCTACTCCGGAGCTAAAATTCCAACACCCGTTGTAAGCAGTAGACCAATCACAACAGACTGGGCAGTCTGACCAATCAGAGCAGTAGGCTCGCGAAAAAAAGGAGGGGTTTCGAGAGACTTAATCTTCGAACGAGCCGTTTTCAGACTCTGAGAGAAATTAGGTGAAATGTATATTATGTATATTACAATGTATATTATGAGAAAATTGCAGTTTTTTTTTTTTTTCTTTGATAGTTGTACTATAGGAGACCTCAAAATAAGCAACCTAATAGCATAATAAGGGCACTTTAATGAAGCTGCTTAAAAGTCACTCACCTTCACTTTCATGACTAAATAAATGCATACATAAAACATTATTCATTTTAGAAACATTGCGAAAAAGTCTCTATAGAAAATCCCCCATCATACAGGCACATAAAAAAAGGGGATATAAAAACCTCTGATCCTGATATTCTGAGATATCTGTCTCTGACGCAGATGCTGTGGCACTGGATTCCAAATTTAGCCAGGGCAAGAGTAGCCCTTGCCAAAAGCAGGCCATCCTCTGAAGAGAGTCTGGGGATGGAGTAGCAGAAATCGTAAAGTATCTGATAGTTAAAAGACCAAATGCCCTCCAAGAAATATTTGAGTCAGGAAACATATGTAAACTTCCAAAACATAACTACACATGAGCGAGCAGTCATGGACAACATACATGTATGGTGCGCAACTGCAAAATTCAAAGACTTGTCATATGAGGATACAAGTATTCAACATACAATTTAAGTGCTTAACATTAGCAGTGTCAAGCAACTCTGTAATGTTTGCAAAATTTGATTTATATTGCAGAGACACATTTATGTGGGCAAGTGTACATGTGCATACATACCCAATGGGATAGCAATCAGATTGATCACAAAACACAAAGCGACTAAGTATACAGTAAATACGTTGTGCAGTTAATAAATAACTCAAGCAATTCAATGTCTTTCACAATAATCCTGAATAGTAAATACAATACTTTTCTAGAAACTGTTCTAAAAGAACGATAAAGAGAAAAAGAACAGAAACAAAAAGAACAGTAAATGAACAGGTGGTTTTAACAGAAAAAAAGAGGGTCTTTTGCTGGAATAAAACATGGCTGGATAAAGTTTTGCACAGCAATTAAGTAATAATTAATTTGACTTTAAAAAGACCACAAGTGAAAATACTTCTATTTACATTTTATTTTCTTCTAATTTAAGGTTGTTATGAAACGGAAATTGTTATCATCTTCCCCATTATGACGTATATCCAAAATGTGATATTTATTTTGTCCATCGGGAATTGAGTGGATCATTGGAGCGAGGTCGTTTGCTATTGCTGCGATGTCCCTTGTGTCAGGGAACACTTCAGAGAAGAGAAGAGATGACAAAGCAAAGATTGCGATGGCACATAAAAAAAAAAAAATTTTTTTTTAAATGTGCACAGATAAATAATTTATAATAAACATATTACATAAAAATATAATTGTCAATTTTGATTGACAACTTTGTAAATTAAAAATATAGTAAAACATAATTTGTATGTATATATAGACACTGTACAGAAATTTCACAATGTCGTCTTATTTTGGTATGTCCTGCTTTTGCTTCAATTGCTCGAGAAATCGTGATCATCCATGTTATCCCAGCACAATCTGAGAATGTTCTAAAGAATCTTTTGGGCTTCAATGAAAGCAAAATATTTAAAGTAAGGAAATATGACCTTCTGTACAAACGAGTTAACATGGTCAGTCACGAATTTGCATTTGATTAGTCATAAAGAAAAATTGCAAAATATAGTAAGTATATATAGTATATATAGTAGGCCTATGGACCTCATTGTATAGAGTAGTTTGATGAAACTGGAAAAACCTAAGAGTGCTCAACCACAGTTTTTCATTTTCTCATTCTCTTTTCTGAAGACCAAAAAGTTGGCTTACGACCCAGTGAATCTATCTACAGCAATGGGAACACATAGCTCTGTTACACAAACTTTGAGCTTCATCCTATGATAGAAGAATCTTTTCATTTCTTAAGTTCATTTTGTCCCCGATTCTCAACAATGTATAGTGGTCCAGTGTAACTGAAAAGTGAGGGAGTGGATAGAGACGAGTACTCAGGGTGGTCCCTTCAGACTAGGCCCAGTCTCTCTGCTGACCCACTTTCATCTTAAGACAAGAACAGTCTCACTCCGTAGCCAACACTACTACAAGCACATTAACTGGATAAGGAGGTGATGAAGATACAGTCATACTATATGCACAGTCCTCCATGTTACTGTAAGGATTTATTTAGTAACCTTCAGGCCTGGCACAAAATGGAGACCGGCATTCTTTACGGAAAGGTCAAATATCGCTATATAGGACAGACTAGAAACGAACACTTCTTCAAATGGGGGTCAATGCAGAATCTTCACTGCATGCAGTATGTTAGCTTGCAGTCCTACTTCCGTGGCCCAATCGCTCACCATCCCTCCCTCTCTCATGCTCTCATTCTCTTCTCAATCATCCCATGCAAATCCTGCATACAGTCCCACTAGTGATGTCAGCATCTGGGATGTCCAGAACTGGGGTGGATATTTTTAGCCTGGTGCAACGAGTGATAGTATGTGTAGAAGAGAGAGAGAAAAAAATGGAACGACAGAGCAAATCTGTGTTGTGAGGAAATAATGAGATGGTCTATATTAAAATAGGTGTGTGTGTGTGTGTGTGTCGGAACAGGGAAAGCAAGAGGACATGCACGGCACGCACATCTTTCACACATGCATGTGTGTGTGTCATTATTAATGCAAAATATCCCAAAGGCTTAACTGAGTTCCTCACAGTGGCTGAATGATTTCTACAAATCTATCAGCTGACTGGAGGCGGAGACCAACGATTTATTCAAGAAGAGCCTCTTCTATCTCTCTCTCACATTACTACAGAGGCCAGGCTATTACTGCACCAGCATGGCCTCGTTCCTCTCCCACACCTAAATCAGGGACTCTGTCACAGCTGGGTCGGTGCGTACGTGCGAGCGTGTGTAGTTACTTTGTGCCACTAAGTACGGTTCAGTGAAAAACAGGCAAGCGAGATGAAACCATTAGTCAACATCAAATCAGAACTGACACTATTTACCTTCTTAATGCACATGTTCTTATTGATTTATAGGTGCAAACTATGCAAACTAGAAAAAATTGGATTGGCTTTGAAATATTTTATCTAGGACTGGAACAATGAGTTGATGTAATCGTCATTATATGCTTAATACGGCTGCGCTTAAAAAGCATTCTGTTTTATACAAGCTGCGGTGTGTGCAAGGTTACGAGACACAGCAACTAAAGACTAAATTTCTCTGCAACTGGTTACAATTGAACATTTAGCACTTAACGCTATTGTTGGTTATTTAAAATATCTAATGGATGAACTAGATGAGACTGGACTCATTTATTTAACTATGCGCTGTCAATCGTGGTAAAACTTCACGGTTTTATGGACACAGCCATGTTTTATACTGTCGCTCTGGTTAGTAGTTAGTTAGTTAGAATGTAGTTGTGACTTCAGCTGTTTGATCTTTAATCTCCTGAATGAACAAAACAGTTCAGGATTCACACTTGTAAACAATCGCTTCTGTAAATCCCAAAAAGTGACAGTGAATGCAGCCATAGTAAACATCTTTCCTAGGCCTACACTGCAGAAATCTTATCTTTTGGGATAAATAATATCATTAGGTAAAAGTTCATCCATAGATTATTTATGGTTATTATTTATTGGTAAATTAACCAAAGGATTATTCAACTATTGTTAGTTCCAGAACTAATTTTATCAAAAACTCTATATAACTCTAAATAGACTTTCCTTTTCCGCTTACATCGCCTAGATCACGCAGGCTTTTGGATAATGTAAACTGATTATTTTTCATTGTTTTAGCAAATTCATATTCATTGCAATTCATTTTGGTATGAAACACCCACTTTTCACCACCCTATCAATTCCTAATGCATAAAACTCAAACTTTTTTCATGGAATATCCTGTCCTATGGAAGTACGTCACATTCCAGAAGTAAAAGTGGGTTGCGAATTGAAATTCACACTAATATTAAAAACTACATTTTGCACTGGGAGAATTTTTATTTTTTTGTAGGAACACGTTTTACAAGATGTTGGTTTTGCTTGTAATGTAGGACACAGCAAAAGTTTCCACAGACACATAGAGAACAATGAGATTCAAAGTGAGAACAAAGTGACAAAAGTAATTCCTGGAAGAAAATGTATCATGGTTTCCACAAATAAATACCAAAACTTACTTATTTTTTATAGTACTTATACTGTAAATTGAAGGCATATATTTATAATACTTATAAATCAATGCCATGCATTACAAATTATATACTTATGTATAGCATAATTTTATTAGTATTCGTCTAATGTTAAAATAATTACAAGCAGATAAATTTAGGACAATATTAAGAACACAGAGCTCATTGTATGCAGCTGGTCTCATTGTAAAAAGGGTGGTAAGCACAGTAAGCTAACTTTACTTGTAGTAAGACCCATGAGGTTAGTCAAGGATTTATATTAGTCTGTACTCTGTATACAGTGATTACCCTGCACTGACAAGTAAAAGTCGCACAGTTTTAAAGATAATCTTGACACCTACTGTAGTTGGGCACACTGTAAAGCTGGTTGGTAAAATGACGCCCTCCTGAAAAAGACACAAGGCAGCAAAGGTGTTTTTGCTGCACTGATCTATGCTGCAGTTATCTGTGTTTTTATTACAAAATCTGTTTTTCACACAAATTATTATTATAGGAGCAGATAATCGATTAATAAAGACTTATTTTTGCATGGTTCCTTGTACAATACTATGTTCGGACATCAAACACTTTTATAGTGCCAGCAGTTCGCATCACATAACCAGCTCCATATGTATGGCATTTCTAAAGTAGTAAACTTGCTGAGTAGCTCGTCTGGTACAACACTCAGGGGCGTCAGTTTGTTTTGAAAAGTGGTGGGGACAAAAGATCAGATGAAAAAACATTACAGCAGGACGGGAAAAATATTGAATAACGGTGCATCAAAAATGGGCATAGCATAGGCCAGTCAACAACAGGAAAATACTCAGCATAAAACCCTCAACAATGTCGACTGCACATGTAACAGTCCCTGCAACACCAGCTTAACCGAACAGTGCCAAAGCACCAAACTGTAGAAAACAGCAGCGCGTTAAGTCAATGATTACAATGAAATTCATTACATATGTAAAAGAATACACACCATAAGCATACAACGCAACATATCTGCATCAAATAACACCAGATAAAATTAAAACAATGTGGGATTTGCAACCAACATAGAATGCAGTGCAGTTAGAGAACCAAATCCACAAAATGTGAAATCCTCCTCTGCCATCGCACATCGTAGCGTAACCAATATAAAGTGCCGTGATAAATACTGTCATTATGTATGCCACAAAAAAACCCACACTAAAATCCAAACTATTTTAAAACTATAAGATGGCACGCAGGCCCTCTCTCTCACGCACGCACGTACACACACACACACACGCACACAAAGCCAGTTTTTTTTATTGATCTGTAAATTACTTAATCGGCTACAATTAACAAAAGCAATCACAGTGCAAATATATGCTATATAAAAACTCCCCTACCTGTACTGTTGATCAACATCTTCTCTTAAAGTTGAAAAATGTTAAAACTTCAAGAAGAACTAACGATGTTAGCCGGCTAATACATGGATAAATGAAACCTCCTCCCCAACACTTCGAGGTTTGAACGTAGTGCATCATGTCCATCCATTCCTGCTCAGGCCAGAGCGCAAATCCATGAAGCTGGAAAGGAGCGGTAGTCCCATGGAATTTCGAACTAACGTTAGCTAACTTCCCGCTTGAGGGCCGAGAACCGGCTTCTGTTGTTTACAGACCATGCAGCCTCTGTGTAGCTAGCTAAACGTAGAGTTCAATATAAGACTGACATTGGTCAGTAGCCAATCTGCGTGTTCGGGACGTGGTTTTGCGAAGGGTCAATTGGACGGAAACCCGCCCAATATGGCAACACTGCACAGGATAATCAATTGTAGAAAAAAGCAGTAACATAGCTAGCTAAACATTTAACCCTTTCGCACGTACGATCACACCGGTGTGATCAGTCTAGGCTGGTCCCTGGAGCGTACGATCACACCTGTGTGATTAGAACGGTCAGTGCATGACGAAGACCTGAAGACCTGGCTGCGCTCTTCAATGTCACAAACCTGAATCAACAGTGTGGCTGTTTGTCATGTTCACAGAGAGAGAATGTATAACTTGGACAAGAAGAAACTGTGTCAAGAATTTATTCAAGTTACTGATCGGCGCATGCATGTTTTTGGGTCATTTTAGAATCAGTAATAGTTTATTTTGTTTAAGTTACTTTTTTTGGACAATGTACATTGTTTCTTTCTGTATCTAAACTGCATTGCATGTTTTATTTTGTGCAAATAAACCTTTAACATTTCTTGGTTCGCTTGATTTTTCTGAACATTTTAACCAAATGCTTTCAAAAAGTGGTGGGGACAAAATCAGCCATTTCAAAAAGTGGTGGGGACATGTCCCCAGCGTCCCCAGTGTAAATGACACCTATGACAACACTGTACTTGCAATGCGGAGTACAAGTCCTTTGAAACACGAGTTACGACAAAAGAACTTGGCATGCTTTTTTATCTCATGTTTGCTATTGTTAACACTATCAGTTTAGGGTAGGGTTTATAGGGGGTAGGTTAATTTCAAATGTAATAGAGCATTTAACCATTTAGCACCACTCACTGCACATTTAACTCTTTCCCTAACAGCGTTTTTTAATTTAAAAGTTGCCAGCCACCACCAGTGTTTTTGATCATTTTCACAAAAATGTCACGGCCCCCAGAATATTGTGTGATATGAATATCTGAACATCCAATATGTCAAACGAAAGAACAGAGACTCTGCTTTAAAAAAAAGTTTTAGTCTAGCTTCATGCATTCCTTTTTTTAACAACACTTGAATGTGGGTAAGGTTCATAAAAAAAGCAACATTTTGAACAAAAAGCTGAGAAAAATCGACAGTCTTTGACACCCCCTATTTTTGTCAAAGACTACAACGTACATAAGCAAAGCTTTTATCGCTTGTTTCTGCTCCTTTTGATTCGGAGATTCTCTACTCTTTCAGAAGTTGCGTAATAGCACCCTCTACCATATACTAGTGAAAACAAAGCAGGAAAATTCCGTCAATGGCAGAGAAAGAGTATATTTCCGAACTAACGCGATATGTACAACCACCAACATAAATAAATATTTCCATATTCACGGTTTTAGACCAAACTGAACATTCTTTTAGCACCACTCACTGGACATACATTTCAAACATTTAAAAGTGTTGCAAATTGTGCAAGCAAAATATAATTTTGCAAAAATGTTGCCTCAGCCACGTTTTTGCACTGAGCCTGGGTTGTAAATTTCTGTCTGTTTCTGATGCAAAACTATCATATGTCACTTGACAGCCATAGTGATGGAAAAGTGCAGCTCAAAAATTATCTCCTTTTGTGTTCTGTGGTGAAAAAAACAAACAGGTTTGGAATACCATGTAAATAGGTGAACTTTCCCTTTAAAGGGACTATGTGTAGCTTTTTAGGTATTTTATTATCTAAAATCAATATTTTTATTCATAAATATGCCCTCAATGGTGTACAAATACCTATGCCAATGATCAGACTAATCCTCGTAAACGAAGAATTTATTATCTTTATATACATAGGACGGGTAGGTCCACGGAGGCTTCCATGTAGTTCCGCCATCTTGAAAAACTATAATAGCAGAGAGGAACAAAAAGTACTAGGCCAAGGCGTTTCCACAACGCGTTTTCGTTCAGAACCAGCGTCACGTGACTGAAGCCAGCAGAAGCGGAGGAGCAGAGCAGTGAGAGGCGCTTGTCATTGCCGCGGCAAGTTTAAAAGGATGCACACTGCACGATTATTTATACACCGTTCATTCATACATATGCTGAGTCACAGGATAAGGAGTCCTTGTCGTCGAAAAAGTCCAAAATAGACCGTGAAAGGAAACGTGACCGGAGATTACAAAAACAAGGGTTAATGTCGGGATAGCTAATGCAGGAGAAAGCTTTCAAAAGAGACCCTGAAGTTGCCTGCTTTCTTCTCGACAGGTAAGTCAATGTTACGGTCTTAATTACAAGCTTTTTTTCATTGCTTGGTTGTGTACTTTATTATATAGACAGTCGAACATTTATAGTTAAAAGTTAAACAGGCTCTTTGATGAATAGCAGCTATTGAGTAAAGGAACGTTAGAGAAGGCTCTGATGATGATGATATCTAACAATGCACGTACTTCAAAAAATATAACGAGTAAAGGCGGCATTACTACTAATTAACATAGTTAATGTTTTTCACAGTCAGTAATTGATAACTGTAACATTCTTGTTTTCGTTGTTTCAAGTTTCAGTTTGTTTTAAATAACAAACCTGTTCACCCGATGAAAAACTCGAAGTGCTATTATAAGACATCCTGTCATAGCTTTTTGGTACATAACGGCAACCATAGATGCAACGCGCATTTGAAAAAGTGAGCCGCTGGAGAGCATTATTCGTTTGAATGCAAAATACAATTTCACCACTAGATGGGAGAAATTCCTACACACAGTCCCTTTAAAGAACAAAGGGACAGATGGCAAAATGTCAGCCTCTAAATCACTTAACTGTAAAGGAATTGCCACGTTAAAAAAGTGAGACCTGGAAAAAAAAAAGTGATAATCAAGGTGTAGACACTTGTATCTGCCTCAGTACAGACAATTTATACCACATCTGGTGAAAACTAGTCTGCTTTGTGGCACTTTCCATGGGGTACAAAATAGGGTCCGATGAAGTGAAGAATACTTTTTCAGCAAACGGTCAGAGAAAGAGGAACTTAACCTACATAAAATGATAAAATGGTCTCAGAAGGTCAAATTACATTTGATTAGTACATGGGATTTCTAATTTTTCAACCCTGTTACCAAAGATTGGGACAAAAGCAATATAAAACAAATATAGCGTATATGTATAAAGCAATAAACATTAAATAAACCTCAAAATTTAATTAAAAATAAAATTGATCAAATCACTACAGCTGAATGGGTAATAGTGGTGCATATTTTGCCTATATTAAGCTACCACTCAGAAAAGTGGTTTAGGATGACTTTATTTCCCAATACCTAAAGAAACAATATTTGTCTGATCGTTATTCTCACAATAGTTTTTAGTAACAGGGTTGAATGTTTACATTTTATGGCTGCTGTGACTACAATTTGTGGTAATTTACTTGTCTTCATGTCATGCTGTAGAAAATGGTGAATAAAATTAGTTACATTTAAAAAGATTAAATTGAACTTCTATTCAACCGATTAAAATTATGACAGTTGTATGCTTTTAATTGTTGGATACAGTCAAGAAGGTCAAGACCTCTGGGGTAGGACAGGCTTAATCTAACATTACATCATATTTTATCAAAATATCTAATAATTATTTCAACCAAACATGGAATATGTGCCTAAAATGGTTTACAAAAACATAATGGGACACCAAAAAATATCCTATTTGTGAGTGTTGCCCAGTGCGCTTAAAGCTAAGAAAACTTAAAGATTTCTTCCTTTTCACGGCCTCTTTGCTAACTCACACCTCATAAACATAACACACACATGGCTTGGCTAGACAAACATACAAGCATATATAAATAGCTTTTGACATATCTGTATTAGCACCAACTTCAGTGGAAAGTTTCTTTACCTCAAATATAGACCAATTGGTTTATAAATGAGATGTGTCATCTTCCCATTTCACAATTGTGCTCCTCTACAGGCCTGACCAGCTCTCTAGCTCTCTATTACGGACAATCACAGAAGACTCACAAGCAAAATGGAGAAAAGCAACCATGAATCCTAGGGCAATATCACAATCTCTCTCATAACACTCGTACAACAGGAAAACCAGCTGCCAGAATTGTTATTCATGATGCTACAAACTTAATGCTGTAAAACCCTTGCTGGGACCAAAATGGAGGATGCATGCTTGATTCATCCTTTTCTTTCCTCATGTTGTTGTGATTGCTTCACCTCTATAGACTGCTTCAAAAGCTCCTCTCAATCGGCACATCAAATACAGAAACCTTACATGCCCAGTTAAACAAGACACATTGATGGAGAATGGCAGGTAACTAATACGCTAGGCTAACAAACATTTATGGCAGGGTTCCTCAAATCCAGCCCTGGAGTGCCCCTGCCCTGCTGAGTTTATATCCAATCCTACTCAAAGACACCTGAGCAAGCTAGTCAAGGTCTTCGGAGTTACTACAAAATTACAGGTAGGACAGTTTGATCAGGGTTTGAGCTAAACTCTGCAGGGCAGTGGCCCTTCAGCACCGGATTTGAGGAACCCTGATTTACAACCTCTGGTCCAAGGTGAATCAGAGGTCCTGGGGGACCCACCTGGTGTCATGTAGCCCCTCGGAGAAGGGGAGATGTGGGTCGAAGGAGGGGGCGGTGGAAAGTGCTTATGGTGGTGGTAGTCCTTCTCACTGCGAGTGCGGATGCGCTCTAAGGCCCGCTCCGATAGATCAGAGCTGGGCCAGGCCCGCCTGAAGTTGGTGCTGCGGGTCTTCTTCATGCTGGCAGGTTACCCGTGGCGGGGAGAAGGGGGAGGGGGAGGGGGAGGGAAGAGGGTAAGGGGAGGGAGGGGGTGGGGAGTAACCTGAGGTTCAGTCCCTCCCCCACATTGGCAGGGGACACCCCAGTCCAGGTATCAGGCCAGAGTCATGGTAAGGGCGCTCTCGCACATGCACCCGTGCGTACGCATATACACACATACGCGCACGTACGCACGCGAACAGGGGGTGACACGTGGCGGCGCAGGCAGGCGTGCTCAGTGGTTGGAGGTGGGCGTGGGAGCGCTGGGATGGGCTGTCCTCTGAGGCATCACCCTTGGCTGGAACAAATCCCACCGACCCCCTGCCAAACATCCGGATTCGTGTGCCACGAAGGGCACATTACATCGCCAGGCACTGCGGGGATGGGAGAAGAGGGGGACGGCAGGGTGGGACAAGAAGGAAAACGTGAAGCAGCGCAAAGACAATTCCGGACAATGCGTGTGTACCAAACACACATATGAGTTTAAGCAAGGTGCATCACGATGAAAGGATGGAGTGATGAAGGAAGATAGAGGAGGGAGGGAAGATAGGGTATAGTGAAGGGAGGGAGGGAGGGAGAGAGAGAGAGAGAGAGAGCGAGAGAGAGAGAGAGAGAGAGAGAGAGAGCGAGAGAGAGAGAGAGAGAGAGAGAGAGAGAGAAAGAGAGAGGCCTGCCTGTCCAACAATAGCCCAATTCAGCACGATGGCGGCAGCCCCTCGGACAAGTCCGCTGAAAAACAAAAGGCCTGCCTGGAAAAGAGAAAATGCAAAGGGGGAGGGAAAAAAAGAAGAAAGGCGAGAACGGCCTCTGAGGTGACCTCGAAGCTTTGGTGATCTCAGTCCGCAGACAAGCCCTTGTCAGCCTCCCTCGTCTCCAGCTCTGCCACTAGCCTCCGTCGAAAACGACGACACGGGCGAGGGGAAGGCAGAAAAACCACGACGAGGGGGAAGGTGGAAAAAATGGAAACTGCAGATGCGGAAGAATGGTCCTCCTCTTTTGTTCCGTAATTCCACAGTGAAGGAGGACGGCGGCTGCGAGGCTACATGCTCATTCACGCGACTACATCTTGTCTCCGAGGCTCCCTCCTCTTTCAATGCTGCTGCCGTCGCTGCTGCTGCTAACACTGCTGCTGCCAGCACCTTATGAAAGGGGTGTGTGTGTGAGAGTGTATGTGTGAGTGAGGGGGGAGGCAGGAGAGCAGCAGAGCAAGCGATCGAGTGTGTGAGCGCACGGCAGAGGCTCTACGTGAGCGTGCGTGTTTCGAGTGCGATTGAGAGCGAGTTAGCGTGGATGGAAAAGAAAGATGGGGAGAAAAGGAAATAATAGCAGGGTCCATAAAGGAAATTAAAGACTGAATGGAAAACACATGCAGATCATAGCAGGTGTCCTAGAATAACATGTAATATAAAAATGTTTAAAACAAGTGCGTATCTTCTCCATCTTCCCCACGACCTGCTTTAGTTCTATGCTAATTGTACAAGAGTATTTGTTCTGTTCAATTATAAAACAGAGAAATGTGTAAAACTGAATAAACAAAGAATTGTAAAACTCATCCACTACTTCACCACTCTACACTACACTACTCCATCAGGACACAATTGTATTTATTTAGACATTGTAATGACACTAAAGGGATACTGGACCCAAAAATTAAAATTCCCTCGTCATTTACTTACCCTCATGCCGTATGACTTTCGTTCATCTATGGAACACAAACAGAGATTGTTAGAAAAGTATCTCTCTTTTTGAGTCTATTTATTGCAAATGGATGGGTCCCTCAAAGCTGAAGCTTCAAACCAATCAAAATGAACACAATGGTAATGGTGTTCTGAAGCAAAACAACAGGTGTGGGAGAAAAATACTAATATTTCAAATGTTAATATTATAAACAATCACTTCCTACCAACTGTCATACATGTGCGCTTGACGCAAACATCGGCACGTTGTGAAGCGTGACGTGAAAATCACTCAAAAAGTGCTGACAGTTGGCAAGAGGGTTTACAGTGTAAAAAGTTACAAATATTAGTATTTAGTCTTACACAAACCAACAACTGGGGTCCTATAGATTACTGCCATGTTCATTTTGCATTGTTTTTGAAGAGTCAACCCATTCACTTGCATTAAATGGACTCACAGAGATGGAATATTTTTCTAAAAATCTCTGTTTGGGTTCCACAGAAGAACGAAAATCATATTCATCTGGGACAGAATGAGGGTAAATAAATGATGAGAGATTTTTAATTTGGGGATGAATTTAAATGCAGAACAGCTGGAGAGAGCTGAATGACCAAATGCCTTTGAATAACATCATTTGTGAATCATTATGCACACAAATGTATCCTACTTAATATAAAAATATGCTTGAAATCATGAAATATCACATAAGATGAAGACTCCAGTTGTCTCAGTAGTATAATAATAAAAGGTAACACTTTATTTTACACAGTATCCTTGTTACACGTTACATGGACTCACTATAGTAATGACAGTAAATTATGCATAATTACAAACAACTAGCCTCAAACCAAACCCTATGGTAAATATAGCAATTAATATTACTCAATGCTTATGTATAATTATACTAACAAGGGTACCTTGACAGAAAATGTAATCCCAAGCAAATTAGTTTGCATGTAGTGGGTCATCACGTAAAGATCACATGACCAGAAAACAACTCCCTTTATCTTGGTAACCCTCTATTATTGGTCACTTTCGCTCTTTAAATACATTAATCATGGCTAACAGTGAATATTGCATTTCTACAATGGCATAACCACAAACAAAACATACCTATTAAGATGCACTTAAGTAACTTGGTATTTTTGACAAACCTAGTTGATATCCCAAGAATAATTGAACTTGAATGCAGGGGACTCTTGATTTAAAATCAAGAGGAGGAGGAGGTTAGAGGCCAACAAAGCATGACAAAACACCAATGCCTTCCCTTCAAGCTGCTCCCACCCCCTCTGCAATTAAAATGAGAGAATGTGACCACAGCACAAAACTTCGTGCAAGAAGGCGTTACGGAGGCTAAAGGCTAACAACAAGCAAGAGGGGGTGTGACACAACATGCTGTGAACATGACCTCTGTGAGTCAGCATTAAAAGTTGGAGGGACTCATTTTACAGTAATTTATAGTAGAAACTTAATCTATCTCTTCTCCTTTTTAATCAAATGTAACAGAGGCTCCGAACCTCCCCAGTTTCAGAATATTAACTCTACAGATGGTTTTGTTCTAGTCATGTATTATACCTACCTACCCATATGTAAATGTCACAAACACAACATATGTGCTTTCTTGTAGTAATCATGGTAGCACTTTATTTTACATTTCAGTTCCCCATGTACATATTATAGTAATTAAAATAACTGTGTAATAACTAGCTACTAACCTTGAACCTACCCCAAAACCTATCCTTAAACCATGTAGATACCTTGTTACCCAGTTCATTCTTAGGTAAGTAGCCTTCACTGTAAGTACATGTAAGTGCATGTACTGTAAAATAAAGTGAAACTGTAACAATGTATCTAGCAAGAACATAACTGCAGAATATCACAATAAAATCCACAATAGCTGATACATTTAAGCTGATTCAATGGAGAGAGTCGTTTTGAAATTTCTTAACTTGTTCAGAGAATAATTGCTACAAATATACACCAACAAACAATATACAGGCTACATACACATATTAAAGTATAAAGTATGAATAATGTCTAATGTTTCTAATCACTGATATTTAGTTTTGATCATTTTACAATGAGTATAATCCTAACATACCATCTAGTGGTACAATAGTGCTACTATGAGTCTCAATTCAATACATGAAACAAGTCAGAACAGCGTATAAACACATGACAAGTATTACTTGCTTTGTATTTTTTGTACACTACTGTTCAAAGGTTTAGGGAAAGTAAGATTTTTAAAGATTTCTCTAATGTTCACTAAATGATGAATTTATTTGAAAGTTTTTTTAATTAAAATCTGAATTGTAAAATATCATTACAATTAAAATTTTCTATTTTAATATATTTTCAAATGTAATTTATTCCTGTAATGGAAAGCTGAAATTTCAGCATAATTATTCCAGTCTTCAGTGTCACATGATCCTTCAGAAATCATTCTAATATGCTGATTTGCTTCTCAAGAAACATTTATCATTATTACCAATGTTAAAAAAAGTTGTCTTAAGTTTCTTAAATGTCACTATAGATTAATTGAATGTATCATTTCTGAAAAAATATATATATAATAAAATCCTACTAACGCCAAACGTAAAAGTTTTATTAAATAATAAAGTACTAGCAGCATTAGTATTAATATTATTTAGTGTTAGTGTAAGTATGTGTGGGGAATGCAATTCAATAGCCCAATGTCAACAAAACAAGTAAAATAGTAAATCTACTAAATAGTAAATACTCCTCTTCCCTTATCGACTGAGGGCCTTCAGCAGGTTCAGCTCAGGTACATTTGAGGATGAAGGCCTTGTGCTAACCTCTTCCTCACACCGTCCTATGCCCGTCTGCTTGCTCATCTGCTGAAATCACTAACTATCCTGCTTGGCTGCGGACTGGAGGACGGGGGATTGGATTAGAGAGTCAGTGTGAAGAAAAAAAAGAGTGAAGGCGAAGCTGCTCTGGTTCATTCATACAAAAAGGAAAGGGGGGAAAAACACCAGCCATCTTATTTCTGAGCCGCAACAGCAGCCGTAACCATGGCGACGTTGCTTGATGAGCTCATAGGCTCTGCAGTAGGACATCTCTAAAAGGTGAATGGTGGAGAGTAGACACCGCTGAAAATATGGAGAGGGGCTGAGGAGGATTTGATTGCTTTTTAGGAGCCATTTTTAAATCAATAAAAAAAGTTATATTATTGTTATTATCAATACCAACAAACTGATCTCTCTCTCTCTCTCTCTCTCTCTCTCTCTCTCTCTCTCATTTATATAGCTCTGGAAAAAAATTAAGAGACCACCGCAAAATTAGCAGTTTCTCTGGATTTATAATTTATATGTGTCTGTTTATTTATCTATTCATTTTTAACAACACAATACTAATGTTTTAACTTAGGAAGAGTTCAGAAATCAGTATGGGAACATTGTCAGAGCAGAAAGAAGCATGTTTTCTTCCAGGAAAACATTGTACATTGCTTGAGTCACGTGTCCTTCACAAAGACAAATCTGCCTGATTCTGATCTTCTCGGATGAGTCCAGTTTTCAGGTGATCCTCTAATGTTTAGACAGAGACCTGGAGAGGCCTACAACCCACAGTCTTTTGAATCCACGGTATAATTTGGTGGAGGATTGGTGATGATCTGGTGGTTCTTCAGTAAGGCTAGAATCAGGCAGATACGTCTTTGCGAAGGATGTATAACTCAAGCCACATACAAGATTATCCTGAAAGAAAAATAGCTTCTTTCTACTCTGACAATGTTCCCCAACTGGAAGGATTGTTTTTTTCCCGCAGGACAATGCTGCAATCCACACAGCCAAGGCCAATCAACGTGTGTATGGAGGACCACCAGAACAAGACCCTGTCAATGCCATCACAATCTCCAGACCTGAACCCCACGAAAACCTCTGGAATGTAAGCAAGAGGGTCACCAGCCATTAAATAAAGACAAGCTGCTTGAATTTTTTCCACCAGGTGTGACAAAGTCACCCAACGCATGGTTATTCCACCAAATACTGATTTCTGAACTCTTCCTAAGTTCAACATTAGTATTGTGTTGTTTAAAAATGAATATAAACTTGTTTTCTTTGCATTATTCGAGGTCTGAAAACATGGCATCTTTTTTCGTTATTTTGACTTGTTGTCATTTTCTGCAAATAAATGCTCTAAATGACAATGTTTTTATCTGAAATTTGGAAGAAATGTTGTCAGTAGTTTGAAGAATAAATCAAAATGTTTATTTAACTCAAACAGATACATATAAATATAATAAATCCAGGGAAACTGCTAATTTTGCAGTGTTCTCTTAATTTTTTTTCAGAGCTCTATACACACACACACACACACACACACACACACACAACAATAAATCATAACATATAAAATAACTCAAATATAATTAAAATCACCTAGTTATTGTGTTTCATCATTATTCATCGGTTTTAAACTGTTTAATTGTTCCGTCTCAACTTGATCTACCATGTGTCTGAGCTATAGATTTTATTTTATATGTTTAATTGATATAATAGCTTTTTGAAGATTTATTAACATGTTAAAATGGTTACAATATAATCATTAATAATTAACTAAAATGTTATTTTTACCATTTAATTTTTTTAATTAAAATTCTAATTACTATATTTAAATATATATGATATCACTCACAAGACAAACCTCCATGATTTATATTAAAACACTATATTTGAGGGCTGGATGCAGATAGAAATTATACTCCGTGCCTCTAGATGGCAGCAATGCATCAATCCATATCATGAGTTTATTTCTGTCAGCCAGGCAGGTGGAGCATACAGCTTGATCAATATAAATAAGCCTGTATAAACAACAGAGTAAGACACCACACAAATTCACATAGTTTACTTTAAGGTCACGTCACTTTTGACAAATCACAACAGTCATAATATTATACTATGAAGTAGTATGAGAACAAGTTACATTGTGATGTAATTGTCATGTAAATTAATTAAATTAATATTTAATAAATTACAATAAAACTGAAATGATGCTGCATGTAACTTAATTACAAATCAATCAATCAAAATAGGATTGAGCTTGATATAAAAAGTTAAATAAAGAAATAAATGAAAGAATGAATATCTAAATGTAATATTCTAAAACTCCACAAACAATAACACATTTCTTTCTGTCATGGGTGTCACTATAATACAGGGCACACAAACAGTTCCACAAAACCTCTCTAATCCAAGTTGAAATTCTTTTAAATGGGTGACCTCGACAGTTGAGATTTAAAAAGGCCTGCCCTGAACAAACACTGCACAAATGCTCCATTTAAATAGGGAATGAGACGGCAAGACTTGATTACAACTCTATATAAAGTGTAGAAAAAAGCATGATATCAAGCTTTTTTTAAACTCCAAAACATTCGACAGGGTGTAAAATAGAAGCTTACGGAAGGAAAATGTAGGGGTCTTCATTAAATTATTTGTTTCTTGAATAAACATTTTGAGCCCTAATAAGAGAAGACTAAGAATGTGTTCACACTAGTAGTTCTGTTCTCTGGGTTCTTTTGGTCCGCACCAAAAGATACATTTAGTCCTGGTTCGCTTAGCATTCACACTGTCATTTTTAACACTAAACCTAAAAATACAACACAAAAAACAGCGTTTATGACGTGTATATACAGTGCCCTCCACTAATATTAGGTGTGTTCGATATCGGCTGCGGCTGGAAGTAACCGATCGGCGAGAGTAGCCGTGTGCAGGCGGGGAGGAACTGCAAACGGAGACGTGAAGTCGGACACTTTCTGGTTACCGTAGTTACCGCTCACGAGGTGTTTGCATACTTTACCACAGCTGAAGTGAAATAAATGCAATATTTGCCAAATAATACACAGATGTTTCAGAGACATTTTCATTCAATACTTTATGTACTGCTTCATACAGCGTCTGTTTGAACAAGAATAAAGTTCAACATAAGCTACTATCAATGAAGGGGAGTCTACATTTTTTAATCAGTTTTAATTTGATAAACATGACACAATATAACATCGCAACTACATGAAAAGAGTGTTTACTGTTATAAAAAACTGATTTGTGAGCTTTAGAGGAACTAAAGGTGTTCGAATAAACACGAAACACACGTGATCGTTGTCATGTGGTGAATCATGTGACACAGCTGTGTCATCATCAGAGTTTATGCCAGGGGGGTAATCCAGCACCCGTAAAGCGTACTATCCCCGGGGGCCGCCATTGGCTAACAAGCCATCACCTGCTGTTAGCATTCCATTGACTCCCATTCATTTTGGCGTCACTTTGACAGCGAATAACTTTACATCTGAGGCGTTTAAAGACTCTATTTGTCCATTGTTTATTTCTAAAGAAACACGACAATGTATAAAAGGCTCCATTACCTTGTATCTTACGTTATGGCCCCGTAGAAGCAGTTTTTGTAAAAATAGGCTAACGATTGCGTCATAACCACGCGACTCTCTGGAAATTACCGTAAAGACAGGAGGAGAAGCTTGCAGTCAATCGGGGGGACGTGGAGGCATAAAGTCAGATAAAGTCAAGGGAGAAGCCCATAGAGAGTCATAAAGTTGCTCCTGCTCCTAGCTCATGAACAGCTCCTACTCAAGCTCTCCGTCTCTGCAAGATTCGGAAGGGAATGATTCAGATTTCTCTTGGCACAGCTACAAGAAGACTTACAACTGTCAGACAGGTTGCTCACGTCACATCTACGTTACCAAGGTCAGTTTGAGTGTGTGCAGTACGCTCAGCCATCAGGAAGTGAGTGCTTCTAATTTGCTTCACTTTTCTCCGTTGAAGTCTATGGGGTCGCTGTGTCCATTTCTTTTACTGTCTATGGTTCATGCAGCCCAGTGCAGCCGCTCGAGAAGCTGCGCTGGCTGAGTTCTCCGGCTACTCTCGAATCGCTCTCGCGGTACTTGGATGGCATACGTCACAGTCACGTGGCGTCAGCGCTGTATCCAGTCGGACAAAATTCCTAACCGGCATGCACTGCTTCAAGTCAGCCGCCGATCGGTCTGCGCAGAGCTGCATGAAGTCGAACAAGCCTATTGGCACCTAGGGGTGGAACAATACATCGATATGGATGCATCGATCAAACCTCTAACGATACGATGCATCAATGCCACACGTAAAATATCAATATGAGTTACCTTTATTTTGAAACTCTCAACGTCCTCAAGTAACGTCCGTCTATACACTTTAAAAAAAGCACGCATTTTCGTTTACTCACAATACTGTCTGCCGGTGTGTCTTTGTAACGTTAATCTCATCAGCTGAAATAGACGCGTAACAAGATTGACTGAACCCTAAACAAGTTTTGTCACAAAAGCCTATTGTCCACTGTCAAGGCATCGCGAGTTCAAGTTTTACAGCAGAAACTGACAAGCACCCTTCTTGTTTGTTGACACAACCCGATACGTTTTAGCGAATCAGTGCGCAGTATTCAGGTCAGGTGACAAGGCTGCTAGTCACTTCGAAAAGACGTGCTAGCTGAGGGGAGTTTCGTCAAAACTGACTAAAAGTGATCCAGGATGGATAATTTAAACGAAATTGATGAACCCAAGATATCTTCTTCGGGGTTATAACCTTTATAAAGCAGCATGTTACAGTGGTGAGGGAAAAGCTCCCTGTATTGCGTGTAATCACAACAATAAAGTTTGTCAGGCGTCTATGTCAGCTGTGGAGATTAAGAGATTAGTTATATTATGTCATAGAAATTACTTGGTTTTGTTTAATTCTGAAACATGAAATGTGGAGTTATTTGTTTTTGCCAAAAAACAACTGTTGGAGTTGTCTGCTTTTGCTAAATAACAATCTTTTAATATAAAAAAAATACTTTTAATGAACTTTAGTTTTGTAAGTTGCCTGTATTTTTTTATTTTTATTTATCTGTTAATATTACTTAATCAAAACAACCCAGCTGCAGTTTGATTGATATTACTAGGAATGCACAATAAAAAAACATGATTTATGAAAATGAACAAGAACGGAGTGATCTGTTTTTGCAAATGAACTCTTCTGTTGTAAATGTCCCAATTGGGAGAGGGTGTGCAATTTTCACACAGAGTTCATAAAATGTAACTGGTTGTGTAAACTTGGCACATAATATCTAAATATCGATAAATTGATCAATATAGCAAAAAAATTTGAGGTATCGGCAAATATCGTACCGCTGGCTGAGAGAATCGATATCATGTCATATCGTGATGAACTGTCCAATTAACACCCTTTGTAAATATGAGCAAAGGTGGCTGTGAAAATAAATCTGCATTGTTAATCCTTTTGATCTTTCATTCAAAAAAGAATGTTCTCTAGTTCACGTTGGACATAATTATTGGCACCATATTATTGCAACGTCCTTTTGGCCAAGATAACCAAGTTTTCTCCTTAGTGCCTGATGAGTTTAGAGAACACCTGACAAGAGAACAGAGACCATTCCTTAATACAGAATCTCTCCAAATCCTTCAGATTCCCAGCTCCATGTTGGTGCTTCTTCTCTTCAGTTCACTCAACTCATGTTCTATAGTGTTCAGGTCAGGGGACTGAGGTGGTCATGGCAGAAGCTTTGTTTTGTGCTCAATGACAAATTTTTGTGTCGATTTTGATGTTTGTTTTGGATCATTGTCCTGATGGAATATCCAACCTCGGCCCATTATAAGATCTCTAGCAGAAGCCGTCAGGTTTAGATTTTTTTATCATAAAAAATATATATATTTGATTAAAAAATCTTTGGAGAAGATTCCAGAAGATCTGCTGTAGGACGATGCCTATACCAAACTGTAATGGGCAACATCGCGTCTATGATAAGAAAAACTTGAGCATGCTGTCCTTTTGGTTTGTTTAGATGTCTTTGGTCCGTGTTGCATTCATACACTATATTGCCAAAAGTATTGGGACATCCCTCCAAATCATTGAATTCAGGTGTTCTAATCACTTCCATGGCCACTGTTGTATAAAATTAAGCACCTAGGCATGCAGACTGCTTCTACAAACATTAGTGAAAGAATGGGTCGCTCTCAGGAGCTCAGTGAATTCAAGCGTGGTACCGTGATAGGTTTCCAGTGCAATAAGTCACAATTGTTGGGAACAACATCAAGTCAGCCACGAAGTGGTAGGCCACGTAAAATCACAGAGCGGGGTTAGCGCATGCTGAGGCGCACAGTGCGCAGAAGTCGCCAACTTTCTGTAGAGTCAATAGCTACGGACCTCCAAACTTCGTGTGGCCTTCAGATTAGCTCAAGAACAGTGCGTAGAGAGCTTCATGGAATGGGTTTCCATGGCCGAGCAGCTTCATCCAAGCCTTATATGACCAAGTGCAATGCAAAGCGTGGGATGCAGCGGTGTAAAGCTCGCCGCCACTGGACTCTAGAGCAGTGAAGACGTGTTCTCTGGAGTGACGAATCACGCTTCTCTGTCTGGCAATCCGATGGACGTGTCTGGGTGTGTCTGTGTCTCCATATTAAACCCTACAGATTAAAGGCCATTGCACACTGAGTCCGAAATTTTCGTATGCGTTTCGTGTTCGTCAGCCTTAAAATTCGTCACGCACAGAAACCTTTTTTGCGTATTTATTAAACCTTTGAGGAAAAAAAAACGTAAAAAATACAAAATGGATTCGTCAAGCAGTGAGGATGATTTTGTTGCCCTCTTTCTTCTTAAAAAGAGAAAAAGAAAGAGGAAATATTGGGTCCATCCAATCCTGAGATTGCGCCGAGAGGAAGGAGAGTTTCACCTCCTTATCAAGGAGTTGCGAAATTATCCCGAGCGATTCAAAATTTACCTCAGAATGTCAGTGGAGCAGTTTGATGCTTTGCTAGCGATACTGGAGCCACATATTAAAAAGACCACCACCAATTTCCGTGAACCAATCGATCCTGAACAGAGACTGGCAGTTTGTCTAAGGTATGGACACACACACACACACGTTTTTGTTTTTCATACAGTAATTTGTGTTACGAGACGAAGTGTATCAACTTGTCAGACGCCATTCTGGATTTTGTCGTTCGCTTGTACGGTGGCTCTGAATTGTTCACCAATGGTAAACAGCTTCTTATTTCAATGTTTGCACACAACACTTGGTTCATGTCAGTTTAAGATGATCGAGGCCCAGATCTGTAAGCAAAAAGTGTGTTTAATACAAAATACAATGAACACACAATTTGTCTGATCAGTTTGACATTTTCAACCACTGTAGATACTCCATCTGTCCAAATATTTGCTTGCATCCAAATATCATCCACTGTGACTTAGGAAATGGTTTTTCATATAAGTATATTGAGTACATGAACGTTCCAGATGAACCATCAATAAACAATCCATTAAGATACAACAACCAGTCCAGTACTTATCATCTGAAGAATTTTTTTTGCAGTCAATGAAGTATATGAGTGTACATGACAAAGAAATCTACTCTTTGTATTCATGTTGGTTTTACATGGTTTTGAAAAACCATAAAGAAAAGTTTAAATTTAAAGGTTTTCAATTGAATAAAATGCCATGTGGTGTGAAACCATCAAGCAAAAAGTAATACACATTTTCCTCAAACTCTAAATACATGTGAGTGCACATATCTTAATTGTTTTCAAAAAGGTTTTAAATATATTTTTCAAGGTAAAAACTTTGTGTACAAAACATTAGTAAGTTAAGTCAGTGGTTCTCAATCCTGGTCCTGGGGACCCACAGCTCTGCACATTTTATATGTCTCCTTTATCTGACACACCCAGTTCAGTTCATAGAGCTCTTTCCTAAAGAGATGATGATCTGAATCAGGTGTGTTAAATAAGGGAGACATACAAACTGTGCAGAGCTGTGGGTCCCCAGGACCAGGATTGAGAACCACTGAGTTAAGTTACCTTTTAAATAATAATAAAAGATTATGCCATACTTGAAGCTGCAGTCCTTAACTTTTTTTGGGTTAAAAATGGTCCAAAACAAATGTTTGAGCAAGTACATAACCAGCCAGTGTTCAAAACTATCTGCTTGCTTTAGCTCATTTCTCAAAACGGTATTTTAATAATGTTTTTAATTCCAGTGGTACTGTTGGATTTCCGCGTGTCTCGGCTAGTAGGCTATGTTGCATGTGAGGATGTTGGAGGTGGAGATTTATAGCCTTTTCTCACAGCACTTGATAATTAAACATCAATTTGATGGCGGATCCAGAAAGGTTCAAACGACAATCACCAGTGACAACTGGAGATTCACCCGTTGTAAAACGCATAAGACTTCGGACTTCAGACTGGCTACAGAAAAAAAGAGTCTGCAACCGGGCCCATGCGAAAACAAGGATAAATATCGGGAGGGCATTAAATGTAGTCACGCAATGCTTATGCTGTTAACATTAACAATTTGAGAACAAAGTATAATTTGCACAGTTTGATGTGATATAAGCGATCGTTAAGATTTAATCAGCGTGATTTACTGCACTGCAATGCTTTTTTCCCTTAGTTGGTCAGAACAAAAGTGTATGTTACTTACTTGTTCTGACTATATTTTTCAGTGAAAATTCTTATGTTGGTCATACTTCCAAAAAGTAGAATCTGTGATTCCGAATGACAGTAGGCCTATCCACACCGGCGCTGTGACTGACAGCTGCACATTCTCCTCAAAACATTGAATTCATCCGCGCTGTGCCGTGCCGAGGCACAACCCACGTAAAGTTGATAATTCCGCAAATAACTGCAATTGCAGATTTCGAACAGAGATGGCGACAAAGAGGAAGACTGCAGCTTTAAAGGGATACTCCACTTTTTTGGGAAATAGGCTCATTTTACAACTCCCCCAGAGTTAAACAGTGGAGTTTTACCGTTTTCAAATCCATTCAGCCAATCTCCGGGTCTGGGGGTTTCACTTTTAGCATAGCTTAGCATAATGAATTGAACCGGACAAGACCATTAGCATATACTGCGTCCTGCGTAATAATCAAGAAACTTTGCTGCCGTACCATGGGTGAAGCAGGCGTAATGATATGACGTAGCGCATGCCGCCTGATAATAGGCTACTGAGCTGGGGACTATTATCAGGTGCTGCGTCATATCATTACACCTGCTTGACTCATGGTACTGCAGCAAAGTTTCTTGATTATTACGCAGGAATGAGAGTATAGTTCCTAGCCATATCAGCCTAGAAAATCGCGACTTTTCATTTTCCGTCGGTCTTAGTACACGATGCAACTACAGAAGAGTCAAGTTTTAAATAGGAAAAATATCGAAACTCTTTGTTCATTTTTTTGAGAGAGATGCTAATGGTCTTGTCCGGTTCAATTCATTATGCTAAGCTATGCTAAAAGTGGGACCCGGAGATCGGCTGAATGGATTCGAAAACGGTAAAACTCAACTGTTTAACTCTGGGGGAGTTGTAAAATGAGCCTATTTCCAAAAAAAGTGGAGTATCCCTTTAAGGTTATCTTTTCAAGAGTTAAAAAATTATTCGAGAAGCAATAGTATGACACAAAAATAGTATATACTTTTGAAGCAATAGTATGACACAAAAATATATATTTTTGTATACCACTCCATTAAAGCCGTTTGAAACTCCAAAAAAAACTCCATTGCGTTAATCAGAGGAACACACTGAAAGAAGTGTTGCTGACTATTGTCTTTATCACAGTAATTTCCCCCTTTCAAAGCACTCTATAAATGTCAGAATAACATTTCAAGTGGCAACTTGCCAGGTTGTAGAATCTCCACAGGCTGCCCTTCCTAGTACAGGTTTGACTGAATGGCATGGCTTTTTACACATGAACACAAATTCGCAAGAAGAAAGCATTAAAAAGGAGGACATTTAAAGCATGAATGGGCTAAAAAGATACTATCAAAGCACCAGCACATTTATTGTGTTGGCTGGAACTTTAGAGAATGACTGCGCCCCTAAAGCAAGACAGAGCAAACAACTGTGAAATGAACTGAGATGGATTTGTGTGAAACTTCTCAGAGTCGCTTGGGAGTGACTCTACACACACAGAAGATTGATAAGAGTGTGCAAGAATGGTGTTAGTGAGACGACACTCAGCAAAGTTCTACCAAGGTGACACATGAGGGAAGCGGGCGCGAGAGAAGGTGAAGAGTGCAGGTTAGGCTCCAGGCTAAAGGAGAGATCACAGAGATCACTCTCAGATCTCCTTACAGGCCAAAGATCAAAGCCACAGCTGGGCTTTCAACCGGAAAATTTATCAAAAGTCTATTTGCCCAAAGTGCAAGCTCAGATATGTACTGACATGCTAAAATGCATAGTTAATGAATGAAAACAAAACTTTCAAATTATAAAACTTAAAGGACAATTCCGGTATTTAACACTTTGAGTCTATTTTGTAGTTTGTTTTGGATGAACAAGAGTGGTGGACAAAGAAATTTTGACAATGGTTCCTGTCTCGACTTTTTGACTATATTAGAATTGCCCATGACCGCTTTAGAATTGGAGTCTATGGCCATGCACAAACATGCCCTTAAAACAACCCTTAACGTTCGTTGATGTTCCAAAACAAATAGCGTAGCGAAATACAGTTTCTGTCGTGTTTTATTTGGCATTTTGTAAAATCCCATTGATTTCCGTTGGAGGACTCATTGCTCGTTGATATTACTGCGCTACCGGAGACGGAAAGGGGGCTGTTTACATTTGGTTGTAGTCTTTTAGGTCTTTTCGCTCGGTTCTCTGTCTCTCAGAAGGCTAGCGTGAGCAGAGCAACGGAAGTTGCCGAAGAGCGGAAGTTTATACGCGGTTGTGAGGTATCTGAAAAAATAGTTCCACTATAGAAAAATAAACGGATTGAAATCATACATTGCGGCGATATATTTGTTTTTAATCATCAACGAACACCACTAACCACTCGGTGAGTTGAACAGTTTTGAAAACGAACGTTAAGGGTTGTTTTAAGGGCATGTTTGTGCATGGCCATAGACTCCAATTCTAAAGCGGTCATGGGCAATTCTAATATAGTCAAAAAGTCAAGACAGGAACCATTGTCAAAATTTCTTTGTCCACCACTCTTGTTCATCCAAAATAAACTACAAAATAGACTCAAAGTGTTAAATACCGGAATTGTCCTTTAATATTGTTTGGCTGTTTTAGGACCACTAATGTTTATTTGCCGAATTTATGCTGTTAAGTGTCATTAATATCAAACGGTCAATCCGACAGTTGGATGAAATGTTCTGACTAATAATGCTACCAAACTATATTTGCATTGTTCTATGGGTAGGTTTAGGGCAGAGGTAGGTATGGACGTTAAAGGGGTGGTATAATGCCCTTTTCACAAGATGTCAAATATGTCTTTGATGTCCCCAGAGTGTGTATGTGAAGTTTTAGCTCAAAATACCCCACAGATATTTGTATAGCTATTAAAGTTGTCACTTTTTGAGGGTGAGCAAAAATGCACCATTTTGTGACTGTTCCTTTAAATGCAAATGAGCTGCTGCTCCCGGCACAGAGGGCGGAGCTTCAACAGCTTGTCTCATTTTACCTCACACTGACATGCACTGAAAATGTAAAAAACTTTTTGCCTTTTATGTTCAAACCGAAGTCAGACAAAGATGGAGAGACTCAAGGAGAAGTGACAACATGTAGAATGCAACAGGACATTTCTTATTCATCTCTCAGACTAATGTTTTTTTCAGTTTTTGCTATCCTTAATATCATAAAAAATTGCAGCTAAGGTCGGAGCCATAGCCATGTGGGCAAGTGCTCTGACATATGGTGCGGTGGCACTTCGGGCGACCCGAATATGAGTCCTAAGTATGAAGTCCTTTTAAACAATTATAATGACAACGTGTTCATTCATCGGCCAGAGAAGAACTGGCCCCCCGACTGAGCCTGGTTTCTCCCAAGGTTTTTTCTCTTTTTCTGTTATCACTGTAAAGCTGCTTTGAAACAATCTGTATTGTATAAAGCGCTATATAAATAATGGACACTTGACCATGTGTAATTGAAAACTTTTGCACAAAGCTGCCGCCACCTCACTAGTTGTCAATGTAAGTTCAAGACGACTGTCATATCACAATGCATAAAAAAAAAAACCATTACTGAGTGCACCTTATGTTTTTTATGTGCATAATTTAAAAACTAATGTAGAAGTAAACTGAGCAGTTTAACATGCATGGAAATTTGCGCATCTGTACTTGCGCCAGGTTTGGTGTTGAAGGCAGAAGTGGTAGATTTACAATGAGGTGTTAAAAGTGAACCTGCACAGGCATTACAGTCCCAAACACCACATCAGCCAAATATGCAGTAAAACACCACAGAGAACACAACTCAACATGACTTATTGCTCACCTCTCCCACACAGACATGCACAAAATGATTTAAATTCTCTTTGGATGATCAGGTGTTATCAACACACCTGATGACACATCTAACAAACCTTTACCCCTCGAGAACTGGGGAACAACGAGCAAGTGGAGGCACACAGAAGGTTAATAACACAATTACATTTTTTTTTTCTGGTATTTTGTTTTCCCTGGTATCTTGTTATTACATTAACATTATTATATTTTAATTTATTTTATTAAACAAGGATGTTTTCTTTGCTGATGTGCCTTTAAACGTCCTCTTGACATGAGATACAGTGCTTATTTGAGATATTACTCATTATATTTGATCCGATTCTGTGAAAAGCAACAAACAAACGGCTAAGATTAGAGTAAAATGATCACAGATATTGTAAAATAAACTTCTCCTGTCTTTCTAATGGATCCTTCTGTAGGATGCGCAGATTGGCAGGTGCTACACAGCCATGAACAATGAACTGAGTTTAACTCCTATTGTTAGTACGTCTGCTGTTTATCCTGCTTCCACTACAGCTTGGATTCACTGTTTAGGCAGGCATTTGTAGGAAACAAAAACATTTGGGTAAATGCTGAAACATACAATATGGACACAATAGACATACTAACAACATCTAAAATGTAAGCAGTATTAGTATTTAGATAAATGTAAAATATTAATGAATCCTTTTATATCATAAAAATATAGGCTATTTATATAGTTACATAAATATATTGCATTTTTAGATTCCTTAATCCTATCCTGTAAACCTAAACATGCCCAATTTTCAACAACATAAAAACCAAAAAATCTGGCGAAACAGTATAAAGAAATGCAACAGACAAACAAAATCAAAATAATTGATTCCAAAAAAATGGGATTTTTTTTTTTTTTTTATCACTAATGTAAACCTTTGTCATAATAACCCTTCTTGAGGTGGCAAATTTTGAATTGGTGTGGGATTTAAAAGTTTTTAGTAATGAAGATGCGAATTAGCCTTGGCTATAAACACTATGATACCGACATGGGATTTCTTCGAGAAGACAATCTATGTTCACTGTATCTGTCCCAACCAAAATAAACTATTAACAAAAATAAAAATAAATAAAGATCATTGACTAAAGACTTGAAATGGATCTGCTCCTCACAAAACATAATCATACAGATTCTAAAGATTTGTAATTACATTGATCATAAATGCAATATAATCAACTGATTAATTCCATTAATTAAATATTCATAGATTAAATAAGGATTTGCAAACATTTCTACATCTGTAAGGTTGTTTTTAAGTAAATGATTTACGTTTAAATAAGTATATGTGATCAAAGCACATTTCATTTTCATTGGACTTGACTTCCTTAACTCAAAAGATGAAGTAAAATGGATTCCTCATGATTTATGGAACCGGTACAGCAAGAATGAAACCATAACACTCTTGGACTAACTGTCAACAACAAAAAAACGTTTGTCTGGAAAGTTGACGACTGAGCCAGGCTGTCCACACATCTCTACATGATGCCGATTTGCTGATCCATTGGCTATTTCCCTTCATTCTCTTCAGCACTCCTCCCTTTCCTCCTATTGAAGACAAGGCTTATAGGGCTTGTCACAGAGTTCCCTTTCCTGTCCCCCAGCCTTCCTTCCCATCTGCACCAAAAGCAGACCTGCCACCACAATCCATGTGTATACACGACCTTCAGGGACATTGTACTATCACGGTCCTTGTATGTTTCCGCCCTGTGATCTATGGACAGTCAACCACATTCCATTACTGTCAGATGCTAAAAACTGAACATGTTTAAAGAGGGATTCTCACTTTTCAACAAATGATTGCTGTTCTGCAGACGCCTCAAGAGTGTGGTTACCAAAAGGCTCTAAGTGGTTAGTGTTTTGTGAAATCTAAAACCTCGCGGTCTCTGGGCGACCTCCAAGTAATACAAAGACATCAGAGGTAGCCACCCTAATTTACCCAGAGTATATAAATCTTCAACCCAATTCATCCTGACATCCAGAAGAAAATATGGGGCTTTGAGTTACACACATCTCAAATTTCTAATAATTTAGAAGAAATAATTGCAGGCTATGTTTTTCACAATTTGTAGAAACTGTTCTTATTTTGTTTATGTTGGAAAAATGCACAGCTAAATTCTCAGAAGTTGAAATGGATTTTTCTATTTATCACTATTTTTAAGATGCAGAACAACACCATTAAAAAAGCACTTTTATCGCTTAGCTGCTATTAACTTTTCCTTTACTATATCGCTTATATCTTTTTCTTATGCAACATTTTTACAAAATACATCTAAATATGTTCCATCTTTGAATGTAAAAACACTCAGGCTGCTTACTTCAAAAGCTTTGAGATAAGCTTGAGTCAAACTTCATGTCTGCAATTAAGTTTTTACCAGACAGTGTTCAAAGATCTGAAAAAAGTTTCCTTACATAAGTTGAGTTAATGTCAGATGTATCACTGAGCACAAACATCCTCCCCACCGCTCACACAAACAGTTATGAACTCTACTTGACACTACTTGTTTGCCATGCTTGTGATAATCACACACCTTAGGGGACCTGTGCCATGTCAAGACATTTTTAGCACTAATGGAAACTTTTATAACTGTCTAGATGGCAGTGTTTGCTGGCAGGGGTGATGTCTGGGTTATACATCTAAGGAAATACATTTTTAACTTTTGAGTCTTCACTTTTGTTGGGTCTGTTTCACTGCATGAGAGGAAGAAAAACAACTCAAGAATAGAATATATATAACAACAGTTATACAATTATATCAACAATTAGTTTATTGAAGAGCAGAATATTCATGTTAAATGCCAGCAAGGAAGAATTTCTTTTTTATGTTACAGTATAGGGGTTGTAAAGGGGGTTGGTTCATGTATAAAGCTGCTGTGTAAAGAAAACATGATCCAGAACCATATTTGAGAAAATACCAACATATTTTAAAGCCTCATTTGTGTACATAATCTTATAATATAGGTACATAAGACCTCAGGTTTGTGTGTATTTTTGCATACCTAACTTGACAAGCCCAAAAAAAGTGTAATCACTAACTATAGAAAGTTAATTAAAGAACGTTAAATGGTTAAGACCTGTCTATTTGGCTGTCAATCGTGGATATTGAGGGGTGATAATCAACAATAATCCTTTCACATGACAATAACTGCTTGCAATATTTACTACATTAGTTGTTACAAAAGATGCTATCTTCACAAAATCAACTAAGAAAAAAGAACAATCTGTGATCAAATTCTTAGGTTCTTAAAAATATATGTTCCAAAAAGTTTTTTGTATTTTTTGGTTCCTCAAAGAACCTTCAAGTGAAGAGTTCTTAAAAAAAAAAAAAAAAATCTTAGTGTGAAGAACATTTTAATAATCTGAAGAACCTTTTTTCATAGCAAATAAGCTTTTGTGCAGTGGAAAGGTTCCCGTGAAAGTTAACGGTTCTTAAAGGAACCATCAATGCCAATAGAGAACCTTTCTTTTAAAAAGAGTAACAACAGCATGTTTTTGCACAATTTTATTTTTTTTCTGGATTTTTACAAATCTATTAAATAAATGGATGAATTTAAGGGCTTTTCAGGTAATAAAATCAGACCACAAACTGAAAAATAACCAGAGTGAATGCTTCTTTTAAACTAAATACACAGTCCAAACCATTGTAAACATTCAAAATGATGAATCAATCATTTTATCAGTTGGAATGTAGATTAGCCCATTCAAGTCAAAAAGTCTAAACTCAAATCTGCAAATACTAGACACCACATCACCACATTCCAAAAGGCGGTGGAATGAGAAGAATTCTCCTTTGAGCCGAGTGCAGTAATATGGTTTGTTTTATATTTGCATTATGTGTGACTGGAGGCCCAATACCTCAGTCGAATATATTGAAAATATACAGTATTTTGATAACACAGCCTGAGCCATGGAGACGTACAAAGAGTCCAGAAAACTGCAGGTGGAATATAGGTCAAATGAATGGCATGTCGTAATTACCATAACGATTCTGAAGTGTAAGAAGCCTTCACGTGCTTGTAGAATGTATAATTACAATGTGTACTGCAAACAGTGTAATTTTCTGAGAGCTACGACTAAGGTGTGTTCAACTTGAAGCAGCGCTGTGCAGACCGATCGGTGTAAGACAGGATTCCTCAAATCCGGTCCAAAAATCATCATAAAACCTAAATTACAATTGAGTACGGCCCTGTTCACACCTGGTATAAAGATGCGTTTTAGTTGATCGGATCCCAAGTGGACGACGCTAAATACAGGTGTAAACGGGGTCTAAAACTTTAACTTTTTGAGCTTGTCCACTTTCGACCACTTCCAGAGGTAGTCGAAAACGCATGCGACTGGATTGCTTTCGTAGTGTAGATGGTGTGTTCAAACAGCCGCAAAAGACTGCCTACTCAGCGTTTACTGACTTAATGGATAAACATGGGAAGTGTGCTAGCCAGAAGGGATTTCAACTTTGTGCTTGGTACGTTTTTCATCTCAAGACAACAATGTTCTCTCACAATTCCTGATTTCTAACACACCCTCACGGTCACAGGCATTTGACGTCGTCTTGCAGCTGTCAGAGCAGAAACGAAAGCTGATGCTCTCTGTGTGTTTTTCCGTCGTCTCTGTGCGCGTTCATATGTAAATTGCGCGAGCATATTTTGCCCATTAGATCGAAAGATCTGAAAAAATGCATAAGCCGCGTTTCCACCTAAATTACCCGGAACAATTTGTCCCAGGAACTTTTTTACCAGGAGCTTTTTTCATAATCTATAAAATAGTTTTTTGTACTATGTACTGCAATGTGTCAAAAACATCATACATCTCATGAAACATTCAAAAATCGTTGAAAATTGCACTTCATTTTTTACAGCATATTAATACAATTAAAATGAGCCCAAAATTAACTTAATCTATTGCTTTTATGACAAGATATTCTTCATGGTGAAACAATTTTAAAAATGCCCATGAGGGGGCGTCAAGGTCTCAACAAAAAGGCTATCTTGGTTCCAAATGCTATAACTTTTGATTGCTTTATCCAATCACCACAAAATTTTATCCAGATGCAGCTCATATGTAGAGGGACTTTCCCAAAAAAGAATTTTCCTTCTACCTTATTTCCTTCCTGAGTTATTCCATGTCAAATAAGAAAGATATGCATTATCATTTTAAAAATTATATATATTTTTTGTCTTTTATCAGCAGTTTCTCGGCAGGAGAATGTCCAAATGTAATGTAATGTATATTTTCAAAAAATTTGAAAAGTGTTCTTTCAAACGATACCTACCTTTAGAATCTCCTTGCTATAGTTTTGAAGTTATGAGTCTTTAGTTTTGTGTATGTCACTAAGAAAACTCATTTTTTTTATTGCCTTCCAAATGTGTGAGGACTAAACAAAAAGGCTCCCTTTGTTCCAAGTGCTGTAACTTTGGATTACTTTATGCTATCATCATAAAATAACGATCCAGACGCAGACCACACATAGGGGAACATCACAAAAAAAGAATTATTTTGCCACCGTATTTCCTTCCTGAATTATTGCATTTCAAATAAGAAAGATATGTAAATTATTAAAAAATAATATTAATATTTTTGTCTTTTATCAGCATTTTCTCAGCATTAGATTGTCCAAAAGTAATAAAAATTTATATTTTCTAAAAATAAAAAAAGTTTCCTAACAAATGATATCTACCTTTTGACTCTCCTCTCTATAGTTTTGAAGTTATGAGTCTTTACTTTTTTGTGTGTCACTCAGACAAAAAACTCCAAAAATGGCCTCAGGGTTTAAGGGGTTAATAAAGCCTGAACCTCGTCGTCGGTCCATCGGTCGTATTTTTTAAACTCCATTGTTGATTCGAATAGCAGACGACAGTTACTGCACGCACCGCAACAGATGGTGGTTGAATAAAATGCTGCGTGGAGTCAACCAATCAAAATGCGGCATGAACTCAACCAATCAGCTTGTTCAGTGCCCAAGTCCCACCCCTGAATGTTCCTGAACTTTGAAAAAGTACTACCTCACGAGCAGGGACTTTCGGAGCGGGAAATATTTACCCGGAACTTCATGTAGACCTGGTTCCTGCAGTGTAAACACACAGAGTACCACCCCAAAGTTCCTAGTTCCTGGGGAAAGTTCTTGCGGTGGAAACGTAGCTATACATTTACCTGCTTACAGACCCTCTCCTCAAAGAAATCAGGACAGAAGTGGTTGAAAGTGGACAAAAGAGAGATTAAAACACCAGGTGTAAACGGGTATGTGTCTCCCTCGTCTACTTGTGATCCGATCGACCAAAACACATCTTAATACCAGGTGTAAACAGGGCTTAAATCAATTTGTTTTGCCAAGAAATTTTGGGCAATTTTGGGAGAATAGGAACATTCCACAGAGATAAAGCACAACTTTTCGTACTTCATCTCTGAATGATGGACAATCCAGTGGAAGGTTTTAACTTTAAACCTTTTTCTCCTTCAAGTAGACGTCAATATTTATGTTAGTGTTAAAGGAGAACTTGGTAACTTTTTTAACTTAATAAAACTGTCTAGAAATCATTTGGATGGTTAAACAACCTGTTCTGGTGATATTGGTGACTTTCCCCGCTCCCCCCAGCGTTCCCAGGCGGAAAACCAACCTTGCAACTTGCAACATACCGTCCCAGCAAGTTAGAAATTGGAAGTCTCGTGATAAGCGAGAACTAGAACGAGAACGAGCGCGAAACACAAATTGCTTTACGGCAATTCGACATAAACACACATGCATGTATGATGTATTACCAGATTACCCACCTCGGTAGACATAGCTCCACGCGATACAGTTGGCTTGCTCCGATCAAAACAAACGCACATGAGCAGCGGTAGAGAGGGGGAGGAGGCCGCCACAAATGAGTTTTTTACGACTGTGTTGTGAAATATACACCCCCCCACAGCTGTAGGGGGAGCTCGTGGGGAAAACATGCGACAACAAAAGGGAAAATCAGCGAAGAAGTGACAAGAGTTCGCTAGAGTTACCGAGTTCTCCTTTAAAGCAAAGAATGGGTGAACCCTTCAAAACAAGGGGTTTGAAAGTAATAGCAACAAGTGTCCTTGTTCATGTTGTTTATGCAACAAGAAAATCCTCATCAAATGTGTTTTAGCATGGGAAAGCATTATTAGATTGAATGTATATTGTATATATATTCAAAGCAATTTTAAAGACTTTATAAAGCCTAGTTTTACAATAAATCTCACTGTAAATTAGCCTGGCAAGCCAGACCTACATCAAAGATGTTAGGTCTGGCAACCCACCATAGACACGGCTCATTCCGAGGGGGCGGGATAAACGGTTGTCTTTCAAATTCCCTCTGCACGCAATAGGACAGCGCTTCAACAAACCAGAGCGTTTTCCCAACAGCGGAGCAAACGTTAGTTGATAGATTCAACTTTTGCCATATCTGGCCGGCAAAACTACGAACACATCTTCCTTTTTTAAGAATGACTTAAGTGCCGTTCTTTGTTCTTTTCTCAAAGAAAAGCTTAACTCCAATTCCTTCAGAGTCGCGGCCAAAGCTGATTCGTCATTATGTTAAGCCCGCCCACCGACTTTATACACGATGTGATTGGCCTGACCAGAGTTTGGTTTTTCCAGCTCGAAAGTCAACGAGTTGCTAGACTACCCTGGAAGCAAAATAAATGTTGCTGCCGCAAGGGTGCGTCAGAGAATGTCTAACAAGGGGAGAAGTTCCACTCTCAGTAAACTTCCGGCTTCTGAACTGGTTGCAGTTCCACTCTGGTTCCATATAAGGGCGCTCACAGGACGAGTGCAGAATGAATGGAGGTCTATGGTGCTATACCCCTCAAAATCCACTTTTCTCAGGATATAATTTTTTGTCTAGTAATTTGAATGTTGTATTCGAAAGGAGATGCAAAGAAATTACACATTGCTGGGTGTTAGATTTTTTAGAGTCACTTATTTGCTTTAAAAAGTCTTTTAAAATATCAATGACATCATACACATCGTACGACCAGAGATACTGCTTTACGGCAATCCTTCAGTCACTTTGGTGCTTTCGCGCTCTGCACTTTCTTTTCTCTCGAGGCATCGACAACACAGATGACACAGGTAAATACACGTGCTAGAAGAGTTTTTGTTTTGTTTGTTTCTGGTCCCGCTTCGGATGCCACGATGCCATCAAGCGGTATCTCTGGTCGTAATCAGTCCTTCACTGACCAATCAGCGTTCATTAGCAGAATGCTAGCGTGTTATGGGCAACAACAACTCAACCTGTAAGAAATCGAAAGGACATAAGTACTCGTTCATTGAACTTTCGACCTATAACCCATGTTGAACTTGCAAAACCTACAATCAAATCTGAGATTTCTCAACGGCAATCGGGTGAAAGAGACAAATTTAGCCGTCTAGCCCCATAGACTCCCATTCATTTTTCACTAATGGGCGATCGCCCCCAGTGGAACTCTTGTGGAACTACAACCAAAATTTGGTACAATAGGACTTAATAGGGAGTAGGGATGCAACGGTACACGGTCAAATCCCGGACCGTTCGGTCAGCCCTGCACGGGACAATCTACCCTCGTGTCCCGCGGGACTTCGGTTTTGCCATTGAGTTCACGCTGATCCTTTTAGTTTTTGCTTTAGGCGCCGTTCACATATCGCGCCTAAAACGCGTAGAAAACGCTAGGCGCGCCGCGTTCTCCTTTTTCCAAAGCTAAAGCAACCATCAGCTGCGCTCTGGTTGGTTCTTGTCACGTGACCTACGGTGCGCTTGCGGCATTCTGAAAAGTTGAGAATTTTCTCCACTGCTGGGGACATCGTTAGTGCCAACCGGTCTCGCCTTGCACCAGACAGTGTTGATAGACTCATCTTTTTGTGATGTCTCAATAGTGGATGAGTAAATAACATTGCACTTTGTATCCTGAATGCAGTATTTTTTTTTATTATATTATTTTGCTCTGCTTTTTTTTATTCAAAGCACAAGCTAATTTATGTTTGTTAAAGGTAAAAGTGCACTTTTTCTTTCACATTGATCACTTCATATACCAGTTATCAAGGTTTGGAATTGGGATCCACTTGAATATTTTGAAGTGTGTTTGTTTACATTTTGTATTTCATATAGGCTAAGTGATAGTTGAAGAGGTTGTATTACTTAGTGCTGTTCAGTACAGACTAGAGTGTTAATTTATTCCATACATTGATGTTCTTCCTACTGTGACATTCTGTTTATGCTCATAAGAAAAATAAAACATATTTTTGGGATGAAATAGCAGTCTCTTTCTGCACAAAACATGTACCGAAACCGAACCGAGACCGTGGCCCAAAAACCGAGGTACGGACCGTACCGTGGGCTATCTGTACCGTTGCACCCCTAATAGGGAGTGGCCAGGCTCTCTGTAGACGGGCTCTGGGTCCGTCTAGATTTCTAGGCTAACTGTAAATTCCAGTTGTCAAATTTATTTGTCCAAGATTGCCAGATTTTAAAAAAGGACCGTTTTTTTATGACATGACAATGATTAAAGGATACGTAAATCTATGTACGCAACTGGTTCAAGCAAACTGGCAGCTGTCAACTAATTGGTAACTTTTCCCACACAAAATACTGCTATATATTTCAAGCATTATCAGGATACTACAGAATGTATAATTCCTTACTGTATGTGTCATTGAATAATATAATGTTAATATGCCAGCCTATTTCAGCTATTTAAAGTTGATGAAAGTGGCCTCATTTATAATCAATTGTTTAACTTACACATAGAGCACAGCATAACTGACACAGAGACAAAATACCAGAAGGTCCCTACACACTAATGTACATTATTTTAATTAAAAAAAATTTAAATGTGATGGTTCACTTAAGGATTTCTGGGAAAGTATTGATTACTTTTTATTAATACTTTGTATTATATATCTCAATACAAAAGTATAAATAAAAAATATAACTATAAAATAAGTCTTATTGAATATAACTTTTCTTCATAAATTATATGGTATTTCATACTTTTTTAACTTCTAAAACACTTTTTACAGTAAAATGCATTGTCTTTTAAATAATACCATTAGATCATACATGGTAAGGTAACTTTTACCTTATAATTTTTACATTATTATTTAAGTTGCATGTTTACAATGTAGATAAACCTATAAATAATAAATAAACCTCACATGACAGTTGTGCAAGGTGGGGAGTCTCAATACACACTGCAATTTGAGTTTACAAGTGCACCTTACTGGCATGTTCAATATGGAGGTGAATATACCTCTCAAACCTTTGCAACTACACATCACTGTGTTGAAATACTTTACTGCAAAATACTGGCACTAGGTTCGCCCACATAATTCCTCCTAAAAACTTGTTTGCTTCCTTCCCTTGACTGTGCAACAAGGGTCCCGTGTGATGCCATTCGGTCAGACTTACCTATGCACTTGATCTCGAAGCCCCGCGGTGGTTTGAGGGCCCTCCGTGTCCATCCTTCCCTCAGGACCTCCAAATGATCCTCCTTGCCTTGAATGAGCAGAACATGTTCATCTATCCAGCCCAAGAAGAAGGTCTCGGATATGGCGTCTGTGACTTTCTTATTCCAGAAGTGCTGCATGTTCTCCGCTTTGAAGTCAGCGAATATCTCATAGCCGGTGTGATGTTGCTGAAGCTTCTCCGTGACCGCGGCGGCTGCTTCATCATCTTCCGTGCTGACCCGTGACAGCACTATGGCCAAGGAATGGGGCGCTATCTGCAGGAACTTCTCCATTCTCCGGCGCGTTTCACACACAGGCCACGGCGTGGATTGCGACCCTGTCCGATGCTGTCCGGCACTCACACGGGGTTTTATTGCGCACCTTATTGAATTTCCAAAACGAACACATTGCACCGTATTTCAGTTTATTTCCAGGAGCCGAAGCGCTGCGCGTGACGGCGGAGGGTCCACCAGCATGATACGCGCGAGAGACGCAAATGTCATTTATTCATCAGACAAACGCTTGCAACACCGCGTTCCGTACGGTGAGCCCATAGCCCGATGCCAGCAGTCCGTTGGGCAATATTAAACCAGGCACTGCACTGATGGGCAAAGCAGCTGAGCTGAATGATCAATGGGACTGTCTGTACTAATAGATCTCAACCTGCCTCTTTCCACACCTCTCCCGCGACATTCTGCGCATTCGGCCGAAAGCAAGCGAGACCGATTCCTCCACCATCGAGGCCTCTTGAGCGGCGGGTTGATCGATCACTGCATTCATCGGTGATGTTTGTTGGCCATAGAGCGCAGGAGATGACTTCATTCCTTCTTATTCACGTCTTCATTTGGTGCACTCTGAGGTTGCCTCCCAGTCGGTCTATACACTGTTTGGGGCGTTCATATAGACCGTGGGCTTTCTGGTGTCACGCTCGCAGCCGTTAACTCGTCTCGGAGGCGTCGGGTTCTTGTCCCTGACGCCGTGCGCTTGGTGTCTGTCCGGTACGGCGGATTAGATTGGACGTGTCGACAGAGAGCGCGCGGATCACCAGATGTTTTCCTGACTCCACCTACAGGCGGCCTTCAAAACATCGCGAGTGTAGTGCACGAGCCTCGCAACAGGTGAACATGGGGGAAGCAGAACGAGAGCTGGCGGTCACAGATTAGCTCAACGAACTTTTAACATTTTACAAGAAAGAAAAATGATGGGGTGGACTTTAAAGAGTCTATGAGAGGATAGGCTATGTTTGTGTTCTTTGTTTGTTTGTGTGTGATGGCCAATGTGTTTTCTTCATTTATACGGCACCTTCCTTGGTGCCTTTATCTAGTTCTGAATACAGGCTAAGGCATAATGTTACATTTCAACTGATAATAATTATGGGCTGATTAAAAAGAGCAAGTGCATTTTATTATATTAGGCTACACAATGCCCTGTGTCCAAAGCAAAAATATAAAAAAATAGGCTATCCCAATTTAAATCGCTTTGATTTAGGCCTATTGGACTATGATGGGTTTTTGATTAAACACAAAGAAATGTTTTTTTCTTTTTCTTTTTTCAAAAGTTTCGCTGCCTAAAAGGCACTGAAGTGTAGAAATGCCCCAATCACAGCTAGGTGGTGACACCTATTTTTTCCCCCCAGATATTAGCACATTAATTAACCCAGTCATATCAGTCGTCTTTATGATGAATTCCTTTTTATAGCTGGAATGTATAATTAAATTCTTAACTTGATCAATAGGCCTAATTGAAAAACTAAAAAACTCTGGAAGTTTTGTACTCATTCGTCATCATTAGTTCTTAATTTTTGTACAAAAATAGCTTTCTATAGTTTTAGTTTATCTTATTTATGACATTTTGTACTTTAGAATATTTGTATTCATGTATTTAAAACACATTTTTTAAAATTGATTTATGTATTTTTTCTTTTCTTTTTTGGTAGGCAGTTTGAGTTTGTGGACTGTTATCAGAAAAGAATTTGGCCTTGTTTGCATTTGTGTGAGCTTCTTTTCTCCAAGGTCTTGATCAATTATCTTGAACACAGAGAGCAAGGGCACCCAGGCATTGGTGTCAGCTTTCGGTTCCCAAGTTCCCAGGGTGTTTCCTCTTGTTTAGTTATTTGAGTATCACTAGAAAGAACAAGACTGAATCTTTTAAAATCCTGACCCAGGGTTGCAATTGTTTAGATAAAAAGGCATTTCTTTACACACTCCCACAGGCCCAGGTAACTTCAGAATTGAAACTGTGTTGCATTTCACATTAGAAGGTATTTAGTAATCAGGATTACTTATTAACGGACAGCTGAATTCATCGATTTTGAAAAGCTAACTTAACAAATCCTGGGTTATAGAGTAGCCTAACCATGATTACTGTGTAACGCAGAATAAATATACATTCACAACTAATGATCATCATTTGTAAAGCTTGAATGAGCTGCAGGTAACCAAACAGCACAATGCTTTGTTGAATTAAATATGCAGGTTGTAGCCTACTTTAAAGCCGCATTTTAAGTGTCTTCTAACAAAATGTGATCTCTTTTTTTTCCAAACATTACTGTGAAAAGAGCGGTTATTTTAAAGCGTTTTTGTTGTTTTGAACTTCAAAAAAAGGGTTCTGAAACAAAATCAGCTGAGAACCAATGATGCGTTTATAGTGACATCTGCTGGCCGGACTTTTATTTATACTACGATTTGCTTCTATGTATTTTTTCTGGGGGCAGTTTCATACAGTGCTTCTATTAAAATTATGAATGGTCTTTATAGGTCTGTCTGCTGCACATATATCTTTTTTTGTCGATTTTCTCAAAATTGTTCAGACTAAATCCCAATCTTTTAAATAGATATTTCTACTAACACCTCATCATAAACCTCCAAAAAACAAACAAACATTAACTTACCTCATCAGCACAGCAAAAACTTGTAGTTGCAAGGACCTTTCATTAATATTTTCTTTACCAACAGCTCCTTTTTTAATTATTTAATTGGACTTTCACATCTAAATTGAAAGATAAAGAACACAAGAAATGAGAGCCAAATTCTACCATTAGCATAATATTAGTCTCTTATATAGTGTTGGGTAAGTAACTAAAAAAAGTCATTAATTACTTGCTAATTACATCTTCAACATAGATTACTGTACTAATTACCATCTAAAAAGTATTGCATTACGTATTTCAAATTTTCTAAATCAACCACCAGTTGAACCGTATAAGGATATACATGAAACTGCTCTTTTAATTCTTTTAAATAAACTATATAAAATTGCATAAAATATTAGTAAAATGAACAAAGTTTTTAAAGGGAGGTTACATTAAAAACATACATTTTGACATTAGCCGTTAAATCTTGATGTTAAATCCACTGTTTTATATATAATTGCTCTATGTCTATACAGGATTTAATGAAATAACACCAAAGCAACTATAATTAAATTACAGAAAAAGTAACCCCTTAATTTACCTTTTCAAGGGAAAAGTAATTCAATTATAGTAATAATTACTTAGTAATGAGTTACACCCAACACTGCTCTTATATACAAGTCAAAAACTTTGACACACCTATACTTTATTCATACGATTTTCCACATTTTAGAAGAATAGTAAAAACAAAATGAAATAAAACAAATAAAATGTTAAATTCCTCTTCAAATATGCCAGCTGCTGTGATGCTTTCATATAATAGTTAAGAAGCTCCTGTATGCTGCACTTCTCATTCACTATTTAGTCCAATTTTTTTTGTTTTGTTAAAATTTTGGTTTTCGTAAAGAAATGTATACATCTGAATGATTTATATTTTATGAACAAGCCTTTATATCAAAAGATTTTTAAAAGGACAAACAAATTCAAGAGTGCCCAAGCTTCTGCCTGGAAGTGTAGATTTTCTCTAATCGAGCAACCTCTTAATATGCAGACCATATTGTCTATATATCTGAAATTTTTTAGATCATCCATGTGACAAAAACAAGCAGATTAGAGACATAACAAGCACTGATTTATTTAAATAGAGGAAACTTAAAAAAAAGAGAGAATTTAACAAAAACATCACTCCAAAAACAGTAACAAAGAAAATGAATTTGTTCTCTCACTGGAAGACATTTCAGAGGTGTGTTTTCATATATATATTTTCTAAAATGTGGAACAAAAGAAGAAAAAATGCAAAAGAAAGGTGTTGATAATGTTCATCAAACCCTGTGCATTGATCACACTCCTCTTTTTTTTTTTTAACAACAAGTGTTACCCTGGACCGGGTGACCTCCAACATATATAAAGTCTTGAGGCTTTCTAAAATCAACAATTAAGAGGAAAAAAGGCTTAGAAAAGAACTCTTCATTGTCTTAGGGACATTAGTGGCAGTATCTTAAACATCTGTGTTTCCAGGGTTAATAACATCTGTTGGTCATTTTCCAACCTAATGCAAAAGCAACGACAGCACCTGTTTGGAAACTTTTCAGCTAAGTGCATGAGGAGAACCTTTTAACATAAGTTAAACACACACACAAAAAAAAAAAATCGCCAATCCCCCACACAGGCATATTTTCACTTAGACAATCTTCTGTAAGGCACTACCTGGACCTCCTATCCTTCTTGGCCCTCTCTGCACTTTTTTCCATAGTCTTTTCACTGTCACCCCTGCATTTGGGGCAATACCATTTACCCTTGGGCTTGTAGGTGAGTCCAACACAGGAAAAATGGAACCACTCAATAGGACATTGCTCATTGTCGCAACCAATCATCTCCCCATAGGACACCTGTTCACAGAGGCAGTAGGTGGGCTCGTTGGGATCGATGGTGAACTCCACCGGCGATGCCTCTCGCTCTTGCTTGGCCTTGGAGCGCTTCTTCTTCTTGGCCGACTTGGACTTTTTCTCACGGGGCTGCTGCGGAGGCTCTTCTCCCAGGTCCTCCATGGCACCATTGGCACAAGTGTCACGGCTCTCGCTGTTGCGCTGACGTCTGGGTCGCCGCGTCGAAGAGCGCTCAGGCAGAACATTCGCGGAGGTGCTTGCGGGGTCATGCCTCACCTTCTCCACTGGTCGCTCTGTGTCTGCCGGCTCCAAGAAGCAGGGCGAGTGGGCCTCGATCTGACGCGAGCGGTTTTCCACCACCTCCATCATCTGGGTGACCACATGGATTTTCTCATCTCCCAGCTCCTGACTGCTGATGAGCGCCCGCTGCAACTGAATCTGCAGCCGCTTGCGCTGCCCACTGTCACTCTCCTTTTTGTACTTATCATAGATCTCATCCACCTCCTTGAGGACCTCTGAGTGGCACAGAAAAAAAAAAAAAGATTAAGTGAGGTGGCTTGTGCACACCGCATGCATTTTTCAAAGCCATTCTTTATCATACTACTATGGAAGCCCATTTCCATCACAAAAAAACCAAAAAAATCATGCTTTGGTAAATCTTAATTATGACATAAAACAGTTTCTCAACTAGTGGGTCTTCTGAGTGGGTCACGGAGTGTGCAGTCAAAGAAACAACAACAAACGTAATTCAGTGTTTTTCTTAAGCAAGACTTTTATTTTGAAAGACGTGAGTGAAAGCTATTGATACTTCTGTCAGATGCAGTTTAAGTAACTAAAGAGTTTAAGTTAAGTCCTGATTCAGTATCCACGGTCAGATGAGATGCTGTCAGGCTATATGTCAGTGTCATTATTCTAACGTTATTTTCTAAATAAAAAGTCTCTCACCTCAGAAATGTGAGCTTTCTTGTAGATCACTTTATTATAAATAAAGCTTACAACGTTGTAGTTATGTCAATTAGTAAGTAATGAAATTACCAAAAAGTATCAATAAATTACATAACTGGTACTTTGTGTGTTAGCTGGGAAGGTATGATGTTCATTCTATTAATTTCCATATGTTTCACGAACAGGTTATGTTAGTATTGTGTATTTATTTGTGTTTGTTCATGGTAACTGTTGTTTCTATAACAGGTAACATGATCGTGGTAACTGTAACATTGCCTTTTTAATGTTACAGTTTAATGTTAATGTTTTAACTTTATTGAATTAACAAAACCTATTTTGGGACTGCTATTTAATATCCTACCTTATACTGTATATTCATCAGTTTTAGTCATATTCTTACAATGATGTAAATGTTAAATAAAATGGGACGGTACTTTGTGTGTGTTATTTTGTATTCATATAAATCATTATAATATACACACACACACCCACATATAGATATAGATATATGAATAAGTTCAAGTTCTTAAAAAAAGTTGGGTCGTGGCTTAATGACCATGGGAAAATGTGGGTCCCATGACCAAACCAGTTGAGAACCACTGCCATAAAAAGTCATAATTATGACAAAAAGTCGATATTAAGGCATATTAAGTCGATTATGACATACTAAGTAATAATTATAAGATTAAAAAGTAAAAATGACAAAAAATAATTATGAGAAATTGACAAACTAATAGCCTAATATTTAAAAAAGATATATCTATCTAATTGATGACCAAGACAGTTTGTCGTTACTTAGACTTTCATGACTTGTTACGTCATAGTATGTCCGAATTTAGACTTTGTATGTCATAATAATTAAGAATTACAAAAGCATGTTTATTTTTCTTATGTGGCGGAAATGGGCTTCCACATAATACAGTCGATTGTTTGGTATTCGCGATTCATGTATGCCAGGGTTGTTCTAGTGCTTAATCTACCGCTGTGGAACAAAACCATGCAACCAGTCTAACGTTACCTGCCCAAGCACACAGTACGTGCACCTCGGTTTTATCAAAATATGAGGAACTACACGGTGCTTTGCAACGTGAATGAATCGTTTCCCGTTGCATATAAATAATTTTGCTCGGTAACCTTCATTTGCAAACTGTAAAGTAAAAACTCGAAGGCTTTACGAGGCGTCGGCATCGAGCTGTAGATGTTTCGGCAACATGCGAACAAAACACACGCCGCTGAAAGCACCATTACGTCGATACTATGGCAACTAAAGCGATGCGTTAAGAAGGAGCACTGCCAAACAACAGTACAGAGTATGCACTAGTCAAAATGGCTGATCACTGGTGGTAGGATAGTGTTGCTGGAACAAACATAGTTGAATGTGCTAAAGACAAAATACAACTAAAACACAACGGGCGTGGACAGCATTGGAAGCACCGATAAAATGTTTAATAAAATGTATTTTATGTTACTGTGAAGAAATTAAACGAAGCCGGTCTACACAGGGTGAAGTGCACACGATGTAACGTTAAAATGTGCATAAATATACATCATACCGCACTGGCACCTTTCACAAATGTTTCGCTTACCTTGATACTTGGTGTCGATCTCTCGTAACAATGAAACATTCCTCTGTATATCCAAAGGCAGCGATTCGACACATTCCAAATAATCCTCCACGTAGTTGACAAGCTGCGATTTTTCCACGTTTGGATAATGCCCTAACATGATGATAGTAATGCATCAAGCAGCTATGCGCCTTTTCGAGAAGAACCGCGTCTTAAAAATAGGTGCTTTTCACACATAGGTTCCTTTAAAAATGTATTAGTTGGCAACCTCGTAGAGAGCTACTCTTTCCGGACAAATACAGTCCAGTCTTCTCTGGCTACGAGAACTCCTTCAAACAAAACTGTCAGATGTGCGCATGCGCAGGATCAACCCATAAAATGCCGCGGTTTGCATTTTCAGACGGTTTAGCCAATGAGAGGTGGCGTTGCTGAGATATGGGCGGATCCAGGATCAGCTGGGCGCGTCCAGACCAGAGTTCTAATGGAACACTGGAGGTTCGATTTCATTAAGAGCGAGATGGGTCCATACGAGTACAGCGTTATGCTACGGTTAGCAAAAATACTGTTTATAATGAGATGATGTAATGACAAAAAACATCAGCTGTAATAGAGTCATAAATGAATTGGGGCTAGGGGCGAAAATGCTATTGATAGTGACAAAAATGCCCCGAAATTCTAATTGTGGGAGACTACGATTTAAGATATTTTTGTTATCCCCTGAGTTAAAAAAAAAAAACTGACACAGAAAAACAATATGAACACAGACATAGCCTATACATAAATATAAAATGTATTTCTAATATGTAAACTAAAGAGTTGTAAATTAATAGTAGACACCGGAGTACAATAAGAAAATGAACAATAAAAACCAGAAGGACAGTCAATAAGGCAATTTAAATAGTTAAACAGCTAAAATGTCCCTGTAATGAATTCCTCTTTTTAAACTTGTATCATTTGTTTATATTTCCTAACATTTAATTGTTGGCCTAGTTATGTAAATTACACATTTTCAAATAAAATATGAGTTGATGCTGATGTAATTTGGTAACCCAATTATAATTTATTTACAATAATTTATTTAGAATAAATTATATTAATTAAATGAACGTATTATGTTATTAATTACACAAAGGATTTTAATATGGTAAGAATAAAATGCTCTCATAAAAAATCCCTTGAAAATCAGCTCTAGCGGACAAGTATTGTCATTTTATTGAAGTGAAATAACTGACTGGAATAGGTTTATATATGTGTGACAGTGTGTGTGTGTGTATATATATATATATATATATATATATATATATATATATATATATATAAACAATCAGTTTTCATATCAATATTAATGATCAATAAATATAAACATTTCAAGAATTTGAGATTCAAGATTGACCGTGTAAAACATCGCGCAAGCTGAGAATGAGCCCCGTTCTGTAGATGTACGTGTGTACTACACTTGTGTAACTATTTCATTGACAAACGGGGAATGCAAGCTCCACGCTCCGTCACTGAAGACATCTTAGCTTTGATAGGCTGCGCAAACCGCCGCTCTGCGATGTATGCAGGACATCTCTGCCCAGTGTCCGGGGACTTTCCCCTAAGCAATGATGGCGAAACTAGGTTCCCCGCAAGTAGCTTAGAATACAAGTTTTCAGGCATGCGCATTAATAAGTATCGTGGCCCAAGAGATATATAGTGCGGAATTCAGCGATGCGTTTGCATGACGGTAACACGGTGGCTTTATTGTTTTACATTCATTTCAATAGATTGTTTTATAGAAGAATGTGATATACCACTACAAAGACATACAATAATTGCAAAGCACGTATATATTGCGATACATTGAATTACCTGGTCCTGAAGTGAGGACTGAGACGTCATGTAAATGAACCACATACGTCACGTCGAAACGTCATGCGAGCGCCTCTCTCAATGGCTCTGGGTGAGCCCATAGACAGTAAAAGGGTGAGCCTAAACAAGTTTTTTTTTTTTACGAAAATATCTTAAATACTCAAAATATATAATACTTTCATTACATAAATAAAAACCTACCGACAAACAAGAGGGGGGGGAAAAATGATTATATTATTTGTGATCTTCATAGGCCTGATTCATACGATTTCTTTGCGCAATGTGGGCAGACATGAAATTTGATCCGTAGAAGGAGTGCAAGCATTAGCCTATAATTTACTAAATTTGAGATGTTTACGCCCCTGAGTTATGCAAGTGTAAAACAACAACCTTCCATTATTTCACGCGAAGGAACACTGACCGTTTGTTATTTAAAAGTTTTTTTTTTTAAACGTGACGTCAAACGAGAGGTAAGTAGTTGTAATCTACTTGTATAGCCTACATCAGAATAACATGTAACCTAACGATATAGATTTTGTTTTTGGCGATTAGCAACGACGAGGCGTATGGTATTGTTTAGGATATTTGAACATTTTATTAAGACCATTAAAAGGCGAGACTGTGTAGCTATGTGTCACTCTTCTGACACTAAAGGCAAAAACTGTTTTTTCATGCATCGGTCAATTTTGAGATGTTGGACTATTTGGCTGTGTTGTTTCAAATTAGTGGAAAGAAAACATCCAAAATACACTTTTAAGTGTTATTATTTCACTTTATCTATTTGCGTATGTAGATTTAAATTACAATACAAAGGATTTTCTCAAAATGAGGGTTTTTTTTCTCCTGCACTGAGTCAGAAATCTTCACTTTAGCAGAACTTACATATACCAAACTTTACAGTTTTATTCCTATCCATATTCTGAAGGTTTATACAGAGTGGTTTGCTCATATAGCTATATAATACGCCTGATCTAAATACTTATTTTTTTCTGGCTGTTGAGTTAACAGTATTTTCATATTTATGGAGTGATAAAACAGAAATCCCAAATCCCCTAATGTGTCAACAAAATGAAACAAAAAATGTAAACCTGTCTTAGTGTGTGTGTGTGTGTGTGTGTGTGTGTGTGTGTGTGTGTGTGTGTGTGTGTGTGTGTGTGTGTGTGTGTGAGAAAATTTGTGTGTATTTAATTGGATAATGGTTCCATTTGCATATTTAAATATAACATTTCAGAAAACTATAGTAATAAAATTTTATTTTTGTAATTCTTAATGTTATCAGTCAACTGGGGAAGTATGGTCATATCTATTAGTTATTTTTTCACATATGGTGTCTTGCCTTAAAGTTCATGTTTGTATATACATACACTTTTGTGAATACATGGCTCAATAATAAGCACATAGTCCATGTTCAACATTGCAAAGAGTGTAAAGAAACAGAGTGTTGATGTTAAATGCATTGGCTCATTGTATAATTTGACTTGGCTTTTTGATTTTTTAATTAAGGTGTTTTGCTTTGCCCCAGAGGAAAGAAGAAATGAAAAGCTTCTACATTTTACCACTTCTAGCATTTTTGCTCAGTTGCCATGTGCACATTTGTGGGTCACGCTCAGGTTTGGCATATGCTTCAAATCCAGTTCCCCCAGCAGTGTACAGTGATTCCCATCGGGCCGTATGTAGAATGCGCCCTAACACTGGACTAGCACCTGGCATGCCTCGTGTGTATGGTCACATTCTTTTCACACAGTCTGGCCCAAAGGACAAGCTGAGCGTGACTTTCAGGCTGTATGGTCTCCCTGTCTCCAGTCAGCAGCCCAGAGCGTTGCACATTCATGAGTACGGAGATTTAAGCAAGGGCTGCGGATCTACAGGTGGGCATTACAATCCCCTCAGCGTGAACCATCCACAACATCCAGGGGACTTTGGGAACTTTGTGCCTGTTAATGGGAAGATTCGTCACTCCCAGGACTCCAATGCAACCCTCTTTGGGACTCTCTCAATACTTGGCCGGTCTGTTGTCATTCATGAGGGGCAGGATGATTTGGGCAGAGGTGGCAATGTGGCAAGCTTGCTGAATGGCAATGCTGGAGGGCGACTGGCATGCTGTGTTATTGGACTGGGCAACCCTGAAATTTAATAGAAAATAATATACAATACATTTTGAAGTATTTATCAATAGAATATCTGATACTCTTGGAAATGGAATTGTAGAATTGCATTAATTGGTCTAAATGTCTGGTTGCTATTATATCTTCAACACTAAATAACCATTAAACTGAATTAATTGGCTTTTTAGATGTCTTCATTCTTTAAACTTGATCTACGTTAAGTATTTTTTTATGCTTAATTTATTGACATAACTAACTCAACTAAAGCAAAGAATAGATCCAAAATAATAACACAAAAAATAAGAATAACAATAATAAAAATGAATAATGCATTTTCAAAATTAATTAAATAAAAAACAGAATTAAAGACCTATAGGTGTATTGAAGTCTAACTAACATCACTAATTCCAAAACAAGCACAAAAGCCTCCAAAATGGAATGAAAACAGTGTATAGATATTTTTTTGCTGTGATGCTTCTTTACGCCGTCCAATGCTTCGATATAGGGCTACTGATAAAGCTCAAATTTTGGCCATCAACATTTCTTTTTGACCTAAAATAATTTATAAATTACGAACAGAACAAATGTTATTTTCTAAAGGTTGAGTATACATATTTAAAACATAAAAACACATTTATCTTATATCTAACAAAAAAATAAAAATCAACTCCAGAAGAAATATTCAGTGCAAATAGTCAAAGAAAAGATGAGACATACTCTCAGCATTCAAATTACAAAACACACATGTCAAATCAATATCTTATTTTTTTATAACCTGCTTTGTTAAGCCATGAAGTGTAACGTTAGCTGTTTAATGTGAACCGTGTCGTTTCGCTGCTACACAGCAGCGCCATCTAGTCTCAACAGACTGAGGGACACTGTTCTTCTACATCTTCAAGAAGAATGGAGGAACTCGCTGTTAAGCTCATAGCGGATGGCGTTCAGAAAAAAGTAATCTCTCCCGGAAAAGGAGAGCTTTCCACGTTTCCTAATGGAACAAAGGTAATGTAACGTTCAGGACACATTTTACATTAATGAAATGTCGAGACGGAGAACAAATGTATTATTTTTAACGTGTCGAACTCAACAGATAGCGAGCTAGCTAGATTCACCAGTTTTGACGTGTACTATGGGCTTGAATTCGCCCGAAAATTGCCCAGAAGTCATGCAGTGGGTTATGTTAAGTATATATCGCATTAGTACTGTGAGAATTTGTACTGTTTTATGAGCTGTTGTACAAAGAGGCCCAATGTATTCAGATTTAGCCTTTAGCTAAACATCGGGATGGATACCTGATGTTACATACCATCAAGGAGGACTCGCAGACAATATGCGTGTCTTTCTGTTTGCATTTTTGGCACGGAGAGGGGAATTTTTTTCCCTCCCTTCTGAATGACATCTGAAAGCTATACGTACGTATAATATACGTATAATAACAGCAGCGTTTTAACTGCAATATCATGTAACGTTAGCCACTGGCTACATCATATGAAATATCAATACAACTTAACCTGTCAAGCTTGACATATGAAATAATAGTCAGAAAAATGAAATGGAATCAAATGTTTGAAATGGAAAGAAAGAAGATTTGCATATGTGGGCAATAGTAAGTGAAAAATAAAATGTAAACACCAGAGATGTCTATGTTTTTGCCCTGAGAGCTTGTTGGGCTCAACATTTAGAAATATTTAATCAAACAAAGTGTCATAATGCAACAAATATCAGAGGAATAAATGACATGCTTTATAACAAATTAATATTATTTTATTTGTATCTCTCAAAAGGTCAAGTTTCATTACCGCACTAGTCTTTGTGATGGCACTGTGTTGGATGACTCCAGGACAATGGGAGGTAAGAGTAAACCTATGGAGCTCATACTGGGGAAGAAGTTCAAGCTTCCTGTGTGGGAGCAAGTGGTTACCACAATGAGAGAGGGTGAAATTGCTGATTTCACCTGTGATGTAAAGGTGAGTGACCTGTTAATTATTTTCTGCCTTATAGTAATATGCAAATATCTATTAATAACTATGTGTTATTCTTTAGAACATTTATTTTGTGAGATTCTTCAGCTCACTGAAGAATGATTTGTTTTTGTTTCTACTGTAATAGCACACAGCTCTCTACCCCTTGGTTTCTCTGTCACTACGCAACATCAGCCAAGGAAAAGACCCACTGGAAGGACAGAGACACTGCTGTGGAGTAGCTCAGGTTCACTCGCATCATTCCATAGGTCACCACGATCTGGATAAGTTGCAGGCCCATCCTCAGCCTCTAGTTTTTACTCTGGAAATGCTACAGGTGAGAAACAGTAGCATGGTATCCTTTTTAGAGGTGTTAACTGAGCTATCATAATAAAACTGCCTAATTTAACAACAAAAATACTTGAATTACAAAGCGGCTGTTTCATGATTCTCTGTGTAATCATCTTCCTAAGGTCTTGCCCCCCGGCTCCTTTCAGTTGGAAATATGGGCAATGACAGATGAGGAGAAACTGGAGGCCATACCGCAGATCCACGAAGAGGGAAATGCGCTATTCAAGAGTGGAGATGTTGCAGCAGCTGCTGAGAAGTACTACAATGCTATAGCCTGTCTGAAGAGCTTACAGATGAAGGTTAGTCTTAATAGTTGCTAAGCATTGAAGTGTCATGAAACCCCTGTTTTATTACTGGTCGTTCACACCTCAGATTTGAAAAAGATTAAGGAAATGGGCGTGCAGAGCTGTGGAAAAGTGGGAGTGTAGAGGGTGGGCAGAAGGGAGAAAACAACCAATAAAACACAGACCTACAACACACACATTAAACAGACACATGAATATTAAAATATGAGCGGAGAAAGAAAAGCACAACAGAGTTGAGGACGCCTTGATCTATTTAAAAAAATATGAACCTATGACAACAAACTCACAAGTCTTATCATGAACAATATCATTATTATCATTCCTAACAACTATCATGAACAAATCAAATATGTTTTGATAAATTATTCTTAGCAATATCAACAAATCAGCATTACAACTTTGCAGAGCTATTGGTCTATATGAAAAATGAGGTAGAACATTAAAAAGATCTAATAATATTTTCATTATGTATACGAGCACTACAATATTTAAAAAATGACATATCAGTTTAATGCAGAAAGAATAAAGGTATAGTTCATTTTTTGTCCATTCCTCTTTGACTTTTCGGCTTTAAGTTTCTTCAGTGTATTATAATAGTTCATGATCAGAAGTACCACTGTATCAGTGTCCTTATACAGTGCCCTCCACAATTATTGAACCCCCTGGTAAATATGATCAAAATTGGCTGTAAAAAATAAATCTGCATCGATTATCCTTGTGATCTTTCATTCAAAAAATGTGCAAAATTCTAACCTTTCATTGAAGTAAAAGAATTGAAAGTGGGGGGAAATCACATTATGAAATAAATGTTTTTCTCCAAAACATGTTGGCCACAATTATTGAAACCCCTAGAATTTTTTACGAGTAAAATATCTCTGAAGTATATTCCCATTAATATTTACCTTTTTTAGTACACCAGGGTGACTAGGAACATGAAACTGTCCAGCTATGACTTTGTGTTTCACAGGAGTTTAAATATGAGGAAACACAAAGGCCAAATCCCCTTAATCATCCATCACAATGAGTAAAACCACAGAATACAGTTCTGATGCGTAGCAAAAGATTGTTGAGCATCACAAACTAGAAAGTGGCTGTAAGACAATAGCTAAAGAATTGAAAATCCCCATTTTGACCATCAGGGCAATAATTAAGAAGTTATAACCAACTAAAGATGTTATGAATCTGCCAGGAAAAGGACGTGTGTCTATACTGTCTTAATGCACGGCGAGTATGAAAGTTTGAGTGGCCAAAGACTCTCCAAGGATCACAGATGGAGAATTGCAGAGATTAGTTGAGTCTTAGGGTCAGAAAGCCTAAAAAAAAAATTATCAAACAACCCCTACATCCCCACATGTTGTTTGGGAGGGTTTAAAAAAAAAACCTCCTCGCTCATCCAAAAACAAATTCCAGCAAATTTAATTGTCAGACACGACTGGATCTTCAAACAACACAGGGTTCTGTGGTCAGATGAGACTAAAACAGAGCTTTTTGGCAGCAAACACACTAGATGGGTTTGGTGAACACAAGGATAAAAAGTACCCCATGTGTACAATTTAATATACCATTGGATCTTTAATGTTGTGGGCATATTTTTCTGCTGGAGGTCCTGGACTTCTTGTTCAGATACATGGCATTGTGGATTCTATCAAATATCAACAAATAAAAAATCAAAACCTGATGCCTTCTGCTAGAAATCTTATAATGGGCCGTGGTTGGATCTTCCATCAGGACAACGATCCAAAACAAACATCAAAATCAAAACAAAAATTTGTTGTGGAGCACAAAATGAAGCTTCTGCCATGACCGTCTCAGTCCCCTGACCTGATGAGTGGGCTGAACTGAAGAGAAGAAGCACCAACATGGATCTGGGAATCTGAAGGATCTGGAGAGATTCTGTGTGGAGGAATGGTCTCTGATCTCTTGTCAGTTATTCTCCAAACTCATCAGGCATTATAGGAGAAGACTCAGAGCTGTTATCTTGGCAAAAGGAGATTGCAAAAAGTATTTAATAAAAGGGTTTCAATTTCAATAATTGTGGCCAACGTGTTTTGGAGAAAAACATTTATTTCATAATGTGATTTTCCCCCCACTTTCAATTCTTTTACTTCAATGAAAGGTTAGAATTTTGCACATTTTTTGAATGAAAGATCACAAGGATAATCGATGCAGATTTATTTTTTACAGCCCATTTTGATCATATTTACCAGGGGGTTCAATAATTGTGGAGGGCACTGTATGCACATATATATACAGTAGTCAACATTTTAAGTGGATCAAAACCTTTCATCAAAGTTATACATGAATTTTTAACATTTTCCGTTCTTGTCTTATGACAACTGTGATTAACTTTTTTGATCCACTTCAAATGTTGACAACTGTATTAGAAGAGACATTATGAAATATGTGCACAGACAGTGCTGGTTCATGTTTGGAGCACTTGAGAATATGAAACATGTCCATAAAAACTTGAAACACACTTGCTCTGGTCCGGATATGAACTGAAACTCTCTTTTGTAACGTTTGAATTTTCCGCTGTAATGCGATATAATGCATAATACATAATAGAAAAGCTACATAAAGTGATGACGTAGATCAGGGTTCCAGACTGCGACCAAAATGGTCGCATATGCGCATTGGAGTGCTTGGTCATGTAGCCTACTACTCAGTTAAATTCACGCATGAATTTTCCTGCATTGAACTTGTTTTAGCGCCCGCCAAAAAGTGAATTTTTGTCCCGACAAAGTCTTATTTGATCGGTGAGTAATGCTGCTGCGCGTGACAGGGCGCATGTTTAACTGAAAGAACGAGCAGAGAGAGAGAGCCCCGGTAGCGTGCGCGCACTCTCTGTCTTCGGAGCCAGGCGAAAGTGTAAACATGACTTCACCGTCTCCAAACTAAGCGCTGTCTTGCTCTCCCTCGCACATATTAATCAAAATAAATCGACACGGTGGTAAAAGGTCGGAAGACCAAAGTTTCATGTGGAGCATTCAGAGATTTTTTTTTTCTTTTTTTCCCCTGAATTACCGCTGGGTGTGAATTGTGCTAAATAAGTTGCCTTATCTTCTCTGAAAAGCGTTCCGGACATTCAGCTGACACAAAACAACACTTTAATTAAACGAAAAAAACTATCCAGTGATGAAATGTTTTCTGTGTTGACAGAAATCTTGGATGTCCATGTCCGAACTGCTGGGATAATCACACAACGCGTGTGACACGTCCAATTCTCGAACTAATGACTCATTTGAGCCGATTAATTTTAATGAATGGTTAAAACAACTGATCTTTCCAACAGTGAACTCAGGAGACGTCTGAATCGGTGTATAACTAATCAGTAACACTTTACAATAAGGTTCAGGGATGCAAACACATGTATGGTCAAAAAAGAGAGAGGCTATCGAAGCCCTCGCCCCGCGGCAAATATCCAGATAATTACATAATTGTGATGAATTTAATCCTTTGTAAGTGATCATTTTGCAGTGTAAGATTACAGTTAACACCTTTAAATATTACATAAATGTATTATGTATTTTTATTAAACTTAGTGAGTGTATAAATCAGCAGCAAAAAGTAGGCTAATTCTTGAAAAAATCGGCACAGTAATTTGATCAAATCTAAACATGTTAATAAAAACAAATTACTATTAGTACTCTTATAAAATTCAATCAGGCAATCATACATTTCACAATTTTATATTTATATATGAATGTCAAGAATTCAGACGTGTGTATTTTTATGCTTATTTTAAATGTATTGTGCAGGCTAGGTATACAAAAATATAGGCTTTTAATAATCTTTCAGTGCGCAAAACTATGAAAATATGAAACGCTTCAAAACAGAACGCACAAAGCGCGTATGCGCATCGCGGGTGCAGAATGATGTGCTCAAATCAACATGGAGTCACAGTGTTCAGCGCTGCACAAGTGCGCATTTAAAAGTTCACGGCACAAAGCGAAGAAATGTCGAGCACACAGATCCTAGTGTCTATCTGTCCAACAGTTTATTGATCATTTGTTTCTTCACAGTTTTAAATTCCAGTTATTGTGCGTTTGATGCCGATTTAGTCCTTGTGATGTGTGATCTAACAGGCACACGGTAGCGAGTCGTTTAAAAACAGCAACAAACTCCAACAAAATAAAGTCATTTTATCCAAATCCACAGCCTTTTCTCTACAGATCAAGCATTATAATGTGAATATCATATTGGAGAGAGTTGTACCGTGCATGTATGCTGCTGTAACCGGAAGAGGCGCGCTCGCTGTTTGAATACTGACAGCCTCAGAGGAGGGAAAACGAGTTTTCCTAAACTTTAATGATGTAAATAGACTTCTATCCCTCACATTAAGCTATGAAATAGGCTTCAGATGAATTTGTCACCCAAACTGACGTGAAAAAAGCGGGAGGCGCCGAAAAGCGCGCTGTTTGCATCCCTGAAGGTTCTATTTATTACATAAATTACATAAAAAGTACAGTTTGCTTACTCAAGCTTAAGCTTTAAAATAAATAAAACCACTTGTTTTTTTGAAAAGCATATGACTACATTTTTCCACACAGTGCTATCAATAATCAATAAGAGAATCGTTAAAGAATCGGATCAATAAGCAGAATCGTCAGTGGCATTATTATTGATAAAATCTTATCAATTCCCATCCCTATGTGAAGACAGTAAAATTATAATCAAACATTAAAGAACATGTTTTTTTTTGTTTTTTTTGGAGAGTTAAAAGATTAAAACATTTTGCTAACATGAGGTCTTGTGCCACTGTCAGTCTTTTTACATCAGTGCAAAACTAGGGTATGCAGATTAAGACCACTATTCATCAGCATGCATTGATTAATCCCATGGCATGTAGAAAAAAAAAAAAAAGGTGCGACTGCGACCAAATCATATGCTGGTGCGACCAACTGAGAAAGTTGGTAGCACCAGTGCAACCAGTGGAAAAGTAGATGCGTACTCTACAGCCAATCCCCACTCCCAATTAATGCATATACATCACTTATGACGTTGGTTCAACTTTGCTTTTTAAACCAGAAGAACAAAATTGCTCCAAAAAATGATCACTTTTCCCTTAATAATAATTTAAGCACCTGTGCTATTGTTGTTTTCAGTAAAGTGCAACTGTACATATGTTAACAACAGGGTTTCATGACCCTTTAAAACTTACACATTACCCTTGTTGAAGAACAAATGTATCCTTGAAGCATTGCATGCAATATATCAAGGGTGGCTTTTGCACAGAATGAAGCCATTTGAAACAACACTTCGGCTGCACGTTTAATGGTATTTGACCACAAATTGTTATGCTCAAACTGAGTAAGCAAAAAAATATGAGATATTGGCCCGCTGCTTATTTATCCTAAAACTTTTTTCTCATTTGACATTTGTTATCTCGCATTTGGTGTTGGTTGCTAGATTTCAAGAGATTTAAGTCCCTCAATAAGAGCTATTCCCTTAAATTGATAGTTTCCTCTCAGTATTTTTCTTAATTGAACATGCTTTTTCTGCACTGCAAAAAAAAGCACTGATGATCTGAAAACACCTTCATGAGCATCACTTGTGACTAATCTGCAAGAAAACCTTCTTAGTGACGAAACAAACATGAATCTCACAAGTTGTTTGCGATAGCTAAATATATGCACTTGCACAACCTCTGTGCATTATCGTGTAGCACCAGCCAACAGTGTATTATATTCCTTAAAGGGATAGTTCTCCCAAAAATTTAAATTCCATCATTTATTCACCCTCATGTCATTCCAAACGCGTAAGACTTACGTTCATTTTCTAAACACAAATGAAGATCTTTTTGATTAAATCTGAGAGCTTTCTGTCCCTCCGTTGACAGCTACACAACTACTTTGATGCTTTAAAAAGTTCATAAAGAGATCGTAAAACTAATTCAATTGAGTGGTTTAGTCAATTTTCTGTAGAGACAAGATCGCTTTATATGATAAACTGATTGAATTTAGGCTTATATTCACATATTCATCAACTCACACATCAGTTGTGGTAAACGGAAGCTCAAGCAAGTTTGCTTGACGTGCGAGAACAACTTTTTCAAATGAACACACTTTTGTACAAAAGTGGTAGTTGCGTATCGGTCTATGAGGGACAGAAAGCTCTCAGATTTAATCAAAAAAGATCTTCATTTGTTCTGAAGATGAACAACAGTCTTATGAGTTTGGAACGACATGAAGGGGAGGGTAATTAATGACAGATGTCATTTTTGGGTGAAGTATCCCTTTAAGATTCAACTTTTACTTAAAACATATATTCCCTGTTCAAAGGAGCGTCCAGGTGATGAGCATTGGATCAAACTAGATCTCATGATCACCCCTCTCCTCCTCAACTACTGCCAGTGCAAGCTTCTGCTGGGCCAATACTATGAGGTTTTGGACCACTGCTCTTCTATCATCAACAAGTACGAGGGTAAATATCAAAACAAGTAAAATCACATGTACTTTATATTTAAAGCTAGGCATCTCAAAGCACTTTCCCCCCCCGCTTTTAGGGTAGTGTAATTTCTTGGTCCTAAATCTTTGAGGGAATTAAAAGCTGCACTAATATTGTTCTTTACAAACAAGCTACAGTTAACTTGAGTACCATGAGAACCGTTTTATTGCATTTCAGATGCCCATACTCAGTCTTGTCTTTCTCACAGATAATGTGAAGGCATATTTCAAACGAGGGAAAGCTCATGCAGCGGTATGGAATGAAGCAGAGGCAAGAGCTGACTTTGCCAAAGTGATTACATTGGAACCATCACTTGAAACTTCAGTTGCAAAGGAGTTGAGAGCAATGGAGGAACGCATTCGGGAAAAACAGAAAGAGGAGAAGGGACGCTACAAAAACCTGTTCAACTACAGCGACAAAGCCTCTGCTGCAGCTACCACGGTTAGTTTAATCTCAAATGCGACCTATGAAGAATCTAAATTAGGGTGTATAACATTGTTAAGAAAGCAACAACAAAAAATGCTCCTTGAAGTAACCTGTGCTATTTTCCTCTTTTCAGGGCTGAAACAAAGGTTGTCCAATTTTCCATTTATAAGGAGATATGCACTCTGATAAATGTATCCCTCACAAGTTTATTTAACCCATCATCCCCTTATTGTTCATCATGTTTTATTGGTAAATTGACATACAAATGAAGAGTGCATCCAGTGCATAGCTTTGAATGGCCTGGCCATCCATTTATCCCTGAGAGTTACCCATCATTTGTTGAAGAATGCTACTTTTCATTGTTATCAATGGGATCTGCAACTCCTGTGAACCAGGAATGGGTAAATACCAGCCTTGTGTATTCACTTTTTGGATATTGCTGATGGAAACTTCACAACCCAGTGCATTATGGTCAGTGCTCTTTAACATGGGCAGTCTGAAAGAAACAAAGCTGAAAGACAATCTGATGATGATAAAATGGGATTGCTATGACTATATATCTCCCCCCCATTTTTGCGTTATTCTTTTGTATTTATAATGTTTATTAATTGTATTGCTATTACCCTTGTCTTTGTATGTATACTACATTTTAATCTTGAAAGATAAAGGAAATAAATATGAAATGTCAGGCATTAGAAGGCCTGTGAAATATATAAGTGAAAGACACATTGTTAACACTGTGATAGATGTAAAAGAATATACTTCCCCCATCAGTGAAACAGAACACGTATACTCGTTCACATTTTTGCGTAGTTAATAATTGTCACAGTTAAACCTATATATGTCACTACAAATAAAAATATATTTTCAAAGTGCTTTTTAAATACATGTTGCTGCAGCTAGTCTGCATTTATGTTGTGACCAAAGCCAAATAAAGTTATTCACCCAATTTTTTAAACAAGCACTTCTTGCATGCAGTGGAATTAAAAATCTAACAAATTGATTGATTTATTATTTTTTATTTAAATACAGAATTGCAAAAATTGGGCTTAAAAAATGTCTAGGCTAATCGCAGTGACACTACATGAGGTGTACATCTGGGAGATAGCTATGCATGATGGACAAATGTCGTTAAGAAAGATAGAAAGAGATGGTGTTGTAAATAGCTTGGCAAAGATAAGGGGCATGTCTGTGAGAAACAGAACAATGAGGAGACAAGTACCAGAGGGAGGGAGTGTGTGTGTGTGTGTGTGTGTGTGTTATGTGCGAGCACTTCGCTCTGTCTCCGCTAGACACTCCCTGACAAGAGCACGTGCATGGATGATACCTAAAGAAAGACAGAAACACATATCAGCCATTTCAAAGGTAAATGTTTTGAAGCATTATAGACCATTTGCTAATGATCCAAATATAGAGAATTACATGTCAGACACTAGATGGCAACTTTTATATGTAATGCAACTTCAATAATTAATCTGAATAAAATAAACGTTGCAAGTCTGATCCCATGTGAAGAACTGAAAAACCGAGTGAACTCTATCATGACTGTCCTTAGGCTTACATTCCTCCAGAGGGCTAAACGTCACTGACTGTTACAAATGTGCTGCATGCACTTTATTCAGAAGGGTGTGGTGTACCTCTCTTCAGTCTCTCCATGGCACTTTTGCTGCCAGCGTAGGTAGGACGAATTTCACGGCTCATCTCCTCAATGACGGAGAGCAGCTCACTATACGTAGATCCCTGGGACACTTTAACTGGCTACAGAAAACAAGACAGGGCTCGACATTAAAGCTTGTCCGGGAAAAGTGGGGGGGGTTCAGAAGTAACAAGTGAAAGAGAATTTTACTTGCCAGACCAGACAAGTAGCCTGATTAAAACCTCTAACAAAAAAACAACAACTTGGGAATCACCAAACCACTAGAATGATTCTGATTTTATTTAATTTAGTGGCGATTGATAATGGATAGTAATGTACTGACTGACTGTAACACGTAAAAACACACACACACACACACACACACACACACACACACACACACACACACACACACACACACACACACACACACACACACACACACACACACACAAAGAATCTTAAAGGGATAGTTCTTCCAAAAATGAAAAATCTGTAATAATTTACTCAACCTCATGTTGTTCCGAAACCTGTATGAATTTATTTTATGTGGAACATAATAGAAGATATTTTGAAGAATGTCACCAAACAGTTGTGGGGCCCCATTGACTTCCATATTATTTTTCCCCCCATACTATGGAAGTCAATGGGGCCCCACAACTGTTTGGTTACAAACATTCTTCAAAATATCTTCCTTTGTGTTCAACAGAAGAAAGAAATTCATACAGGTTTGGAACAACTTGAGGGTGAGTAAATGACAGATTTTACATTTTTGGGTGAACTATCCCTTTAACATACTGTGGTAAAAAATTCAGAATGTTGAGTTTTTATATTTATAACATATGATATAGTTAAGCAACACCACACAATCAAGAGTTAAGTTTTCCTGAATACCATCACAATTGAAAATGTGACACTGATTTCATATTTCAATAAACAAATAGCCTAGTTAAAATTAAAGGAACCGTATGTAAGAACTGTATTTCAATTAATCATAAAATGGCCCTGATATGTCACTAGACATTAAGAAATCATGTTCATTTCAAATACTTCTATCACTGACTACAGTAGTCCGGCCAGGATATTGTCATTTAAAAGTGAAGTTGCAGCCCTCAACTGATGTTGTCATGTTGTGTTTTGGCCTGATGCTCCACCCTCCACCTATCTACCAATCACGAAGTCAGTAGTGTTTCGGCATCCGGGTTGCCAGCTGCAGCTACAAACGTGTCGGATAAAAAATTTAAAACGTTACGAAACCTAAAAGACCTCGTTATGAATCCGAAATACGTCGTGACAAAGTCCAAAAAAAAACTTACTGTATAGGACTCGTCACTTGCCATTGGAAGCTCCTTGTAGCAGCCTACGTTCCTGCTGGATCCTGCAGCCTAACTGGCAACCTCGAGTCAGGGGGGAGTGGGAGGGGATACACCGCTCTACAGTAATTTGAAAGTGATTGCAGTACCAGTTTTGGCCACAATCTTAAATACGGTTCCTTTAAGTCACTTATGGCGCTTTTCCACTGCATGGTACGGTGCGGCACGCTTTGGCGCTTTTCCACTGCATGGTACGGTACGGCTCGGTTCAGTACGGCTCACTTATGACGCATTTCCACTGCATGGTACGGTACGGCTCGCTTTAAATGGTACCACCTCTGTTGAGGTTCCAAGCGTACCGTACCGATACTAAAATGTGACGTGAAATCACTGCAGATCACTGATTGGTCAGACAGAATCATCACTACCAGCGTCATTGTATTTACAACACGAGACACTAAACCCGCTAGATTTAAATAGCCAGTAGACAACAGCCAACGCTGTAGCGCCTGTTTTAAAAGTATTTGGTTAAAAAAAATAAAAATAAAAATATTCGGATTTAATATGATGATGTCATGGCAGTAGAGACGGCAACTATAACGATCAGTCCCACCCACTTTGAAGCGGTACTAACTGCAGTGGAAAAGCAACCGAGCTAAAGCGAACCGAACCGTGCCGAGCCGTACCACGCAGTGGAAAAGCGAAGCGAGCCGAACCGTTCCGCGCTGAGTCGAACCGTACCATGCAGTGGAAAAGCGCCATTACATTTTACACACAATATTGTCTGTTTTTGTTCTGTTTGAGCAGCAAAAATATTTCCAGACAAAGATCACAGCAGAACCATAGCGCTTCTCACAGTAACACTCAACCATGTTTCCATTACTGATCCAGCGTTTTGAACAACGAATCAGCCGTTTGAACTAGGGATGGGCATGATTAATCGACGATCGATAATTGATCGTTAAGAATTTCGTCGATCACGTTTATTTGTTATCGATTAAACTAATGCAGGCTGCGTTGCGTAGTGTGAGTCTTGAAGCAATGGAATTAATTTTAGCGCGGAGGTACCTGTGCATCCCGGCAATGTCAGTCCCCTCAGAGCGGGTGTTTTCGGCGGCTGGACTGGCTGTCACCAGGTTGCGGTCGCGTCTGATCCCAGATCATGTCAACATGCTTATCTTTCTCAACAGAAATCAGTAGACTGGTGCAGAAGTTCTATGGGAACTTCATGCGTTTTCTCAGATCGGATAGCTATCTGATTTATCAAAACGATTCCATTTACACCTGGTCACATAAATGTGTTTTTGCAAAACGGATATAAATCCGATCTTGAATTCCCGCACTATATGCATATTTAAATTGTTGCACGTCATCGAAAGCAACTGATATGAGCTGCATTTTATTGATCATCAGCGAAAATTTCTAAATCAAATACCGCAACAAGATATTGCGGCAACAGCCCTGGTAAGATTATTTCGGTTCTTTACTTTTAATGAAGATGATTGCGTGTTGATGAATGACTTTCACTTTGATTTGCGATAGTTTGCACGTTGGCTTGATGAATAGATGCTCATCTGTGGTGATGCGTGTTGAAGTAGCGTCGTCATATCTGGATATAACATGACATATAGCCTATAACACGCTCTCACACGTTTATTTCTTATCATTTTTGGGATAAGTCAAATTTACATATGTGGTTTCAACAACCAGATGCATTTACTCTTGTCCAGTTTCATCTGGAATGCGTCTCAGATCTCCTCCTGAAGTGGTTTGAGCGATCGGATTTAAATCCGTCTCGAATGCGTTTCGGAGGGCATTTAGATTTGGTCTTTTCACGACCGGATAGCTATCCGATCACAGAAAACGGATGAAGTGGCCATGGGTCTCTGTTTAAGAACGCCGGCTCGCAGCTGCAGGTTCCGCTGGTTTAGAGCACCTCAGGGATCTTCAAGTCTACCGAACGTCCAGTTTCACTGCCACAAGTTGATCTTCTTGTAATAAAGATCTCATCGAGGACAAACAAACTGTATTTTTGTATTTTCATTGCATTTTTAATTTATAAAAAGTTAAAGAAATAATGAATTTCAATATAAAAATATTAATGATTAATCGATAGTCGATCGTTAATTCTCCCGACGATCGACTAAGAAAATTTAATCGAATGCCCATCCCTAGTTTGAACCAATCATTTAAATTAATGACTCAATTACTCACTCATTAAAATGGTCACCTGCCGCCACCCACTGGCTATTTAGATCATTTCTTATTTGTATATTAAAAATATTTTTAAAACAAATCTCTTAACATTATTTAATGCAGTTGGAATTTTTCAATTTAAATTATTTAATTTGATTGGTAAGAGTCCTATAGTGTCGTATTATTTTAATTTAATGATAAAATGTAAGATTTTATAATAAGATTATGGGGAGAAATGCCCTCAGGGTAAATATCACAAATATGCAGATTTAAATATGTCAAAGCTGATAGAACACTGAGAATATTGCTTCAGAATAATTATATTTACAACACAAAAATCCAATTTTTTTCAGACAAGCAACGTTTTTACTTGGACACGTTAACGACCGATTTACAAGCACATGACAAGGCTTAATTTTGAGCCCTGCAAGATAGTTGTGCAGAAGTCTGAGCGATACCCTCTTTACTAAAAGGTACATATACACTAAAAGTTTGTAATTTTATGCTCACTGTTTATTTTTACTATCAATACTTAAAGTTTTTGCTGCTTAATATTTTTGTGGTAACCATGATACACTACCAAAGTTTGGAGTAAGATTTAAAAAACAAAAAAACAACAAAAAAAAACAGAAGATAATATTTTAACAAGGATGCATTAAATTGCTCAAAAGTGACAATAAAAAGATCTATAATGTTACAAAAGTTTATTTTTTATTTTTTAAATGAAACCTGTTCCCTTAAACTTTCTATCACAGAATCCTACACTTTTTTTTTAGCACCGTTTACACAAAAATATCATGCAGCAAGCTGTTTAACGTTAATAATAAGAAGCATTATTAATACGTAATTGAGCACCAATAATAATTTATACTGATTTGGTGCTCAATTCTCATCATGTGATTACGTGATACTGAAGACTGGCTTAATGGCTGTTGAAAATTCACGAATAAAGTACATTTAAACAAATAAATGCAGTTTTGGTGACCTCTTTTAATAACGTAAAAAAACAATTATTCCCAACTTTTGACCGGTAGTGTTCGTGTGTGTATATATATATATATATATATATATATATATATATATATATATATATTCCAATTAAAAACAGACAAGATCCACTGGGAATAATTTCAAGATTGCAAAAAAAGTAAAATCCCACTGTTATCATAAACTTAACTTACTTGTACAAAGCCCATTGATGGTGGACCAAAGTCACTAAATGCTGGTCTAAAGTTAGAAGAGGAGGCCAGAGATGGAGATGAGCCACATGATCCTAAAACCAGAGAGCAATAGGAAGACCAATCACAAACCATGAAAATGTCAAAAGGCCAATTTCAACCAATGACATTTCGCCACCCAGTGTGAGTATGGAAGGAAGTGAGGAAAGATACAGCCAAGATCGGATGCACTGATGTGATGGCATGGCACACTCACATATGGGTAAGACAACACTTAGCTTTTAAGCATAAACGCGGAAAGGTGCGGTTAGCAACACACTATAACACATTTATGTAATGAGCAAGACAGATGGCTATGGCTCCTTTAACTCCTCCCCCTTTATCCGTGCCTCTGACCTCTTTTACAGTAGGTTCACTGACCCCTTTCCCCGGGATTAAAAACGGTGCATTTGAAAACGTGATAGACACAAATTACCCCATATGCGAGTAATATGCATGTCAAAAAATCATGAATGAAGAGAGAGCACAATGAAACTCACCTGGTGGAGTGTGGTTGGAGCCGGTGGGTGCGGGGGCGATCGGCTTGTAACTCATATTTACACCGCCGTCGACTGTAGCCTCGCTTGATGAAAAGTTTCTTCTTATCTTCTGAATGTAATCTCGATGGGCTTTGGTATCTGAAGCAGGGACGACGTTGGCCTAATGTAAACACAAAGAGCAGATATACAGATAAGTATAAGAGGTGGGAGACATGGTAAAGGCTAGCGGACAGAAAAGACGGTCCCCTCTTAACTTAACCGGCTTCAAGCCCTGACTCTGTTTAAATCGCCTGCCATTGATAGACTTTTCCACTATTTTCTTCTAGGGTAGAACAACGAACACTTTCAAATAAGTGCGAACATTTGTGTGTAATAAAGAGTGGAGGATGTCTGTAGTGGTATATGAAAGGTAAATTTAACTATACCCACCTCTTCCGCGAAATCGCTCGACAGCGACACGCGCTAAGTATCCAACAAGCCGACAAATGAAACAAACAACAACCGTAAACACTTCGCGATATGTTGGACAGTTAAAGATGGTTTCTGGTCGCCGGTTTACACTTGTTCGAGGAGGTAAGTGGTGAATATAACGCACGGGAATAGTTTCGCTACGCGGAGGTGTCGGTTCTTCTCTCTTCCTGCGCGTGCTAGCCTGCTATGTTATTTTCCCATGATACTCGGCAAAAAGAGTGACTGCGTCATCAGGCACGCGCCTTTGCCCTCTCTTTCTTCCACAATGAAGATTCCATTCTGGAATTTTCTTGTTGAGGTGTTTGGAGAGAGTGTGCTGCAGTAAACCGGAGAAGCGTTTGAAAAATGCCTGACCCTTTGTATGATGATTTAAAAAAAAATAATTAGAATAAAATATAGCCTAATAGAATGGCATAGTGTTGAGGCTGCTATCTGACTGTCTAATAGTAACTCCACCCACACACCTAATCCTAAATTAGGAGGAGGGGGGGGAATAATCTGACAGGGGGTCAGAATGTGGCACAACACATATGCAAGTACTGCATGCAATGTACAATAGGCTACACTGCATTAAACAACGCAATGTGCCTTGTACATTTAAAAAGTTAGTTGAAATATTAGAATACGGTTATGTAAAGGAGATTTATTGAGTACTCGGAGTCGGACAGCTGTTTGAAAGAAACAGTTTTTTATTGATGGATGTTTTAGCTGTTAATGATCTCCAGCTTCTGTCTGAGGGGAGTTGCTGTTATGTGCTGAGTTAAATGGATCCATGGTCATCTTTTTATATTGGTGTGTTAGATTATGTGTAGGAGATCTGTACCCATGATCTTTAAAGCTTTAGTGACAATGTGTTAAAGGGGTGGTTGATTATGATTTCACTTTTTTTAATTTAGTTAGTGTGTAATGTTGCTGTTTGAGCATAAACAACATCTGCAAAGTTACACCGCTCAGAGTTCAAAGCAAAGGGAGATGTTTGCTTTTAAAGGGCTGGTATAATGCCCTTTTCACAAGATGTTAAATAAGTATTTGATGTCCCCAGAGTGTGTATGTGAAGTTTTAGCTCAAAATACCCCACAGATATTTTTATATACCATGTTAAAGTTGTAATTTTTTGAGGGTGAGCAAAAACGCACAGTTTTTGTGTCTGTCCCTTTAAATGCAAATGAGCTGCTGCTCTCACACAGAGGGCGGAGCTACAACAGTTTGTGTCCTTTTTTTTTACCTCAAACAAACATGCACTGGAAATTTCAAAAACCTTTTGCCTTTTATGTTCAAACCGAAGTCAGAAAGTAATCAGAAGTCAGTGGAGAGACTCAAGAAGAAGTAACAACATGTAGACAACATTTCTGAATGGTTAGTTGATGAATTTATGTAGCTTATATGTTTAGTTATCTTCTAGTCATTGATTAGCATATTCTGTCTTGATAATCTATAAATCGCGTTCCGGGGGTGGGTTTATGTAAATTTTAGGGTTAGTGATGTCACTAACCCGGAAGGAATGTTGTGTAGTTCCTACCAGCCGTTTGCTGAAGTCCTTAAAAAGCAATTTCTTTAAAAGCAAACATCTCCCTCTGCTTTGAACTTTGAGCGTTGTAACTTTGCAGATGTTGTTTATGCTCAAGCAGCAACATTACACACTAAATAAAGTTAGAAAAGTGAAATCATATTCAACCACCCCTTTAAAGAAATCACTTTTTAAGGATTAGGCTACTACAACAAAAGACTGGTAGGGACTACATGACATTCCTCCCAGGTTAGTGACATCACCAACCCAAAATTTTACATAAACCCCGTCCCCGGGAATGCAATTTATAAATTATCAAGACAGAATCTGCTAATCAATGACTAGAAGATAACTACACATAAGCTACATAAATTCATTAAATAACCATTCAGAAACGTCCTGTTGCATTCTACATGTTGTCACCTCTTCTTGAGTCTCTCCATCTTTGTCTGAATCCGGTTTGAACATAAAAGGCTAAAAGTTTTTTAAATTTTCAGTGCATGTCTGTGTGAGTGCAAGTGGTTGAAGCCCCGCCCTCTGTACCGGGAGCAGCAGCTCATTTGCATGTAAAGGAACAGACACAAAACAGTGCGTTTTTGCTCATACTCAAAAATTGACAATTTTAACAGTATCTGTGGGGTATTTTGAGCTAAAACTTCACATACACACTCTGAGGACATCAAAGACTTATTTGACATCTTGTGAAAGGGGCATTATACCACCCCTTTAAAGTATTTTCTTTGCTGTACTAAATAGACAATGCCTGAATTATTTACTGTTTTAAAACAGACTAAGGTGCTGACTGGTTTCGGAATTTCCTTAGTTGTCTGACTATGAGTTTTTAAAAAAAAAAATTTTTTATGAGGTGGTCTGTATTGACTTGTCTGCAAATAGGCTATACCTAGGAATTTGCAGTCTGTTATGGTGACTGATTTGATGGACATTGATGCATTGGGAGTTTGGTCTGCAGGTAAAGCAGTTGAGAACCACTAATACTACCTACTTCATAGTAGGTGCCAGATTGCAGAAGTCTCTGTCATCCATTTAAGCACCTCCCCTAGTCACATATAGATAGAAAGCACTTACATGCTGAAATCAGATCTGCTTCTAAATGATTAATGGTATGCATACTGTAGAGTCCATTATGTGCTGAAATATTGAAGTTTATTACTGGTTGCCAGAGAAATTGTTGTAACTTATGTTATGCATCATCTAGTTTAATATGTAGGGAAATATAGGACACAAATACAGCTTGAGCTTATCTTAATGTAAAGTAATGACCAATGTTGGCGAAGCTTGTCTATAACACAAGACACAGAAGCCATTCATTCAAAGAATTGCTGTGTCATTACCACATATTCCACTTTACCCACATGCTTTCATTGCTGAGATCATCTGTGCATTTTCAAACTTGCTCTATGCAGATAAAGCACAATTTTGCTGATATGGCATTTAACTTAGGCCTATATAAATATTAATAGCCTGTAGCAAGGAAAAACAGGAAGAGGTGTCATAAAAAAAACTAAATTGCAATAATTAGCACATTTTAAAATCATCTTAAGGCAAGGAGAAACACAAATAAAGAGTAGTGATATGATCTAATGGTTACAGGCTACTTTGAGTTGTTTTATTGAATTTGTGAGACCTCCTCCAATGGGACAGTCTAAAGCACAACTGCATCAGAGCTGCTGATTCTGGAGTCAGTCTTTCGTGCTGCAGTTCACTGTGCGGGACAGGGCAGCGTTTGGATTTCGTCTCCGCACACCGCCATGGATCTTACAAACGATACATTTTCTTCCATCCGGAAATGTCTTTTGGTAACCCTTCTTCTCATTTGTTCATTTCAACTGGTTCGATCAAAGCGAATAATCAAATGTCCTTCAGGATGCACTTGCACGACAGATTCAGTCATTTGTGTCGGTTCTTCTCTCATCCCCCGGACTATACCGAGTGACATCAACTCTCTGTAAGTGCAATATTATGTTGGCGTAAAAAAAAATTGGGCGAAAATCCTTATAATTATACAGTATCAAATATAAAGATGGTGCGACATCCAAGCCTATAAAATATTTGTGTTTTCGAAACTGAACGCGCACGTAGTGTAAAAAAAAAGAAAGAAAGTGCAATATTTATTCATTTGTTATTATTCTTTTTTTAGGAGTATTGTTAATTGCAGTTTCCCAGACATCAAGGAGGCTATGTTCTCGCTCATGCCCTCACTGCAGTTAATGTAAGTGACTGCTGCATCACTTTATTAAATTTACCTGTTTATCTGCATTAGAAAACACTATGTATTAAATTCAAGGCATGCTTTGTTATGTTGGAAAATGTAGGTCATTTCTGTACTATGGGACGGGTATTAATTGTGATAGTTTATGCATCATGGTAGGCTTCCTGGTATCTTTTTTCTCTCTCTTCTCAGTCTCCTTAGTTCTAATTCATTTTCTGAAATAAAGGAGGATGCATTCTCAGGGCTTCCTCATCTTGAGTATTTGTAAGTATTTGGACAGCTTTTCTGCAGTTACATTTATGATAAAAAGTGATTACTTCTTTACATTATATATTACTGACTAACTAAGATCCACATATTTGTTGGATATCTGGATCATTATCCCTGCAGAGTGATTGACTGAAATTCTTGGCGATGTATATTTTGTCTCATTTTATTTCTCCAACCAGATTTATTGAGGGCAACAAAATTGAAGAGATAAACAAATATGCCTTCAGAGGACTTCGGGATGTTACACATCTGTGAGTATATAACATGCAGAAAGGAAAGGCTAAGACATTGAAGAATGCATATTAATTTAGATTATATAGATTTATGGCTGGCATCATATATAATATTTTATTAAGTAGGTCATATATTTTTTGTTTAATATTTTATTTTATTTTCACTACATAATGTGATACAGAATGCACATGCATAATGTATTTTCCTAATCTAGTTGTATAATAAACCTGGCATTGTGTACTACGATTGTTGGCTCTTGGATGAATGCTTTGTTCCTCTTTTGTAAGTCACTTTGGATAAAAGTGTCTGATAACTGCATAATGTAAATGATACACTGCTGACTGCTATTGTCTTAATTATAAGGTACTTTGGTGCCTAAAAATCCTGATTTCTCTTACATACATAAGTATAAACTATAAATAAAGTTTTTTTGCCTGTGTGTATTGATTCATTTCCTCTCTGTTTTTACAGATCATTAGCAAACAACAATATAAAAACATTGCCCAGAGGTCTTTTTTCTGATCTGCGCTCTTTGATTGAACTGTGAGTTCTTCAGTTCACTATTTGCAAATGTGCACATGTAATCAACAACTTTTGCCAAGTAGATAACTTGTGTATTCATTATTTCATGTCTAATAAACAGAGACCTGCGAGGGAACATGTTCCAGTGCGACTGTGAGTCCATGTGGCTGATGCTGTGGTTGAAGCGATCCAATGCCACAATCTCAGATGTTTACTGTGCCAGTCCATCTGCCATGAAGGGTGTCCTGTTAAAGGATGTCCCAGAAAAACACAGCAAGTGTGTCTCCACAGGTAACTCAATTTCTGTTGCTCAGGTATCTCAATTTTCTTTTTGTTGAATTTTAAATAAATGCTGTGAAAAGGAAGTTGCGATATTATTTTCTTTCTTATTGTGAAACAAACTTTGATTCTCGAACATAAAAAATTTGGGGCGGGACTTGATTTGATTGTTGGACTGTTGTGGTTTGCCATTGCTGTGATGTCATGTGAGTGACAGGTGTCCCGCCCTCTTGCCAGTAAACATGTCATCATAGAAGAGAGGAGTCTCTGCAAGAGGAAGGGGATTTTATTTTGATTAAAGATTACGAAGGCACATGGATTTTTATTTTACTTTTTAATGATGATGTGCACAGATAAATCATTCGTAATAAATGCTGCAATATTACTTAAAAAACAAGAATTGCGAAATGCGATTTGTTCACACTTATTTAATGACAATGAATGAATGTGCTACACTATTTCTGTTTCTTTTTCCTTCAGATTTTGTTCAGCATCAGATAGTGAATACTCAATCCATGTCAGCAGACATCTTCTTTCACAAAGATGATATATATGTTGCTATGGCAGTTCCAAATTCAGACAGCTGCATAATCATGGAATGGGATCACATTGAGACAAATTTCAGGCCTTTTGATGAAATCACAGGTTTGACACTGTTAACTCCATAATCATTTGCCATATGTCATAACTATGAAAGAGTATAGAAGTTTATTTTAGCTTTCTGATATATATTTCAGGACGGTCTGTTGTTGGGTGCAGGTCTGTTCTGATCAACGAGCAGGCACTTGTCATTGTCTCCCAGCTCTTCGATGGCTCCCTTGTCTACAAATATGACCAAGCACAGAATAAGTTCACCAAGTTTCAAGCAGTTGAAATGCTTAATGTGTCCAAGCCAAATGACATTGAAGTCTTCCAGATTGGAGATGACTGGTTCTTCCTTATGGTGGACAGTTCCAAAGCTGGAATGACAACTCTGTTTAAATGGAACGAAACTGGTTTCTACCCATATCAGTTCCTTCATGAGTGGTTTCGTGATACGGATGCAGAGTTTATTGATTTAGATGGCAAATCTGTTCTCATACTAGTGAGCCGCTCCCAGGTTCCTGTTATCTACCAATGGAACAAGAGCACCCAAAAGTTTGTTCTACATGATGAGATAGCAAATATGGACGACATTGTCAGTGTGAAGGCCTTTAGGATTAAGGACGTTCTCTACCTTGCCCTCGCCTGCTACATCGGTGACTCAAAAGTCATGAAGTGGACCGGCAAACACTTTGAAGAAGTACAGGGCTTCCCTTCACGTGGCGCCACGGTATTACAGCCCATCAAGTTCAAAGACCAGCACTATTTGATTCTGAGCAGTGATTATTCTTTTTCCCAGATCTTCAGATGGGATGAGGAGAACCAGAGTTTTATCAAGTTCAGGGATGTGTATGTTCAATGGCCACGCTCATTCACAGCACTGTCAACAGACCAGCGTGATTTTGTGCTGGCCACCAGTTTCAAAGGCAAAACCAAGGTTTTTGAACATATTTCAGTGGATTATAGCAAATGATGCATGTGCTGTTATTTGTTCCATCTGGTCAGATGCTAAAACAAAACTCTATTCCTCAATATATGCATACATTTAACCTTGATATTTATGAATGTAATGTTTTGTCAACAAAAAGGCTGAAACCGAGTGCACATCTCTATTCTCTAGTCTTGCAAAAGCTATTTATGCAACATTTTTGTATTAAAGTTTGAATAAATAATGCACTGCAGCTTAATTTATTCAGATGTTGAAAATACCTGATTGTTTGGTCATATCAGGGCCCTTTTAAATAATTCCATTGTGAAATATTAGGTTCACCAAAGGTAGGGACTCAGACTTCAATCCAAAAGACTGTGGACTTAAGCTTGTCAGCTTCAAGCTAATTTAACCTATTGAGCTGGTTTGACTGTATGCAAGCATGTTATTGGTGCTGACTAGTGCTATTATTCAGTAGAGACCCTCAATGTTATTGCCTTTGATGAATGAAAGCCTTACATTTATTTATTTATTTTACAGAATCTTTTTGTCAGTTTTATAACTGTAGCTGGCCGAGCAATATAATGAATGTAGATTTGCAAATATATTAATGATAATAAATAAAACAGCATCTTCTATTGATCTGCTCACTCATTCTTGTTGGTTCTCATTCACATGTATGCATTTTCAGTTTCTCACAAAGAAGCCAACTGCATAAATGGTTTAGCAGCTTGTCATGAATGCATCACTGTTCCATACTGTCAATATAAACACAGAACATAATAAGAAATAAGCACATTGAAATGGACATTCCAGATGACACTTTATTCCTTGACAGTGAGAAACTGCTTGTGTTCACAAGGATCACTTTACCAGCCAGTCAGCAGTATCATTCTTTGTGACAGAGCACTTAGGTGTGATAAATAAGACTGCATCAGCAGAATGTCACAGATGTAAGCACAGAAATTATGTGATGTAAGTTAGAGGCCTATATCTACAGTATATGATATTGTCTGCTGTGCATTATATGCACATTAGTAGTAGGCTATTATATATAGGCCTATAGAGAGAGACAGAGCATATAGTTTTACCTTAAAATACCCCCAAATTAAAATACTTTTATTAATTACTCATGTCGTTCCAAACCAAAGAACCATGTCGTTCCAAAGACTTGTGTTCATCTTCGGAAAACAAAATGAAGATCTTTTTGATGAAATCGGAGAGCTTTATGTCCCTCCATTGACAGCTATGCAACTACCACTTTGATGCTTCAAAAAGTTCATAAAGAGATTGTAAAACTAACCCTTATGAATTGAGCGGTTTAGTCCAATTTTTCTAAAGAGACTCGATCGCTTTATGGACAGATTTAATTTAGGGTTTTATTCCCATATAAACATTGATCAGCAAACATAAACAGAAGCTCAACCGAACCTGCTTGACACACAAGAACAAACCTCATTGGTTCTGAATGAGGCTCAGTTTTCACACGTCAAGCAAATATAATTACTTGAGCTTCGTTTACCACAACTGATGTGTGAGTTGGTGAATGTTTGTATCGTGTCTTTTAAAAAAAATCGTACTAAACCACTCAATTCACATGGATTAGTTTAACAATCTCTTAATTAACTTTTTGAAGCGTCAAAGTAGTTGTGTAGACTGTCAACGGAGGGACAGAAAGGTCTCAGATTTCATCAAAAATATCTTAGTGTTCCGAAGATTAAAGAAGGTCTTACGGGTTTGGAACGACGAGGGTGATTATAGCATTTTCATCTTTCAATTTAATTCTTCAACTATCCCTTTACTTTATCAATATCAAATTTGGTCATCGCAAAACAAAACAATAGAAAGAACAAATTAATATGGCTTAGATAATTATAATAATTTACAAGTTACAACATTATGTGAAATTCGTAATGTAGAAAAACAAGTTTACAGGGGTACGTGCTTATTGCAGCAAAACAATGCATTCGCAACGATAATTTATAGTTTAATTGAGGCCATAGAAGCTTTATGATCACATAAATTAACGTAAAAATCTACATTATAATATACCCATGGTATATTCTTTGGCTTTTGCAGCAGTCACTTCACCATAGATTGCACTTCACGTGAATCGCGTCCTTAAAGGGACACGCTGCCATACTGTTGGCCATCATCCCAGCCGGAAATGATGTACGTGATATTGATGAAACCTGAAACATGTAATCGTGTTATCCTCGTCGCAATAGATGCTTAGGACGTGACAGTTGTTGTTATTGACAGATTTTTTTAGAAGAATATTCTCTGACCGAAAATGAATCCTTCCAGAAGAAGCGAAAGTGATTGGCAGGGACTGGTGAATGAGGTAGGAAACGCAGACATATTGATGCCTCACGCTCCTCTGCACTCTATGAATCATACTATCATCAGCATTGCACTGTATAGAGAGGATGCTTAAATTAACCATATAATATGGTTTTCAATGAAATTACCGACTTGACGTGTGTAAAATTAAATGGCATGATTTTCTAAATACGATTTGCTGATGTACAGAGACCTAAAAGCCCCATGTATCCGTGTTTTCATATTTTCGCGTGATCGCTTGTTCCTCTTATAGAATAGTAAGTAGTATATTTCTCAACACATCTTTAAATGTGTTGCATAATAATAAATCAAATACGTAAGGTCTGACACGACATGATCAGCGGAGGGATTAACTTAAATCTTTATCCTCTTTACTCTTCTCGTCAAGATCCATGAACGGCGCTGAATTCAGGGAAGACCTGGCATGCAAATGAGGCAAATCTTGACAGTAATGATTTTAAACTGCTATGTTGCACTATTACAGGATGATATAGCCTACAATCTCCTTAGGCTACACAACATCATACACGCACAAAATGTAGGAGAGGTTGCTTTCTAATAGAGTGAACGTAAATGGAAGTATGATAGTGCATAGCCTAATTTCAAAGGATTGGTTGACCACCTAGTAGGTTGTTTTAATTTAAAGGTAGGACTTAATTAGTTCTTTATAACAGTGGATCTAAACAGTTGGTCAGGAATGGCCTTCAACAAAACTTCCAAGGGGGCCCCGTGATTTAATTTAATTAATTCAATGGCCTTCAACCATTAATTCAACCAGTAACTGTTTGATACTTTAAAAAGTAACAAGCATCTAACTCCATTAAATGTTACCAAAGAACATGCAGTTCCCGAAACATCTGGAATCAAAGCTCAGGTCAGTTTGTTGAAAAACACTATAAACAGTGCAAAACCCCACTTTGATCATTGTCTTTTCTGGCAATGGTGACTAATGCATTGAATTGGAGCATTAAATACCCCATTGATTTCTTTCTGTGCCTAGTTCCTGGTATGCAAGAGAAAACTGGAGAGTAAGAAGGAGGCACTGCTGATCTTATCAAAAGAACTGGACACCTGCCAGCAGGAAAGGGATCAGTTCAAATTGATGGCAAACCAGCTCCGTGAGCGCCACCAAGGGCTGAAGAAAAAGTACAGAGAGCTCATAGTATGTATTCTATTCTATTCTATTCTATTCTATTCTATTCTATTCTATTCTATTCTAAATTTATTAAACAATCATGTAGAAGTATGAAGTAGAAGACATTCAGGGAGACAAATTATTTTTCAATTATATATATTGTCATTATAATGAAGTGTATTTTTGTAATGACAACCCTGAGTGTTTGGAGGGTTTCTGAAAGCATGCTGCACTGCTATAGCAAATGTTGACCAAGTATTTAAAGGTTAAGCGGCAAGCTTATTGGCTACTGATACGTCTGGAACCAATCAGCTGTGCCTTTAGAGAATATGTTTCCATCACCCTGTTTTTATGTGCATTTAGAAGAATCGCATTAAAAACCAGTGATGGAAAAGTAAAAAAAAAAAAAGAAAAAAAAAAAGAAGTATTTACGCTCGCTTGAGGTGGTTTTTGACTTGTGTTAAAGAGTTAATACGAATAATGGGAGATGGAAACTCATTTGCTTAATAAATTCTGACATAGTGAACATTAAACCCACATGACTAATTAGCCTTTCGCCGAGCCCCGCCCCCCTTAGTTACTGTTGCTATGTCCAACAAACAAATGGTCAAACACGACCAGCGCGACAGATTGCCATGACGGGAAGAGGTATACCCGTGCGTGTCAGTGACCTTTTTTGGAGCAATTCCTCCACGATATCCACCAGATCGAGGCAAAAGGGGTTACAGTATGCAGTGGAGGGATATATTCAAAATATAAAAATACGCAATAAAGAAGTCACGACTACTATCGAGGCTAATGCTTACCGGTCTCAAGCGAAATCTGAGAAACCCCATGACAATCGCAAAAAAATCTCTAATACCCACGCAATCGACATAAACACACTTGCAGACGGCATCTTGGAAGTTTGTGATCAACCAGCATCCGTAGGCATCGTAGACCTCTTCTTCTGTCTTGATTTTCTCCGATTTGTTGCAGATAATAGGTGTCGTGATCAGCACTGCTGCTGTATCAGTCAGTGGTTAGATCAGCTTTGCAGTAAAAAAAAAACAGGACAAGGGAGATATAAATTATGCATTAATTATGACAAATAAATTACGCCCAAAATACGGAACATTTGGCAACCCTAACGTTAGTTTTTTCCCTTCCCCAAGAACAAAGCACATAACGTTAGCAGGGCTGAACTGGAACAAAAAAATTAAAATCAAATTTGCTAATAAAAATGAGCAAACTATTGCTAACAGCTCAGATAACTGCGATTGTCTGCAACAAATCGGAGAAAATCAAGACAGAAGAAGAGGTCTACGATGCCTACGGATGCTGGTTGTAGGCTACATAGCCTATTTAAAGGTATAGCGGAGGATGTTTTACTTCCTGGTGGGTAGTCTAAACTATTGGTCCTCCTAATTGTCAATCATTCTGGTGAATCAATCAAACTTTTCAAAAAGTGGAGAGGGCGGGTCTTATCTAAAATTTGGAAAGATCCTCCGCTATACCTTTAAGTAATTCAATTAATATAAAGGGGTGATTTGTCCACTAATGGCTTAAATGGATAACTATAGTAGACTAGAAAATGTTTTTTTGTCGGAGGCAGCCCTTATTCCACATATTTACAAACGCCGTGGGCGCACCGCTTCACCATCTTGCTTGGAGAATGTTTGTCGGACCTGCTCACATAGTAACGGTTGCTATGATGTGTGATTGGACAATGGCCGTTTTGGGGGCGGGGCCGGCGAGAGGTCAATTGGCTGTTTCCGCTGATGGTATTTACTGTTGGTTACTAGGTTACCAATACCACCATCCTCTGCTTGAACAACTTGATTGAAACCGATAAAATTTTTTTTATTTTTGCGAACTTTGATTGAATTCACTTCACGCTTGGATGGAAACTCAGCTACTGACCTGATTGCAAGCAGATTAAGTTAAGGAAATATCAGCCTGCGCCATCTATAGTTCATGACAGAACTTTGTATTTATATGAACTTTTTTAAGAAATGTTTTTTTTCATTAATAGGATGGTGACCCCTCTCTGCCTCCTGAAAAAAGAAAGCAAGTATGTTTGTTATTATCATCTATTTAAACATGTCTAAATATATTATATTTATATAATAAATATATTCTCTGTTAGATGCTTTTATGCCAAATTTAATTAATTAATTCTGAATTGGCATTTAAGTGTCTTTGCACAGACCTTTTAATGCTGCTCAGAGGTTTATACATGCATTTATACAGGAATTCCAACTGTATGCTTTGATGCTAGGGGCTGAGGTAGGTCAGAGCAGGCATCGTTAAGCCTGGCTTTTATGCAGCATTGCATCTTTACACAGAATTTTGAGCAGGCACAGAGCAGCCTTAACTTATCTCTGTAAAGATGCCTTATTATGTATACAACTGAATATATGTTAACAAAACATATACTTGGTGAAGTAGTCAACCCAGCAGTATTCATGACTTTCATCTGATGTTATTCAAATAAATGGAATTTTGTTTGTATTACATGTTGAAAAGTCAAATGTGTTGTTTGACCTGTGTTTGCCACAGGTCAATCTGGCGCAGTTACTGAGAGACTCGAGAGAACAGAACAAACAGCTGGGTGACGAGGTGAAAGAACTAAACCAACGTTTAGCAGAAGTGCAGGGTGATAACAAGGTATGGGCTTTGCACACGCAGGTCAGGTCATTTCTTTGCGTGACTAAATCATATGCACATGTTTGCAAAGTCAAATGAGTAGTCGCATGCTTATGAGGCTTCAACATTTTGATCACAGTCCATATATTGTGGTATAGCATAGATATATGCAGTCTTTTCATCACACAGCTGCTGAGGATGACCATTGCAAAGCAGCGTCTAGGGGACGAAGAGGTGGGGGCTCGTCACTTTCCAGCACATGAGAGAGAAGATCTTGTTCAGCAGTTAGAGAAAGCTCGAGAACAGGTGCATTGCCTTTGGCATTCTACACGTTTTGGGGTCAAATCAAACTTAAAGTCCCCCTGTAGTCAATAACTTATCACTGAAAACTAATCTTTGATCACCAAAATGACATATTTAAATTTTTATTTTATTTTTTTATTCTTCATGCTTTAAAATCGCTTGAATGTAACTCAAAGGTACACCCTTGCCTCATTTAGTATATATGCGGTTCTATGAATATGCATATTAGCCCCGCCTCCACTCACTCACACCTGCTCAGAGATGAATTATGATTGGTAACACACGTTGTGATTGGTAACAAGGTGGTTTGTGACGTCGGAAACACCATCGATTTCAAACCGCGATTTTGAGACTGTCTTTGGTTCACTGCAGTTTTAAAGAGAAAATACTCAGCAATGATATTGACATCTGAATTTGCACATGGTTTTTCTTAAAGCATCTTAAAAACACCACATATAAATAAGATAAAAAGGTGGATTTTCACCACAGGGGGACTTTAAGTTCTCAAGAATATCTCAGTCTTAATGTCTCAGTTTTTTTGTCATAGATTTGAGGTTAAAAAACAACAAAGAGACACTAATATAGTTCTGTGTCCTTACCCTATGATGTTGTAGAATGAAGCACTGGAACAAAGCTTAAAAGCAGCCACAGATGAACTTCACGATGTGCGAGCAGAGCGTAATGTCTACCAGGAGAAAGCTCACCGACTAAATCTGGAAATTAACCACATCTTGGGTAGCAATGAGAACCGCATCCTGGATATAGATGCTCTTTGTATGGAGAACAGGTCAGTGTTGACATGTTCAGGATATACATACATATAGCATTAGTAGTAAGAGATAAACTCCCCACAAGAATTATCTTACATATACAGAAATGTATTTTTTAATATCCAAAATAATCCATAAACCAGTGCAATTTAGTTTTCCATGACAGTGAGTATATTTAACAGAAGTGTAGAAACCTCAGTAACATAGTAAAGACTCAGTAAGAACTTAGTAATGCACAATTTGCAAACATGTAGGCTTGTTGCATGTGGCCGCCATGTTGGATTTCCAATCTAGCGAGTGTGTGCATAGACACTTCCGGTTTCACCTGATGCCGAGAGCTGGAGAAAAACAGAAAATTATCTTTTATAGTTGTTTATAGAATCTGTTATATCACTTAAAATACTACTAAGTAATTTGAAACACACGCATGTATGAGTCAGGTGAATGACTGAAATACACTTTACTGTCCACAAAGAGAAAAATGACTTGTACTCATGCTGCATACACATATGCCTACTGTAAATATAACTAAATTTAAAAATAAAATATAGCAAAACAATTTGTGTAAAAACAAGATAAGACATACAGACCCATCAGTTTGCTACGCATCCACACTCAAGAAATATTTTATTTCTTGCGTCACGGATTTTTCCATTGGCTTTTGGCCTGTTGCAGAAAAGAAACTCCTTGACAACAAAAGTTTATGATTCATTCATGTTTTGTTCATCATGAGAATCTTCACAAATGAACACAACTTGAATTTTGAAGCCTGAATACAACTGGCAGAAGCAAAAAGCTAAACGTAGACTATAAACAAACTACACCACGGTCAATGAGCGTCTCACAATTCTTTCAGTTTTTATTAAAAAAAAAATTTTCCCTGAAAGTTTGAGTTAGAATAGTATAAACATGAGACTGTGAAAGCGAACTAGTGTCCCTGAAGTTTAATGTCCCTGATTGACAGACTCTGTAGTCTCATTTAACCACTTTTAAGCAACTGCCTCTTTCAGGAAAAAAACCCCATTGACTTCAGGATCGGAAGTGCTAAAATGCTAACTTCTTTCCAAGGTTTGGCCTACAAAAATTTAGGTGTGTCCCAATTCTTGTAGTATGTATAGTGTGTACACACCTAAAATCCCCCCAAAAGAGAAAAAGTGCACTCCAAATGCCTGGATAATGGACTTCTTTAACAAAAAAAAAAAAAGTACATTGTGCATTGTGTATAAGTGCACTACATCATTTGGAACACTACTGGTACGTCATCCCTTCTGCACTCATGATCAGAATTGTGGTAAGACTGACCTCTAGTGGTCTGGTGGGGATGTTACAGGCAGTGATGTGAGAGTTGTAACATGTCCAGTTGGCTTTGTCAGCGCTTAAATTGTATAATTTTCAATAGTCAGTGCTATTTTAGCTAATCATGTTGTGGGTAATTTGACTGTATATCATACTGAAGTCTTCAAAATATCATCTTTTTTTAGATATCTGCATGAACGGCTTATGCAGCTTCAGGAGGAAGTCAGCCTCCTCAAAGCAAATGTCATGAAGTATAAGGTATTTATTACACATACAACCAAATTTATATAAACACAAAAGATTCACTTACTTTAATTGTAATATGTGTAAACTCATTCTGTATTCTGATGTTGAGCATACTAATGTGTTTTATTACAGAGTGCTTTGGAAAGCAAGAAGAACTGCAAAGTCTATGGAAAGTCCAACAGCAGCTCTCTGACAGGTGTCCTCTCTGCTAAACAAGGTACCACACAGCACTTCTATAGAATCCAAACAGTAACAATTGGGTTCTTCACAAGTAGTATTCTTTGATTTATTTACAATTCTTTGAAGGAATGATACTTAGAAGCTAAGGTACAGCTCATATGTTTCCAGTACAAGAGTTGTTGCTGTCTGAGGAGAATGGCTGCAGTCTCCCCGTCACTTCACAGTCCATTAGTGACCTGAAGTCCCTGGCCACTGCTCTGCTGGAGACCATCCATGAGAAGAACATGGTCATTCAGCATCAACGGCAAACCAACAAGTATGTTATGACGCCTAATTTTCTGTGCGGAAAATCACAGAAGATCTAGTTTATTAGTATTGTGAGATATCAGTTAAGTCAAAGTTACTTTTAAGAATACTTATTTTATAGGAAACTGTTAAAAAGTGAAATTTAACTAATAGTTTGTGTATATTTTACCAGGATCCTGGGTAACCGGGTTGCAGAACTGGAAAGGAAATTGAAAACATTAGAGGTGTCTGGATTGTGGAGTCTGCCAGGTAAACATCACGTCTAATACCATGCAGTTTACTTTAATGATCGTTTAGTTTAGAACTTTACTTCTATGTAACATAATATAGTTTATCTTGCTTATTTTTAATTTTTAAATAACTTTCAATTGCTCTCCCATTTCTGCTTTCCACTCTTTCTTCTCAACTTTCTTCTCAACTCTCTGGAGGCATCACCTACAATGTGTCTCTTGGACTTGGGAGTACGTTTATTATTCGATATCATTTTTGCCTTTTATGCCTTTCTGCAATTTTCTTCAAACTAATTCGATCTACCCTTGTTGTTAACCTGACAATATAGCTATCATTTATAATAGTTCATTAGTACATTTGTTGACGCCAACGTTGTTTACAGGAAGGAAAGCTGTTATTGTCCTGAGTGACTCTCAGCATGTCCAGTCCACCACAGAACAGTCTGTACATCTAACACCAGAGTCAATGGGTGAGTTATTAGTTATGATTGCTAGCCTGTGCTAAATTATTTGTTTAATTTATCTAAATAATTTAGTAGGCTAAATTAATAAGCTTTAGTTTAGTCATTTTTAATAGTTTTTTTAAATATATATTAGTGCTGTCAGTCGATTAAAAAAGATTAACGAATGAATCACACATTTTTCCTGTAATTAATCGAGATTAATCGTACCTAACATTTAAAGTTTTTCATATATTTTTTTATTGTAATAATTTCACATTTAATCTCCAAATTAACGTAGAAACAACATAAAGACAGTAGCCTATAATCGCGCTTGAATGGTTTAAAAGCATTTGCGTGAATAAAAGCGTTATCATATAATGTAACGCTTGCCAGAAAAACAGAATGATGACAAAAAAACGGATGCTGCATTAAATATTTTTTTCGCATACGATTAATTTTTAACGTGTTAAATATTAATGTGTTAAATGAGGAATATTGTGACATGTATGTAGGACCACAATTGAGTTAGGAAACAGTGTTTACTGATATAGAGAATAACTTCCTTTTTGTAGTGGACTTTGCAGACCTTTTTCATGCTCAAACAGCAACATAAAGTTAAGTGTAAAAAGCATAATAGGAAAATATTTTTTTTTGAAAACTTCAGAATCACACAAATCAATGTTTTAAACTGTAAATTTTGGAATATATTCCATAAATTACAAACCTCATGTGAGTTTGAGAATATTTCGGTTAACTTCCGAAAACATTTTTTGAAGGTAAATCTCTTTTCACTGGAAAAAAAGGGAAAAATGACCTATTACCTACATTTCTTAAGAGTCTATTTAAAAAGTAATAATAACAACAACAACAAACTGATGAATTAATGAAGTTAAAACTTTGATGATCAATCTCTGTCCAGTAGGAGATGAAGAGATTGTTACTGGAGAAGAGGTCACAGAGGACACTGGACTGGCCGTGGCAGTCGAGTTGAACCAAAAGGATGAATATTTTACCTGCCCATATTCAGTCTCACAAACTCCACAATTCAGTAATCCAGCAGAAAGTGTCCAGCCTGTAGGGAGCACACAGTGTAAAACCCTAGCTTGTTGTGACTTTGAGAAGCCTGTGTGTCCTGCTGAGAGGGAATCAGAAGAACATAATGAAGATCTTACAAGCCGGGGATGTCAGTCTATGAACACAGAAGTGTCTTTGAAAGGTTCAGAAGAAGAGGCTGTGAAGAATGATGATCCTGTTGTTCTTTCTGAGGAGGACTTTGATATTCAATGTGTATTAGAAGACAGTCTGCCTGTGGCATCAGAGAGCTTTGGCAGTTTGGACTGTATTTCTGGACCTGAGCCTTGTACACTGGAAGAGCAAACAGAGCAATTGGTCGAAAAATCACATGCTTTCCTAGACACAAGTTCTTCATCACACCAGGAATGAATGTTGTTCTTCGTGATATTAAGAACTATGAGAGCAGCGCATAAAAACACCTCCATTCATTGAAGCCCCACTTAAAACAAGAAAAAGACTGGCAAAAGAGTAAAAAGAACCTATGAATGTCTAAATTAAACGTATTTATTATTCCAATTACGTTCAAACCAATATAACAAAGTTCACCATGAGGATGGCTGCTAAAACCAGCAAGCTGAATATTAAAATCAACAATGTGATAAGCCCTTTCTGGAGGCTTTCAATCATCTGAGATCATCAAGAATCTTGAATGAAATCTTAGATCTGGTGCCGCTATGATGACACTACCAGCAAGTTTATTTTCTTTTTCTAGAGGTTATTGTGAAATCATTTCAAAGACACTTCTTCTTTTATTTGGACTATTTTAAACATCTTCATAATTCATTTTAATCTTCTTGTAATTTGTCTTTATGAGTAAAACACAACATGTAATTCTTGATCCACATGCATAAGGTAAAGGTTCTTTTTTCCTTAATACACTGGATGTCATTTCAACCATTATGATTTGTTTCTTACAGAGTCAGTATATTTATTTAATTTCATATTTGTCTTATTTGTCTTATTTATTTTAATTGATCTCAATGATTGTAATAGTGTTTGATCTGAGAAGGTTGGTGTAAAATCATTCTGTGTAGATCACCTAATATACTGTAATATAGTGTAAAAATAAAAGCGGAACAATCATCAGCTTGAAAGCTTAAGTTATATTTATTTATGCACAAAAACACTGCATTTCAACACATTAGCAATTGCTATATAATAGGCCTGTTACTAGGCTACATCAAGTTTTAGTTGAAGTGGTTTGTGTTGATTTGACCTGTTGGGTACACCAGAAAATATTTATAATGACAGAAGGATTATCTCGTTGTTTATTCGATGTCCTCGCGTCAGTGTTTTATTGACATAAAATCAATGTAACATGCGTGCTTTCAAACATCAATGACATTTCCAGGGCACCGCCCCTATTTTGAAAATTGGTGCGAGCTGCCAGTTAATTAGTCACACATACTGACACGGGTCATTTGCAAATATAGGCTACTGGTCCCTCCATTGTATTAAGAGAGATAAGCAGTAATACTCTGAAATGTATCTGTGTGAACAGTGAGACAGTTTCGCCGCTTAGCCTATTTTTGCCATTCACAAAACGCGTTGTATTTATCAACATACGTTTTTATGAAGCAACATAAAATATTTGAATACAATACTCACCTAAAAGATTATGTCAGGCTTGGAAGTTTAAGCAGCTTATTTAGTTTGCGGTTTGGATTCCGTTTTGTGCAATCGCACTTTGGAGTAATTGGGTTCCGTTTCATATTAGTCTGTTATATTAGTGGATAATTGCAGCGCCAGCCAGGCCCTGTTTACACCTGGAATTTAGATGTGTTTTGGTCGATCGGATCACAAGTAGACGAGGGAGACACATACCCGTTTACACCTGGTGGTTTAATCTGTCTCTTTTGTCCACTTTTAACCACTTCTGCCCTAATTTATTTGAGGGGGGGGTATGGGAAAAAATGTATGGGTTTTTCAGATCTTTCGATCTAATGGACAAAATAAGCTTGGCCAATTTACATATGAATGCATCTGGAGATGATGGAAAAACATACGTAGAGCATCAGCTTTCGTTTCTGCTCTGACAGCCGCAAAACCACGGCAAACACTGTGAGTGTGTATTAGAAATCTGGAACGGCAAAAGAACATTGTGCTTGGTTCGTTTTTCGTCTTTAAACCAAATTTGTGTCTTAATGCCAACAAAGTTTATATCCTGCCAGGTTAGTGCGCTTCCCATAATGTTTACGCATTAGGCCAGTAGGCGGAAGTGTGGCTATTGGACCACATGAGCATCTACCAAAGTAATCCGGTGGAATGTGTTTTTTCACTGCCTCTGGAAGTGGCTGAAGGTGGACATGCTCAAAACGTTTTAGACTCTGTTTATACCTGTATTTAGGGTCATCCACTTGTGATCTGATCGACCAAAACATCAGGTGTAAACAGGGCCCCAGATAGGTCGATACCATCACGATTTTCATCACGGCTTGACGCTAAGTGCGTTTTATTTTATTTTGCTTAAAGGCTGTTATGGTGTTAGTCACTATTCTATTCGGAGGCACGTCACTGTGCAAGTTGACTTTTTTTATAGAGTTTTGTGTTTTTGTTGCTGTTTGCATTTTATTTTGCTTTGTACTATCTGCCTGATGATGATCCTAGCCATGTGTGTTGTCGAATTATTTGAATTAGAGACCAAAATCTCTCAGTTTGTAATTTTTATTGTAAATTTGCTATCACTCACCGTGGTTGTATCCAGAGGTTTTCAAATTTTCGCAGTTCAAATGGCTTATCACCACATTTCTACTGCCTTCCCACTGATTTGGAAGCTCTGTCCCGATGAGCTTCTTCCTGAAAGTGGGCATGATCTCTGGCCATAATGCCTGGGTGTTCAGAATCTGAAGAAAGCACTTACGGACCCATTGTAGCTTACTGCCTATGCGAAGAGGAAGTTGTGTTTGGCGGGACTGGACCACATTTGGCTGGGCACCAAAGTTGCTTGCTATTCTTCAGACATGTTGAAGATGAAACGTCTTGCAAAACTTCCAACCAGCAGACCCAGTTCCTACTGCTGCTGCGGCTTCCACTGAGGATGCTCACTCACATCCATCTATGTCTACATGTGCTTCTGACACACATTTCCAGGATCATCTTCCAACTTAAGTTTCTGAGCTGCAGGACAAGCCAGTGGGATCTACTGTGACTGGTGGTTCTGTTGAGGGATTACTGTATGTACACACCGCCTCCGACTTGAGCTCCAAAGAAGCACTGGCCGCCCTGTCAAGGACGCTTGTCAAAAAGTACGGGGAAGCTTGTTGACGCTTTGGCCGCTCTGACGTAGCAGCATTCTATGTTCGATCATGGGAGAAGAGAAGTGTCACACCATGAAATGTAAACAGAAAAAACAAGCAATACATTGATAAATAGAACATTATTGTAAAGTGCATTATAATTATTGTAAAACATTTCATCACTGGAGAGGTTTTTTTCGACACCATCGTGTCAATTGATCTTGATTAATATGCGTTTGGGAGAGAGAGCAAGACAGCGCTCGTGTTGTTTGAAGCATAGACAGTATAAGAAGTGGACAGAGCCATCTCATTGGAACTCAATTGAGACAAGTGAAGCCCATTTTTAGCGAAATTTTTTTTTTTCTCACTTCCGTTCCTGACGCGCAGACTCAAACCGACTCAAACTAAGCTTGATGACGTGAGCAACCTGTCTGACAGAGGTAAATCTTCTAGTAGCTGTGCGTGCAAACTGCCAACGTTATTTTTGCAGAGACGGTGAGCTTGAGCAAAGAGTTCTTTGGCGTGAGTAAGCAGGAGTAAGTATTCTGATTAATTATTTTGTATAGTATTTATTTTAAAATGTAACGCCAGGGCTTCTCCCTTGACGTCCCCCCCCGATTGCCTGCGAGCTTCTCCTCCTGTCTGTGCGGTAATTTCTCTACTGTGCGACAGAGAGTCGAGTGGTTATGACGCAATCGTTAGCCTATTTTTACAAAAACTGTTTCTATGGGGCCATAATGTAACATAGAAGGTAATGGAGCCCTTTATACATTGTCGTGTTTCTTTAGAAATAAATAATGGACAAATGGAGTCGTCTTTAAACGCCTCAGATGTAAAGTTATTCGCTGTCAAAGTGACGCCAAAATGAATGGGAGTCAATGGAATGCTAACGCAAGTGAAGTTCTGCTACAAGATGGCGGCACGCGGCCGGCTTCAACTTCCGGTCGATGGATTACCCGCCGGGTTTGAAGACGGTGAAGGGGAGTGTGTGCGCGCGGCCGGGGCTCTCTCTCTCTCTCTCTCTCTCTGCTCGTTCTACATGCCCTGTCAAGTGCGCCCTGTTAAACTGACAGGACTTAAAAACGCATGCAAATGATAAACTTTCACTCTATGATGTTTAAACTGTGATTTAATCCGCGAATCACATGCGTCAAGGGCCAAATGGGGGATATCTATAGGCCTATCTAGCATAAAAACAAAAAATTGTCAGAACTTCGTCTCTCAGTTGCTGAATGTCGCGCAACAACGTTGCTACAGCCCTGTGTGTCTTACAATTCTACGCTGTTACAATGTTGCGAGCACATAGACAGCGACGTTGCCATAGCAGAAATGCAACGTGCCACAGACGTTGCCACAACGTAAATGTGTTTGCTGGGTACGGATAATGAATCACGGATCAATAGCCTACCTATTCTTGACATCGAACATCCTGCGATGTGACTATCATGGATTCGTACATTGCGATATCGATGCTTACACGATACATCGTGCAGCCCTACAGGCAAATTTGAGTATCTATCAGTACTAGTTAAAAATATTATAAATCATCAGCACGCACTTCACCAACTCACCGGAGACACCAACTATCCCAGCTATTTTATCCCATGCCTTGTTCTTTTGTAACTGGTCCCTATATGCAAACAACGTCATATCATATCATATCAACGTCATATCATATCATTCACACGGCGCTGCACAGACCGATCGGTTTATGACATCAAAGTACCGCGAGAGCAATTTAAAAGCATAAGGAGCCGTCTACTTTCTATTCGCTCTCGCGGTACTTTGATGTCATTCACCGATCGGTCTGTGCAGCGCCGGTTCAAGTCGAAAAAGCCTATCGTGTTCGTATGTTCAGCCAGCGCGAAGGACGTCTATATTCCGATTGGTTGCTGGCGTTTTGCCGCTGCTTGCCGCTGAACCATAGCTCATTACCATAAAAGTCGGTACTACTTTCAACTTTCTGATTGACGCTCTGGTCGCTCAAAACGCCGATGGATTTGACGCTCCTTGCAGCTGAGAGAAGCCAGCTTCCATTAAAAAAGAATGACTTCCAGTAACTTTGGAAGCTCAAGTCGGCAGCGGTGTGTACGTACATTTACTTCATTCTTCAGGGACTGCTCCACCCCTGGTGGATGACACATTGGAAGTGCTTTAGATGAAAGTGGCCGCACAGATTCCTTTCTGAAGAAAGCGTATGAGTCAGTTGCTTACATCACTCACTCAGGCTGAGAACACTGTCTGCCAAATAATTTTGGCTGCTTCTAACTCTTTGATATCTGTAGCGGTAGAACCCTCTGTCCCAATGTTTTTGCAGACAGCCTTACTGGCTATGGGGCACGTGACACGAGAAATGGGCCCTCTCACTGCAATGCTCTTGACTCCTCACTGACAGGTATCGTTTGCTCAGGTCAGATTGCCAGAGGATTGTAAAAAGACCTTGAGGGATCTACCTATCATTCCTGAACATCTTTTTGGTCTCAACGTATTTAAGGAGTTGGAAAGACGCATTAAGTTATCTGCGACCACTCAGCAGCTAAAACTGGTTCAGCGTACCCCAAATTTTAGAATGCCTACAGCATCTGCTTATCACTTTTACACGCCTGTACAACCACCGACCTTAGGGCCTGTAGAGATTTCTGGGTTCTGACGATGCTCAGATATCACCCCCATGATAGTCCAGCCCGTATCAGGATTACTTCACCTGCAGCCCCTGCAGGTATGGAACAACCTCCTCCTGTTGGATTCATTCCAACATCGGCATCGACAGATTGACTCACAGTGAATGCCCCTCAGAAGTGGACATCACTGGCCTTTTTGACAGCATGCGTTCTGTTAGGAATTGCCCCCTCTCTTCACGACGTTATAACAACCGACACATTCCTCATGGGTTGGAGGGCAGTTTGGAACCACAGAGGAATCAATGGTAAATGGTCAAGGGACTGGTCAATGGATCACATCAACCTATTGAAGATGCGTGCAGTGATTTATTTACGGTTCTGGGGGGCCACCACGTGCTTGTACATGTGGACAACACGTCAACTGTTTTCAGTCTGAACCACCAGGGGGGCACATGGTTCGGAGAGCTTGTTGCGGCTCAGAATATCCTCAGCTGGTCACTTCCACAGTTTGCGTCACAGAGAGCAGTTTATCTGCCAAGGGTAGTTAATCAGGCTGCAGATGCTCCGTCCAGGAATTGGAGCCTCCACTCGCCCGGATGTAGTTCAGGACATTTGGCAGGAGTTAGGTATGGCTGCGGGAGTATATCTATTTGATTCGGAAAAACAAAACTCACTGCCCATTGTGGTTTGCCCAGATGGAAGCGTCCAGTCCATTCCTCCGATTCCTCTGTTGTGGAAGTCACTTCTTCAGAATTGCTCAGGACAGACGCAGGGTACTTCAGATAGCACCACGGCGACTGTCTAAACCGTATTTTCCTTGGCTCCTAACTTTGTTGGTGGGCAAACTGAAGCAGCTTCCTTTTGGTATATGTTTTTCGACCTATCTGGCTGGCGCTGCAACTATCCACATAAGTTTAAAATATTCCCCCCAGCGTGAGTTTTTCAAGGCGACCGTTATTTAGAATGTGTCACTTTATGGTTTCCATGGTGACGCGTCATTGCTTGTCATGTGACACACTGCAGCAGCAGCAGCGCTGAATGAATGATGATCTGCTTTTATGTAGTGATATTGATAGTGATATTAAGTAGTGATATATGACAGCTCTGAGCGCACCTGTCTCTGGCTCAGCGCCAGCCAACACCCGAAAGCACATTTGAATTTAGCAGTTGATCACCTGATGCTCTGACCGTTCTAATCACACTGGTGTGATCGTATGTGCAAAAGGATACATTTAACACAGTCTCTGGTGGTAATCCGGAATTCATAGAACCACAGTTACTTACGTAACCAGCGTTTTTCTCCTCATGTAAATTAAATTTCATGACGAACAAGTTACATTTTTTACAAGTTACAACTCTCAGTAATCACTTTACGGATGTTTGTTGTAACGGTTTTAAAAAGTCTTCTGAGAAAAGAAATGTAGGCTAGGCCAGCCTTTCTCAAAGTGGGTGCTGCGGCACACTGGGGTGCCCCTGACAGTGTCAGGGGTGCCGCCAAAAAATTACATAGGCTAAAAAATCAATAAATAAAAATCGGACATTTCATATATTTGAATTTACATAAATACATTCTTCTTCTTTTTAACCCTTTCGCACGTACGCTCACACCGGTGTGATCAGTCTAGGCTGGTCCCTGGAGCACCGGTGTGATTAGAACGGTCAGTGCATGACGTGATCAACTGCTAAATTCAAATGTGCTTTCGCGCGTTGGCTGGAGCTGAGCCAGAGACAGGCGCGCTCAGCTGTCATATATCACAACTTTTCAGTGTTTTCATCCACATAATGTTTGTTTTAGGTTTCAGACATAAGTACTAAAAAAAAACAATACATTTAGAGTTTGTAAAATACACACTGATGTCAAAGGAAGAGGCAATAATAATCCTTTCCATTATAATTCGTTTTATTCATATCAGATACACATTGTGTAAGTAACTTTAAAGTTTACTCTATTCTTCTCCCAGTTCACCTGCCACTTACTTTTATGTATTTCGGGAGAAGTGGATGAATTCACTTGTTGTAAATCCAACAGATCCGATTCTCTGAACTGCGTCTGTGGCACAAACTAACATGGCGGCGCCCATCGCGCATACAGCTGAACTAACGCGATCGTTATAATTGTGTTCAAAAAACAAAACACTTCCACTTGCATATATTTGACAATCGTAATATCAGATATTTCATGCCATATCTAACAAATTTGTGAATATTTTGAATAAAAAAGGAAAAATGACATAAAAGCAGATCATCATTCATTCAGCTCTGTTGTTGCTGCGGTGTGTCACGTGACAAGCAATGACACGTCACCATGGAAACCATAAAGTGACACATTCTAAATAACGGTCACCTTGAAAAACTCACGCTGGCGGGTCAGCCAGAATATTTTAAATTTACGTGTGAAAGGGTTAAACATATGATCGGATTAATACAATTGTAAATTCATTTTAGATAAATATATATATATAATTTGCATTTACATTTGGGTTATGCAGTGTTTTTAAATTATATTTTACACTGGGGTGCCTTGAGATTTTATGCACTTTTGAAAGGTGCCCTGACTGAAAAAAGTTTGAGAAAGGCTGGGCTAGGCTACGTAAAAAAAAAGAAGCATTTTTTAACCCTTTCGCACGTACGTTCTAAATATTCAGACTGGCAGCCTGGCGGTCGTTTTTTTCTGCGACCGTTATTTTGCAAAGAATCGCTTTCTAATTTCAGTGGAGACGTATCAAACTTGTCACGTGACATTTCGCAGTCACAATGGCGCAAACGATGGATAACCGTCTGTAGGTGAGTAGTTTGAATGTTTTGCTTTATTTTTTATTCAAAACCTCTCAAATAATTTGTTAGCGTGTACAGACTATGGTTGATATGGTTATTTTTTCCCCCACTGCTTTGTATTTCGCTTGCATACGGCATGCACTTTGCATCTCCCCCACAACATCTGTGTGACAATCGGTGAGTATATTTTAGTTTTTTAATTTTATTCTGAAGCATTTAGAATTAGTTACAAGCATGCAATAAATATGAATAAAGATTTTAAACGGAAAATGGACAGTGCTCAACAATGTGGACGTTCAGATGTCTGTTTGTTTGTCTGTCAACTATGGGGTAAGATTTCGGTCACAATTCTGCGCGCGCAAGATCACATTTTGAGCGTGGAAAAGGGCATTTCGCACGCGCGTGAACTGAGTTTTGCGGAGAAATGTTCGTCTCGCAGATAAGAAAATATTGCGAGCGAACGAAAATCAATTTTGCATTTAAAATAAGTATTTGGATGTGCGCGGACGTTCTCTTTCGCGTGTGCAAAGTTTCACTTTCTTGCTCCTTTCATACCAGCCGTGAGCGCTCTCTAAGCGCAGACGGTTCGCTTGCTCAACACAACAGCGTTACAATATGCCATAATTCCAGCCAATCAGAGATGAGACTGCTAAATTCTGATTGGCTGGCTTGAAAACCAATCACAAGACTCCCTGCATCACCTACTGCGGAAGAGAACTAGTTTTTTTATTTTTTATTTTATTTTTATTTAGTCAGTTCAAATACAAAAACATTTCAGTACAATGCAAAAAAAGCCCCAAAATGGTTACAAAGTATTGACAATACAGCTTAAAATATTTTACCAAAATAATAATAATAATAATAATTATTATTATTATTATAAAATAAACATAAGAACAAATACAAAAATATAAGTATAAAATATCAGGGCATTTATATGTATTTGAAAAGCTTTAATATTTGTATTGTTTTTATAAGCTTTTTATTTTGTGATCTCATGTTTGAAAGAGTTTCAAAATATATTGTTAGATCAGTGTTATAGAAGGCAATATACCGTAGGAGGTTTTCTTTTGAGTTATTCTTGTCTTATGAATATAAAATTTCGCCAAAATGATAAAAAGATTAATTATATAATTTTGTTTTTCAGAAAAAAAAAGGGTTTTTGAAACAAAGTAAAATGTCATGAGGGTCTAAATCAAGACATCTGTTCAATTTTTTTGTCATATCTATTTTAAAGTCAGTCCAAAAAGAAATTGAACATTTATTTTTATATTGCCCTTTTTCTGTCTTCAAGTGATGTGTTACAAAAAGTGCACTTATCACAAACAGCGTGAATATATCTACTAATGGTTGCATTTACAGGATAGCATCTATTAATCATTTTGTACATTACTTCTTTGACTTTATTAGAAATAATAAACTTATAGGGCATAGTCCAAATGTTGCGCCAAGATATACAATAAGGTTTAAGCCACTTTGATTTACATGGAGGACTGGATCCAACATTAAAGGAGTTTCTTATAAAGTTGTTATTAAAACCTTTATCAAATAAAGAGAGACCATTTACAAAGAGTTGAGGATTTTGTAAAGATGTATTATTGATATCTACATCTGAAAATTTGTTTAATATTAGTATGCCATTGGGAATAGCCTTAATTACTTTGTTAAATTCTTTTTCATTTACAAATAAACCATATTTTGAAATAAAATTAGGGTAGGTGTAAAATTGCCCATTTTTGTCAGTTAGTTGGCTAACAATTAAAATGTTGTGTTGGACCCAATTCTCCATGTACAAAGATTTTTTATTATGAATGATATTACTATTGTTCCATATAAAACACCTACTGGGAGAAAAATTGTGTTTGTACAAAAGGGACCAGAAAAGTAATGTTTGTCGGAAGAGAACTAGTGCAGTTGAGTAAAGTTGGCAGTAAATTCACAGATTCGATTGTTGTATAACCATCAGGACAGCAGTGATGTGTGAACTGAATTTAGCAACAATACAGTGAATTACAGTAAAGATATGTTTCATAAAAATCATAAAAATTATACATTTACAATTGTATAAAATTTAAAATATATATTTTCCCAAAATAAGTGTTGTAGTATAACCTTCAGGACAGCAGTGATGTGTGAACTAAATTAGGCAACAATACAGTGAATTACAGTGAAGTTATTGAATATTTTCATAAAAATTATACATTTACAGTACAATTGTATATACAATTTAAAATAGGCCTATATATTTTACCAAAATAAGTGTTGTTGTATAACCATCAGGACAGCAGTGATGTGAACTGAATTTGCCAACAATACAGAGAATTACAGTGAAATTATTGAATATTTTTCATAAATAATAATCATAAAGAATATATGCAAAACGATATTTATACAAAATAAGTGTTGTTATAAAAAGAGGTGTCATTTGTGCAGTAACAACGTTTAGCTCACGAGTTATTGACCCGGGAAGTTCGAATCTGTGAATTTACTGCCAACTTTACTCTCAACTGCACTAGTTCTCTGAATCCGCAGTAGGTGATGCAGGGAGTCTTGTGATTGGTTTTCAAGCCAGCCAATCAGAATTTAGCAGTCTCATCTCTGATTGGCTGGAATTATGGCATATTGTAACGCTGTTGTGTTGAGCAAGCGAACCGTCTGCGCTTAGAGAGCGCTCACGGCTGGTATGAAAGGAGCAAGAAAGTGAAACTTTGCACACGCGAAAGAGAACGTCCGCGCACATCCAAATACTTATTTTAAATGCAAAATTGATTTTCGTTCGCTCGCAATATTTTCTTATCTGCGAGACGAACATTTCTCCGCAAAACTCAGTTCACGCGCGTGCGAAATGCCCTTTTCCACGCTCAAAATGTGATCTTGCGCGCGCAGAATTGTGACCGAAATCTCACCCCATAGTCAACGCGCTGTTTTGCACGTTCCGTGCATTCAGCAGGTAAAGTCAGGGTTCAGTTGAATATGTTATATGTAACATGAATATAACAAAGCACACATTTGACATTAAATGCTTTACATAAATTTTCTTGTGTATGCCTGGAGTGATCCAGCTCTCAGATTTCATCAAAAATAAGTAAGTTGTGTTCCGAAGATGAACTAAAGTCTTACGGGGTTGGAACTAGGGTGGCCATTTCCATAACACCCAAAAGGAGGACACTTTGCGGCATTTAGTGAGGCAAGACTAATTGCATAGGACTGTGGTGTACTCGCAACTTCAATACAATTTTGTCCATCACATCGATGGTATCATGATACAGTGATTCTGAAATAGCCTACTCTATGCATTGCCAGACAATTTCATCTACGATATATCTTGATGTTGACCTATGTGTAACAGAAGAGGCAAAAAAAGTGTTTGTTCACAGTATTTGTATTTATTCAAGACATGATGTCTGTTTCAAAAACTGACCACTGAGATGAACTTGTTTTGAAATGTGCACAGTGCCAGAAAACATAACATTTCTGGACTTCTGGAAATTACAGTAATGCATAAATAAACAAATAATGAATTCATGTGAAAAATAAATAAATACACATTTAAGTTCTTAACAAAGAAGTTCACCCTTTGCAGCAGCTCAGGCGACAAACAGCACCTTTAGGGTCATCATGGCCAAATTCGTGCTCTTTTGTCCATTCCGGATTAAATGAGGTCTGACGTTTCGGCATGTTAACGTTATGATATGACGTAGCCAGCACATGGACTCCACGACTTGGAAGCTTGTTTACGTTTTTAACCAATGATATATCAGATATTTATTTGACACCGCTTTCAGCCAATCATTTGTTTGACCAGAGATCTTACGGCATTAGACGTTATTCTGCTGCTGCGTCCCAATAAAGATTCTAGAGTTTTTTTAGGCCGATTCAGCGCAACTCCAAAAAGGAGGACAAATGAGAGTCCGGCTTGAGGTTGCGCCGGACAGGGGGCTTAAAATACGGACTGTCCGGCCAAAATCTGGACGTATGACCACCCTAGTTGGAACAACAATGAGGGTGAGTAATTACTGACAGAATTTTCATTTTTGGGTGAACTAACCCTTTAAAACAAACCATTATACTATACGTTTATACTTACTAATATAATTACAAAACCAATTACAAATATATTTACAATGAATAACAATCCAAATAGTATCAACACAAAAAAATGCAATAAATATACTCCGACTTTTGGTAAATGTTTTTGTTTAAAACAAACTATAGTATACTTACATTTATACTTACTAATATAATTACACAACAGATTGCAAAAATAATTACAATGAATAATAATCAAAATAGTATCATCATAAATTAATATACTCTGGACTTTTTACAGGCTTAATAATGCTTCAGTGTGTGGTACTCCTCAAAACATGGGACAGCACACAAGGGAGTGTTGCATGGCACTCACATGTGCTTGGTGAGGCGCCTCTGCTTGCTCTTGCGTGGGCTGGAGAGGCAGACCTTGCAATGACGCCTGGTCTTGCTGGCCTGGGAAGTGGTCTGAGGGACTTCAGATGGGAATTGCCTGGCTGTAAAGCGCAGAGGAGTGTCTAAGGCAGGACACCCTCCTTTGTTTGGACACCGCAATGTGCTGTACTCCTCCAGCAGCCCTCTCATCAGGTTCGTCCTGAATTGCAGGGAGGTAATTTCCTTCCTACTCATAGTAGAGCACATCAATAGGGAGTGAGGAGAATAGAATAGTATGTGACAGTGTGGTCTGTTTATTATTGTAAATTTGTTAACACTTTAGATTAGAAAATTGTAGCACTTTTTATGTTGTTTATATTTATTATTAGATGATTTGCATCCATTTCTCACCAGTAATTTGCCAGTTGACGATGTGGTTGTTGAGTAAAATTGTGTCAAGTAGGTGAAAGAAGATCTTCTTGTACCACTTGGTAGACTTTCTGGTGCATTCAAGAAAACCAGCCATCATGTCAGCTTTGTCAACTACCCCCATCTTTTTGTTATACTCCAGCACATCCCTGTGGCTGCCATACCAGTTGGGTGGACTGTGGTAAGGGCATGAACATCCCTCTTGTCATACCATTTAATTGCCAACTGTGATCCATTTTCTTTGAATTCCACCTCACCTTTTTTCATCTCACAGGTGAATGTTGGCATCCCTATCCTGTTTGCGCGCACAGTCCCACAAGCTCCAGTGCCAAGTGACAAGAGGTGCTGGAAAAGTGTGGGACTACTGTACCAGTTGTTCACATTAAGAACATAGGGGTGTCAAAATTAATAGTTTCTACGATGCATCGCGATGCAGACGAGGACGATTCGGTATCGGTTCAGTAATAGACCATAACCGAGTATAATGTACTGGCGCTTTTCTGACGTCATTTGTCGCGTACGTGCTTTGTCACAGTAGCATACAATGGCAGAGGCGAGGTGAGACACGAGTGAGAGAAAATTATAAATGCTCCAACTACTTTAAAAGCCTACATCTGGGCACATTTCGGCTTTTTTGAACAACCTGGTAGCACGACCTGCAGAAGACACGCGCTGTGTGCGCTCATGTCACGCACAAATAGAATATGCAGGAGGTAATACCACTAACTTGATAAACCACGTTAGCCGTTTTTACCCCAAGCTGTTAACGCCTGGCAGAGTCTGACTGCTTTAGAGTAAGCGGATGAGCTCCAACATCACTCGAATCCGCAGCCAAAAACAAATCATCCACCTGCCCCAATAATTTTCTCTGATTTAAGTATCCGCACCCGATGGTCAAATTACAATTATTCTGTGTTGATTATAAATGGATGATCGTCACCTTCAACAGCGGACTCGTCGACGGTTGATGCATGCATCTTTAATGGTAACATAATACACTGATTAATGAACATTTTTTTTAAACAAAATTTATTTGACAGATTTTCCTTTTCTTATGGCATAAACAAGCTTTACTCCCTTGAAACAAACTGGAATGACACTGTTTCTGTCACTGCGAACAGGCGAGCACACGCACACACACGTGCGCACACATCACTTTTGAAGTAAAATTGAAAATTGAGGATGTGATGCATCGTGATATCGAATTGAACTGAATCGATGACATGATAATCGTAATTGAACCGAACTGTGAAACCAGTGTAGGTTCACACCCCTAAAAGAACATGACCCTTTCTTAGGTAAGGTGCTAGAAGTGTCATCACAACAGACCCAGAAATCCCAAGTCCTTGGTAATGTTGGATGTCATTGGTAGATCCGGAGTAAATGATCATGTCCTGCACATAACCAGTGAGCACATCACACAAAACAAAAAACTTGACCCCAAATCTGTGCCGTTTAGATGGAATGAACTGACGAAATGCCAGCCTGCCTTTCCACTTCATCAGAGACTCATCCACACACAGATCCCTGTATGGCACAAAAATGCGACGATAGGAGGAGGTGAGAGCAGTGAATATGTTTCTGATTTTTTTTCAGCGGGTCGTTGAAAACTGCTGTCGCATTGTTTGCGAAGTGAAGACAGCGGAGGAGCAGAAGGAAGCGGTCCTGTGAAAACAAAGACCCGAAAAATTGTGGCAAGAGCATGGGGTCTGTGCACCAGTAATCACGAAGTGATGGTTTTTTGATCACCCCCATTAGGAGAACTGACACTAAAAATGTGTACATTTCAGGGATATTTGTTGGAACCCATTTAACAAGTTTTCCTTTAATTTCCCTTTTTTGCAAGTCAGAGGCATAGCGGTTTGTTTCCTTCACAATTTCTCTGATGACATCTTCTTTGAGGAACAATTTAAAACAATTGATCTCACTGGGGGATTCTGGTGGATATTGCACACCACACAGCTGGTTGTCAAAATTGCCTGGGCCAGAAGGATTAAAAAGGTTGGTTGCCTGCCATGACGATGAGTTCCATGAGTTCACCTCGATCAGCTACAGAACACTGATGGGAATATTGGTTCTGAATAAATGACATTTATAACACAAAAATTTAAAACTTTACTGAATATAGTTAGTTATTGCACCATCACAGTATTTGAAAAGGGTAGAGATTTTATTATAATAGGTCAATGTACATGAGTGAGTCGCTCGCTCTGTGAGTAAAGTGAGTCGCCAGCTGAGAGTGAGTCGCTCGCTGCGTGAGTAGAGTGATTCGCTCGCTGCTGTGTGAGAAAAGTGAGTCGCCAGCTGAGAGTGAGTTGCTCGCTGCGTGAGGAGAGTGAGTCGCTCGCTGTGTGAGGAAAGGGAGTCACCAGCTGAGAGTGAGTCGCTCGCTGCTGTGTGAGGAAAGTGAGTCACCAGCTGAAAGTGAGTCGCTCGCTGCGTGAGGAAAGTGAGTGGCTCGCTGTGTGAGGAAAGTGAGTCACCAGCTGAGAATGAGTTGCTCGCTGCGTGAGTAGAGTGAGTCGCTCGCTGTGTGAGGAGAGTGAGTCGCTCATTGCGTGAGTAGAGTGAGTCGCTCACTGTGTGAGGAGAGTGAGTCGCTCGCTGCCTGAGTAGAGTGAGTCGCTCGCTGCTGTGTGAGGAAAGTGAGTCGCCAGCTGAGAGTGAGTTGCTCGCTGCGTGAGTAGAGTGAGTCGCTTGCTGCGTGAGTAGAGTGAGTCGCTCGCTGCTGTGTGAGTAAAGTGAGTCGCCAGCTGAGAGTGAGTCGCTCGCTGTGTGAGTAAAGTGAGTCGCCAGCTGAGAGTGAGTCGCTCGCTGCGTGAGTAGAGTGAGTCGCTCGCTGCTGTGTGAGGAAAGTGAGTCGCCAGCTGAGAGTGAGTCGCTCACTGTGTGAGGAGAGTGAGTTGCTTGCTGTGTGAGGAAAGTGAGTCACCAGCTGAGAGTGAGTTGCTCACTGCGTGAGTAGAGTGAGTCGCTCGCTGCTGTGTGAGGAAAGTGAGTTGCCAGCTGAGGAGAGTGAGTCGCTCGCTGCATGAGGAAAGTGAGTCACCAGCTGAGAGTGAGTTACTCGCTGCGTGAGGAAAGTGAGTCGCTCACTGTGAGGAGAGTGAGTCGCTCGCTGTGTGGCGAAAGTGAGTCACCAGCTGAGAGTGAGTCGCTCGCTGCATGAGTAGAGTGAGTTGCTCACTGTGTGAGGAGAGTGAATCTCTCGCTGCTGTGTGAGGAAAGTGAGACGCTCGCTGCATGAGGAAAGTGAGTTGCTCACTGTGTGAGTAGAGTGAGTCGCTCGCTGTGTGAGGACAGTGAGTCGCTCGCTGTGTGAGGACAGTGAGTCGCCAGCTGAGAGTGAGTTGCTCACTGTGTGAGGAGAGTGAGTCAATCACTGTGTGAGGAATGTGAGTCGCCAGCTGAGAGTGAGTCGCTCACTGTGTGAGTAGAGTGAGTCGCTGGTTGTGTGAGTAGAGTGAGTCGCTCGCTGTGTGAGGAAAGTGAGTCGCCAGCTGAGAGTGAGTCGCTCGCTGCGTGAGTAGAGTGAGCCGCTCACTGTGTGAGGAGAGTGAGTCACTTGCTGCATGAGTAGAGTGAATCGCTCGCTGCTGTGTGAGGAGAGTGAGTCGCCAGCTGAGAGTGAGTTGCTCGCTGTGTGAGGAAAGTGAGTCGCTCACTGTGTGAGGAGAGTGAGTCGCTTGCTGCATGAGTAGAGTGAATCGCTTGCTGCTGTGTGAGGAGAGTGAGTCGCCAGCTGAGAGTGAGTCAATCGCTGTGTGAGGAAAGTGAGTCGCCAGCTGAGAGTGAGTCGCTCGTTGCGTGAGGAAAGTGAGTCGCTCACTGTGTGAGTAGAGTGAGTTGCCAACTGAGGAGAGTGAGTCGCTCGCTGTGTGAGGAGAGTGAGTCGCTCGCTGTGTGAGGAGAGTGAGTCGCTCGCTGTGTGGGGAGAGTGAGTCGCTCGCTGCGTGAGGAAAGTGAGTCGCCAGTTGAGAGTGAGTCGTTGTGTGAGGAGAGTGTGAGGAGAGTGAGTCGCTAGCTGCGTGAGGAGAGTGAGTCGCCAGCTGAGGAGAGTGAGTCTCTCACTGCGTGAGGAGAGTGAGTCTCTCGCTGCGTGAGGAGAGTGAGTCTCTCGCTGCGTGAGGAAAGTGAGTCACTCGCTGTGTGAGTAGAGTGAGTTGCCAGCTGAGGAAAGTGAGTCGCTTGCTGTGCGAGTAGAGTGAGTCGTCAGTTTATGACGAGTGGAAAATGCCATTTCCAAGGATACCCTGGTGAAGGAGAAGGAGCAGAGTCTACCCTTCTGTCGCCATTAGTCCATGTGGATTTTTGAATGGGATTGATAGGGACAGACCGGCAGCGGCGTCACGGCGAGTGCACAGTTGGAACTTTTACCTGACGGCGTATATGAGAAATGTATGAAAAATATGTACGTCTAAATGGGCACGTCACCTTAAAAGACACCTGATACGTCGTCTCCATGTAGGTTATATCACCTTTAAAAGCATTTAAAAGTTTGCATGTTTTATGACTTTTTCTAAATATGTTCTAAGACTTTTGCACAGTACTGTATATATATATATATATATATATATATATATATATATATATATATATATATATATATATGCCTATATTATTGGCTGTTACTTTTGTGTTGGAGTGAAGTACAACAAATTAAACATGTTTTTAAAATTAACGGCATCCTGGACACTATAGCCCTAAGAGCCCATGCATAATTTTTTCTTTCTTCCTTGTTTTCTCGTGTTCTCGTCTTAATTTTCTTTGTCATTCAACATTTTCTTCAACATTAAATGAAGTGGAGAACAAGTTATTCTAAGCAACCATGCTTAGTTTCATGTATATAGTTTATCTATTTAGGCAAATAAGAGGTTACAAGTATTAACAGTAAAAAAAAAGGTGATGGTAAAAATGGCAGTTAGGTCTATCTTTATGACCAAAAATATGTATTTTGTGATTTAAAAAGCCTATTTTCCAGTAATTTATTTTGTCATTGTAGATTTCTTGAACATAATAGGCTATTAAAATTGTCGTCTTCACCTGAAAACTATATTGCATAAAGTTTGATATTGTGAGCTAGTATTTGCCCATTGTATGGTCAAGTGCAAGTAAAATTCCATCAATATGTACCGAAGATATCAAAAGTAAAACTCAGAATGTCACATTCCAGAATATTATGTTGATAGATTATAATTACTGAATTTATGCATTCATCTTTAAAGTTAATAATTGTGAAAATGACGTAAAATAGCAACTCTGATGGTGTATAATTTGCACATAGTCTTTAATCTCTAGGAGAAAGTGAGGAATTTTTAACATGAGGATTTTTTTTTACATGTTATTATTATGCTTGTAAACAGTATAAAGATTACATTAATGACATACAACTTAGAATTTTTGAAGGAATTTGGCTGTTAATACCGGAATGGTGCCCATTAAAACTCATTCAGTCATCTGCCTTTTTTTCTCAGTTTATTTAACATGTAGGAGTAGACATTTCTCATTGATGACAAGTGATGGTAATTGTTGGTTTCTAATAAAACCATAAACAAAATAGAAACAATGAATGTAATACAAACACATTAGCATGTTTTAAATCATACATCTAAAATCAGCTTTTAACAAATTAAATATGTAGGATCAAAGAAACTAAACAAACTAGAATTCAGTGTAGGCCAATTCAAAATATTAAACAAGCTAAAGGAACTTATTGTCAACAACTCAACAATTCCTCACAGGACATGTCTGGATCAAAGAGAGGTGGCTTCTTATATCGAAACACAAAGATTGGGCTTAATTAACAAGAAGTCACAGGTAAAATCACCACAATCAAAAGATTTGGTCATCTTAAGTCACATTGAAAGGTAGCAGACTTTCTACACAATATGTATCAAGAACAGGAAAGTGAAAGGAAAAAAGTTAACAATGACTGATAAGAAGGATAGAAAGCTAGAAAAAAAACATGAGGGTCTGGTGCGACGTAGTTCTCAACGACGTTAGTTTCACGCGTTTGGTGCGACGTACACCCTTCTCTCGTAAAAATACACGACTGTCTCCTTCGGTAGGTAATCCAAGGCACTTTACACACGCCATACTTCCGGCCGCCATACAGTCAAGACTGATCACACCGGTGTGATCTTATCTATGCGTCATTAAAAAGAAACTTCAAACTGAATACTATTATGACTGTTCTGCTGATGGTTTAGTGCTCTCTAGAGGATGTTTAAAATCATATGGTGAAATCATAGAAAAAATATATATTGTGATACCTAAAATTACATATATAACGTGTTGGTTACTGGAGTAAAATAAATGGGAAATTGTGTTCAGATTAACGGGGTATACATTTTTTTTTTAATTAAATTCATTAGATCCAAATGGTATGTTTATGGTTTTTACAGAAGAACTCTGTATAACATGCTGAGATTAAAGTTTTGTCTTGAAGTTTAAAGACAGTCTTGAAATGCTTCATTTAAGAGAGCAGTTACTGGAGAATAAAAGCAGTCCCAGTGGCAAAATTGTTATTATTATTTAGCTGTTTGTGCGGTTTTATTTATCTTTCAGTGCAAAGTACATTAATAATCCATAAGAAAACAAATTCAGTTTTTCATGTTCTTACGGTTTTTAAATTGACCTTCAGAGCGCTGATTCAACAGTGAAAATGAAATTGGTAAGCTAATAATAAATCCACTCTCTCTTTTTTTTTTAAAAGATCTACAAGAGACAGCAGGGACTTGATTTACAACATCATTTAATGCAAACAAATCTTTTTTGACTGCTTTGAAGCAAAAAAAATAACTGTGCCACTCACTATCCAATTAAATCTTTCAGAGCAGAGTGCAATGACAGCGTGATCAATAAGGAAAAATTACTTGCGCCTACAAAAACAATTGAAAAATGTTAATGTAATAAACAATGCAATAAACAACAATGGCAAATTATATTCGATTGTTTAAAATTAATGTAGTACAAATCACTACATTGAAATATGTGTCTTTGGACTGAATTGTGAGGATTTTTTTTCTGCTCTTGTGCATTTTTTTTTAAGTGCAGCATAAACAAGACCAAGTCTAAAATTACAAACAAAACATTTTTTTTTATTTCATAGAACTTAGAAAAACACAAAGACAAAAGAAAAACAAGCTCTTCTTGCCTACAATGGATTTACATCGTGCTCTTTTTTTCTGCAAATATTTACATTCAGTATGTACATGAAGTGGAAATGAAAAACAATTGCCACAGTAAGATTTAATAGTAATAACAATACCACTATCAACAGCAATGACAATATATATGTGAGTACATACATACATAGCAAAGTCTGAAAGGACAGATAACAAAACAGCGAGATATAGATATAAAAAGTATAAACTGAGGTGTTACGTGTGGTTATCATGTGTTTCCAATACACAGTTTAAGTTTTGATATGGATTTGATGGATGAATATAAAGTAAAAAAGTAGACTAATCTGCTCACCTATTTATGTCCATTTCTAGAATTACATGAGAGATAGATGTTCATTTTTTCAATGTTGAACAAGCCAATCAATATTTGCATTGAAATATATGGGAAAATATATCATGGAATATCCAGAACTAGATCTTCAATAACGTTTCAACAGATTTAAATTAATGGAACATTTACCAAAAATAAACCCTCACCCTAATATTGTTCCATACCAGTATGACACAAAAGAGAAACTCTAAAGAATGTTCTGGTCATATTTGTTCATGCAATTACGATTAATTATGTATAAACATCAAACTGATCTATCATTTTAATTGTAATTGCATTGCATGTAAATACTTCTTCTTTTTTTTATTTTTTTAATCTATTTTACTGTGGAAGGAATGCCATACTGGTTTGTATTACCAGTATGATTTAAATTAAATTAAATTCAAGTTATTTGAATTTACCTTTGTAATTTTAATGAACAAAGATGGTGGACTTGGATGAGAATCTTTTTATCTTCTATTTCTTGTGTATATTCCTTCATTTCATGAATAAATATAGTATCTGCATGTAGCAGAAAAGTTGTCACTGCAAATGTGAATAAAATTCATGTTTGACTCCCATAAAGGCACAGGTTGCTCAGTCTGCCTCTTTCTCTGTTTTTGGTGAGACGTAGGCATGGCCAAAGGGAGAGCAAAGCCATTCAGTCTTTCAGCTGGTCAAAAATGTTAATCTACTTTCAAGCCAGCAACAGAAACTGTGCAGACAAAAAACAAAAACAAAAAAAAGTGTTCTTTTCGTATTTTGGAAAAGTACACAAGACAGGTGTGCATTTCCGTCTGCTTACCAGAGTGGTACCATTTTCCGTTTCAGACACTGGACACAAATCACGCACAACATCACATTAATTAAAGCATTTGTACTGTTTACTGTGACTGTACCATATAAATATTTTCACTCAGCACTTCCTCACATTCCCTCCCTTATGCATCTGCTGTTATTGGATGACCCTTCCCAGCATCGTGCTGATTCACAGCCCCAGCAGACAGACAGGGCAGACTGTGCTGGCTTTTCTTGAGCAGCTGTATACGGTTGTGGCAGTAGAATTTAACAGCCCTCCAGTCCCGGTGGTTAGTGACCAGCAGGGGGCAGAGCTGCAGGCAGCGCTCACAGTCCGCTTTGGCGGGCACACGCAGCTCCATAATGTTTTGCACCAGGTGGGACTCAACAGCTGCCCGCTCTGCTTCAGACCAAGGCCGCTTTAGCACACCACGTTTCCCTGAGACAGAGAAGAGAATTTATGTTAATCATTATTCCTAAGCAAACACTTCACTGAAGCTCTCCCAGGTACACACACACACACACACACACACACACACACACACACACACACACACACACACACACAGGTCAATGAGCCAGCACTGTGCTGAAGGTCTCAGTGCAATATCTGGAGTTTTTCCCTAATCTAATTGTGATTTAAATGTCTTACAATAATCACCAACCATCACAATTGGTCTTGCTTATATTTTACCAAAGTAGTATTGTTAATTGTATACATTTGTGATATACTGTAAACATCTACATATATGAATTACTTCTGGGAAATTGTGTGTCCCATCATGTCCTTAACACACACACAAATATTTATTAGTCTAACATTAGCGGTTTTCTGACCTTTGTCTAATTTTTCTTATCTCTTACTTTTAATCGGTTAAGAAATCTGGAAAGAAACAACAACCAATAATTTGTATTCAATAATATTTTTCCCTATATTGTCCTAATGACAATTTTATGATTGGTTTATGTATTACGAACACTGTGCATCATGGATTTTATACAATGTAAAAAATATTTATCAACAGAAAATATTTTTTTTAGTTTCTATGCTGTAATAAAGGCTTTGTCAATTAGCACTGCATTATTCATATACTTTATTGTTATTAAAATACCTCAAGATGGTTTGAAAAACTCACATAAACCATTTATTGTCGCAATGGTGTGTTTGTGGTGTGTCACAATCTGTTTTTTATTCAGCTACATTATGTGACAGTGTTTAGCACTCCATAATGTTCACATCGCCTCATTTTGGATAAATAAAATGTCAGGTCACGAATAGACTATCTTGTGTCTTTGAATTTAAATCTAGATTTATTCACATTGGCCCATGAAAACTTCTACAAGAACACGCTTGCCCGAAAAAAGAGCAGGGAACAAATTTACATTTTATTAAAAGTGTATTCTAGAATCTAGACCCATGGTCCAACACAATATTTGAAAGCCCCCCAGCCCGCATATCAGATATTTATGATAATTTTACAGTAATTGTGAAAGTAGCTTGTTTTCAAACTTTATTTATTAACTGAAACTGAGAATACTGATTTATTAAATGACTGGCCGAGAACCACACTGCTTTACATGATGATGCATACAGCTTCCCATAAATGTCATATATGTAGATGTTTACATCACAAAAGTACAAACCTAACCTGCCATAACCAGGGGCCCATACCATGATGGTAGTTGAACAAACTCAGGGTTACAGGATTAGTTTTAAGTTGGCAAACCAAAACAATTCAATCAGGCTTTGTTGGTACCATGACGCTGATCATCAACTTTCTCTGTCAACTCAGGCTTTGGTCCTGAGTTCATGGAGCTCATGCACATAACAGTGTGACATCGGTAGCGAACAGCCAATCGTATGCCTTGAAACTTCTTGCGAGAGAATCAGCTAGATTAATTTCTTCTGCCGAAGATTAAGAGATCGAAAAATATGAAGTACATAAATGCATTTACACATATCAGTGCAATTGAAAGCTGTGAAATTACTTTATATAGTTGATAATATACAGTATATATTTTTTGGGTATACAGAGACTCGAACAAGTAAGCTCAAATGTAGTCATTTTTAATGATTACAAATCTTATTTATATTATATATGATCAGTACATATTTATATTCATTTAAACAATGCTTAATACAAATTGTTAAACTAAAATTTCTCATGTGTAATGGATTATGGGTAGGCTATAATAATAATATTATAAATAATATAAAAGAATTATAATGAATAATCATCTAGATTATTATCTAGCTATATCCAGACAATTTTGTCTTTAAAAATCACTATACAGTGACCTTTAATTTGGAGCAAGAGAAACTAGGGGAGTGGCTTTAATGTGTCACTTTGCTGACAGCTGATTGGTCCAATTTCAGTTTGAGATCTTACACAGAACATAACCTTGCTATGACGACGAACACCGCTAAAAGCTGAGCCACTTTCATGGTGCCTAAAACCCAGGGTTGGCGCAAACCAAACTGAAACATACCTGGCTAGCCACCTAAACTGTCTTGATATGCCCCCAGATATGTCAATATTCTGGTTACAAGAAATCTGAATAAGACAGCTGCCATATGCTTACTTTTTTTGTTGCTCTCACCTATTCTTAGTTAGTTTAGCTACACTGTGCAAAGGTTGCAAAATCTGTGTTTTTTGTTTTTGTTTTATGTAATTCAATAACCCTGGTTTAACTGCATTGCACACGTAAACATGGACTGCAGTCACAATCATCAGTGTCATCCTCAGGCCCTGGAAATGAGGTGTACAAAGAAGTAGTCACACTGTATGATACAATCATACTGTCAGACTCACCAGTCTTGGGCTGTCCTGAGGCCTTTTTGCCGTTCATCTTCTTAGGCCGGGGGGATTTGCTGTTGCTTGAGGTTTTCTTCATCATAATGGTGGTTGCAGGAGATGGTGCTTCTGGATTCTCTTTACTCTGCTCAACATCTGAATCCTCTGACAGAGAGTCAGCAGAGTTTCCTGACAACACTGAAAGGGGTGTGAAAAGAAGTATGACTGATGTGTCCAATACTCTTTATTTATACCTGCCATGTGCTTGACACAACAAACTCACTCACCATCTAACTCCAGACAGATGTGATGTAAACTCATTCCTCGGAACAGGACGCCATCTCTCTCTCCACATAGTACCACCCGACCAATCAGACCCATTAGCCCTGGGTCTTGGCCGATGGTTGCACAGCTTTGCGTTACATGATACTCTTTCTGCAAAAAGCTTTCCAATCGCTGTGTGGCAGCCCCGCGGTGCCCTTCCTCCTCGCCCTCACTTAACAACAGGAGCTGCGTAAGTATCGCCACCTGTCTGCGAACACGTGTCTGCGTCAGTGCCCGTGGGTAACGTGTACCACTGGATCGAGCCAAGCTGCGTAGTAAATCTGTCCCCCGCAGCGGAGTGGCAGGCGAATGATATGGCCGGGCAAACACGTAGGGGTTCTGTGGATCGATTCCCACACCAGCACGAGTCTGCAAAAGCACCTCCAGACAGGCTTCAGAATGTGGCGGGAGGATGAGTGGCTGCACGCGGCCACGTTTCCCTTGGACCCCAACGCGAGGGAGATGGGGGAGGACCAACCGCTCGAATGGTGAGAGTGAGGCCTCGAGTGGGGTTAGAGCTTGTGGGGCACCAGGTGCCATGGGGGTGGGGCACTGGGATGTGATGCGGGCCTGGTACTCGGAGATGGTGAGTTTGGAGACTTCGCATTCACGGCGACGGTTGTAAAGGATGAGAAGGGCCAGGCTGGAGTGACAGAGGAGACGCCAGGCCTCAGCTGACTGTGGCGAGCGGGAGAGAGAGATGAAGGCAGAGTGCTGAAGCCGCCGCAGGTACAACACCAGGGAAGAGAGGGCGGAAAGAAGTGGGAGCATGTGGGGTCGACGTGAACTAAGAAAAGAGAAAAAGAACAAAAGTAAGTGCATGAGTTTAGAGAGACTGGATGATAAATTCTAACAGTAAATCATTTGTGTCTACACTGGACACGACAGCGACTGCAGCAAATCCATTTGACCTTTGTGTCAGAAGTGCAGGTATGTGGAGTATGTCAAATAAAACAGGGCATCAGTTTACTGTCAGGGATTTGTCGTATCGCAACGCATCCAGTGTCGACAGCATCACTGATTATAATGGGTTCTATTGTCTTTTGTCGTGTCATTTCACATCACTTGCTTTCGGTGTATACACAGTAGAGGTCTTCTCGGGTCCTAAAATCAGTACCCGTCCCGAATCACTTCTTACCCGAACCCGGCGTGCATACATTTTTTTTTTTTCAAACCCAAGACAGACCCGATACAATTTAGACCCGAGTCCGACCCGACGGCATTTCTTTTCGAACCCAACTGGACCCATACGTAAACGGCATTGCCGTGTGCACAGGCTGCAACCCCGCAGTCAGTCAGGAGAAATCCCGTTGTCCTGCTGACTGATTTGGCCGCTGCTCCATTAATTTAATTTATTGATTTACTTATTTATTTTTAATCTATATTTTTGCCTGCGCAATGGATACAAGTTATTTCTGAGTTCAGCTTTCAATTGTGACCAGTGTATTGGAAAAATAAACTTGATAGCTCAATAAAAATTAAATCGATAGCCTTATAAATCATGGATGCACTAGTGTTGTCTGCTCACTCCGGCGAAGGGCTTTAAAGCCCTTCTCCTTCTTACTAGAGTGTGTGAGAGATGACCCTTCGATTGACATTGTTCACCGTACTCCATGGAAGGTCTTGCAAACAGTCCTAAGCACATAGAAGCGCGGATACAGAGAGAACTTAGAAAAAGTGAGATAATGTTGTCAAAGAATTGCTTTAAATAAAATTTTCTTAAATGCTCAATATAGTTTAAAAGAATTTGGGTCTTCTCGGGGTTCATTCGGGAAAAAGCACATTTATTTTAAATGACCAGAGACCCGAGGCCACTAATACTGAACCCGAGACACTCGTTCTAGGATCTGAACCCACTCAGGTCTCGGGTCGGACTTCGGGTTTTCGGATCCATGTGGACCCGTGAAGACCTCTAATACATGGTGTAATATCAATTGAAAATGTCTGACCTTGATAGGTCAGTCTTATCCTCCGCTCCACTTTCTTCTTCTCTCCCTCCATTGTCCTCTCTCGCTTCTTTCGAAGATCCTGACTCCTTCACATGCTCCACAAACACTGAAGTGGGCACCACCTCTTTTGTCTTCACAGAAATGTCTAGCTCCTCATTCTCCTTTTTTATTTTCCGTCCTCCTTTTCTGGGAGGAGTAGCAGAAGTAGGTGGGCTCCTCTTTAACACAGACACTGGAACACCTCCTCCTCTGGGTGGAGTTGTCAGGGCTGGGGCAAGACTTTTGCGAATAGGGCTAGAGAGGGCAGGGTTCCTTCTGACTGGAGACAAAGGAGGTGGTGACTGTGGTGTTTCCACCACTACACCTGGCACAGGAGCTACTTGGAGGCATTGGGAATGTTTGCTCGATGATGGGAGAGATGAGTGTACACAATGAGAGTTACCAGAGGCTCGTGCTTGCTCCAGGGCAGAGCGCACATCAGGCTGGTGGGCATGGTGTTTGTTCAGATGGCGTGGGAGAGATCGGAAGTGACGGCCACAGTAGACACAGCGCTGTTTCTGTGCCATGGTGCTCTGCCCACGACCCACTGACACACTGACACTATTAGAAGTGACTCCTGCAGGTGGTGGGCACTTAAACACAGGTCTGGAACGAGCAGTGGTCTGCAGAGGGGAGGTTGGGATGGAAAGTTGAAATGAGGGAGGATGTCTGGGGGATCGTTGAGGTGCCTTTCTCTTGGCATGTGCAGCAGGAGAGGAGAGGGCTTTGTGCCTCTTGCGGCGGTGAGATGTTCGCATGTGCATCTCTCCATTGGCATCATCCGAGTCGAGGTCTGAATCACTGGGCTCAGAGTGAGAGAGAGGAGAGGACGAGGGAGAGAGAGACCAGGAAGGTGTGATGTATTCCGACACAGAAAGAGAAAGTGGAATAGGGCAGGACTCTTCCTCCTGAGAGAGAAAAAAAGCACATATATTTCAAAGATCTGTTAAAGAGTAAGTAATCTGAAAGGCATTGAAATGAGGTGTTTACACCCATTTTACTTCTGAAACATATATAAATGACAAACTTATAAGTCTCATGACTGAAAGTGAAAACTGTAGGGCAAAACTCAATTTTATCCACCAGGAAATGACTGAACACCAGCACTCACTTTGAAGAGGTTTTTGACTAGGATGAAGTGACCCTCAGGAGCATCTAGATAAATTCAAATGGTCATCCTTCTTGTCGATGAATTGCTATTTTTGTCATAACCTTCATTAAATTGTCAACTGGCATGTTGTTATTCAGTTTTTTTTTTAAAGGCAATTAGAAAATTGATGGGTCACGCTGCAGGCCCCCAATCCGCCTGAACCCATATGCTAGGGTTGCCACCTTTGATTTGTTAAAAACCGTGACACTCAGATGAAATTTGTTTTTTTGTTTTGTTTTTTTTGGGGGGGGGGACCAACCCATATTTGCAAATATACTATGTTAACAGTTGTAGGACTCCCTATTGCCTCTCTTACCTATATTTGTCCTGACATAGATGATTTTTTGTGTTATCCTCCTCGTCCGTCTCTCCCCCCATTTCACAAAACTGAGTAAATAGAAAGTTTTAAAAAAGCTAGCTAGCAACTGAACTCACACTGTTTCATGCTGGATGTGTGTGGATGCGTGCGACCGACCGACAGCACAGGCAGTTGCTAGGTGATAAGTTGAGCTTCCAATCAAATAAAAGTAAACGCCTGGCATTGGCCAATCCACTGTTTTACCCGTTTTTACCCGTTTACGGACACAGGATTCGATGTACACAACCATGAAGAAAACACAGTAACAGTAGAAGGAAACGGTTTAATTTGAAACCAGGAAATTCTACTTTAGAAGTACATTTTCACAAAAAAACAATTTGTGTCCCGGGAAAGAATATAAATTTTCCGGGACTGTCGCTCAAAAAAAGAGAACAATCCCTGGAAAACCGGGACGGGTGGCAACGCTACCATATGCACATGCATAGCTTGCATACCCACACGCTACGCCACTGACTTTACCAATTTTCAAACCACAAAGTTGTCGAATATGTAAATCTCCAAGGCTTTCATGAAAACTACAGATTATACTTTGCAGACTATATTAGGGATGGGATGGTATGAAAATTTTATATCACGATTATAGTGACCAAAATTATCGTGGTCATCAATATTATCACAGTTTTGTTAAAACGAGATGAAAGTGTTCAAAAAGAGTTGATGCTCACACTGAAGACATTTCAACAAGTTTTATATTTGAAAATCAACAAACAACAAATAAAACAAACAGCTCTATGCACTTTTTAAAGCAAGATTCTATTCTGTGGCATTTCCTTCCTTATAATGACCCTCGTCAATAGCAACGATTTATAACACCGCGCATTTATAACTCGTTTCATTCAAATACAACAGTCTTGCGTCTCCGTTTTTTATTGTATTGAAAATGAAAATAGAGTTGATTTATTGTTTACAGAGTTTGATAATACAGACCCTTTCCAAAAAATTTGAATATCATGGAAAAGTTTATTTATTTCCATAATTCCATTCAAAACGTTAAACTTCCATAGATTATAGATTCAGGGCCCACAACTTAATAAACGATTTCAAGTATTTAGTTGTTTATTTGTACATAATTTGGGCTTCCAGCTCATAAAACCCACGGAAACAGGATTTCAAAAAATATATATCACACAGTAATACCATGGTCATTGAACCAGGTTTTGGTTCTTTTGGCAGTGTGGGCAGGTGCAAATCTTGCTGGAAATTGAAGGAAGCATGAAGTGCTCTGAAAATGTCCTGGTAGACGGCTGCGATGACTCTGGATTTAATAAAGCACAGTGGACCAAAGTCCTCTTTTCTGATGAGAGCAAATTTTGCATCTCATTTGGAAACCAAGGTCCCAGAGTCTGGAGGAAGAATGGAGAGGCACACAATCCAAGATGCTTGAAGTCCAGTGTGAAGTTTCCACAGTCTGTGTTGGTTTGGGGAGCCATGTCATCGGCTGGTGTTGGTCCACTGTGCTGTCCACTCAACGCAGCCGTCTACCAGGACATTTTCAGAGCACTTCATGCTTCCTTCAGCAGACAAGCTTTATGGAGATGCTGACTTCATTTTCCAGCAGGATTTGCACCTGCCCACACTGCCGAAAGAACCAAAACCTGGTTCAATGACCATGGTATTACTGTGTGATTTCATGTAATATTCAAATTTTTTGAAATCCTGTTTTCGTGGGTTTTATGAGCTGGAAGCCCAAATTATGTACAAATAAACAACTAAATACTTGAAATCGTTTAAGTTGTGGGCCCTGAATCTATAATCTATGGAAGTTTAACGTTTTGAATGGAATTATGGAAATAAATAAACTTTTCCATGATATTCAAATTTTTTGGAAAGGGTCTGTATTGTTGTGATCATCTTGTCTGGACAATTGTTTTGTACGCTGTACATAATGGATTTATAAACAGGTAAGATTTAAAACGTTAATCTCAATTCAATGTCCCCGTAATTATGTGAAAAAAAAAAAAAAATCATTGTAATAAGTGTATAATGAATATACATTATTATCCATTAAATGTCACTCTTAATAGTCTTTTTTGAACTTGTTCGTTCGTCTTTGGCTCAATGCCACTTGCTGCGAACTTTTCTTTGCCGAAGCTTCACGTTTATTTCAAGTGAGTGATATAAAATAGTTCAACTTAAAACAACATTTTATGCCCAATTATTTCCCGGACGTAGTTTTGGTATTGAGGTCAAAGTTAACTTGCCTTGCGTTCGCTATACAACAGTGGGTGATGGTCACACAAGACGACTCGGCAGATTTGAAGTGTTTCTATTGCAGCGACTTTTTCTTGTGCATCTGAGTGATCATCCTCGATTAAGTTTCCCTCAGGACTTTTGTTAAAGCCAAAATGTGACCACACCTCAGATTTGGTCCTCTTAAAAGGCTGAAAATCTCCCGAGTACGGTCACTGCCTTACGCCATTCCTTCTTAAAATTTTTTTTTTAAAAAACCTTGCGCGCTGCACGTCTGCATCAGACATTTTTTTCTGGCTGAACAGGATTAATAGTGAATTATTAAAATCGCGATAATCAAACACGGTTTTAATGATAATTAAATTTTAAACGATATTACTAACTGTCAGTACATTTTATCGTGGTTTATAGTGAAACCGGTTATTGTCCCATCCCCACAGACTATACAGCATTTTTGTATCCCTGCCCAGGGACAGTTGGCTCGACAGAGGGTTATTAACAGAACAATTCATTTAAGGGTAGGTTTATCACTGAAAATTGTGTCATAATATGCCTACTCTTTAAACTGCATTTTGGTCAAAATGAAACACTATGCCATAGAGCTGTGCAATATCATGTGAGACAATATATATTGTCTACGATGACATCGTGATTGTTGTTTTAATGATGTGTGGTCTGACATTATCGAGTATGTCCCTCACTTTACAGAAACACATCTAGAGAGCACATGCAAACACTACGTGACGTAGTCTAGTGTGTTAGACTAGTGTGTTTGTGCATTTAGAATGCACACTTTCACTGCAGGATTTAGTCTATTAAAATGGATTTAAAATGCCCTCAATATTCAAGATAAGGGGCAAAAATACCTCTGCATGTCATTTATATTTATATCATTTAATATAGTTAAATCAACCTCACATGAAGAGTTCCATTTTTTTCTCCAAATATAAGCACAATTACAAATTTTATACACAGTTCAATAAACAAGAATGTAAAATTAAGAATTAAATTTTAGACACAATATTGCCTGATTTTGCTCTCTTTCACCCACAAAAAAAGTTCCAAACAAAGCCACAGGACTGCTTTGTGTCTCTGTCTGAGCAACACAAGGCAGTGGATTGTTTGACTGAAGGATTCAATGATTCACTCATTAAGACAGTCAAATGCTTCGTTCCTGAATGAATCAGCCGTTTGAATGAATCAGTTGAAAGTCAATGACTCACTCACAAAAATCTCTTTATAAAGGTAAAAATGCCCTTGAAATGTAAAAATCTATTTAAATTTATGGAAAAGATGATTTCTGTCACTGCTGTGAACTGACCACCACACAGAATATGAAGAATATCAAAAACTTTAGGAGTCAGCTGTCCACGGCAGTCCTAAATCTGCCAAGGTATCAACAGAATAAACACTAAGCAAAATATCGTCTAATTATCGTTATCGATAAAATCCCAGAAAATATCGAAATATAAATTTGTGTCAATATCGCACACCCCTACTATGGTAATAGCTTTCTTACCTGTACGTGACAACGTTTTGCTTCGGGGGGTTGGGGTGAACTAACATAACTTTCAGTTTTCTTGTCCGTTTGGCCTAAAACACTGTGTTCATGGTCATCCACATTTAAATGTTGACTACAAACACAGGTTTTTCTCTTCGTATCTACGATTCTTTGCAGCCCTTAGCCACTGCCTACAATGTGTTGGATGCTTAACTAGGAACCGAAAGTAACACTCCCAACAAACGTTTAATCTTTGAATTCTTGCAACAGGGAACAATACAAGTTGAGACCTTTATGACTAAACGTTTGCTAAGAAGCAAGGTGGTATTTGACTCTGGCATGCGTGTCCATAACAGACTGGAGGAAGTGGCCTAGGATGGCAACATGCCCAGTGCATTATGGGTGTTGAAGTTTTCCTACCTATTTGGCAAAAGAGAAAACAGAAGCCTTTTTTCCCCGTTTTCTGTTGTCAGGTAGCACAGATTTTTTTTAAATATATATTTTCTTTAAAGGTGAACTAAGTAACTTTTTTTACCTTAACTGAACAGCTTCGGAGTCATTGGAATGGTTATATGACTTATTTCGGGTTGAATGGTGGTCGTTTCGCACCCCCCTGGTGCCCGTGAGCGGAAAATACGCACTTGCAACTTTGAGCCGGCGGGCCGCCGGCCGCTGCGTCAGGAAGTCTCGCGTGATATCAGGTCTCGCGATGTAAACAATTGCTTTACGGCCAAAAGAAATCTGCTAAAATGCTGTCATTATTGCGCTCCCTCACGCTGTCCGAACCCGAATGAAGAAGACGTTTTAAAGAATGTCCCGTCTGCTTTGATGTCGTTGATCTATAGCCTCTGGTGTCTGAGAATCACCAACGAGTTTTTACGACAGTGTTGTCAAATATCTATTCCGAAGCTGTGGGGGGAGCTCTAGAGAGAAACCTGCGAGCAAAAAGCGAGAATACAGCGAAGAAGTCCCGAAGCTACTGAGTGCTGCTTTAAATTCACACTTCTACTGTATAGGCAGCCAAGTTTTATTGAAAGCCCATTTTGCCAGTGCTATTTAAGTTGAATTTAAATAAAGTAGTACATACTGGATGGAACTGTAGAAAATGCTGGAAATGTTAGTATGCAGTGGTGCTTATATTTATGGTGCATTTACACTGATGGCCAGGGGTGCAACAATCATTTTGTGAAGTGAGGGGGACAGGATCTTTAGCATGAGCCCTGAAAATGACTGTTGCTTGTTAACTGGGTGTGTAGTCTATGATTGTGCATTTGTAAAAACTGAACTTAAATTTACCTTTTTAATGTTGCTCTCGTGGTCCAAACTGCAATCAAAGCTACTAGGAGGCACAGTGCCATGGAAACCCTGAGAGGGGGAGGAAACATCATCACAAAATATTAGAGTGTGACTATAAAGTCCCACTAACATTCTCACACATACAGTACACATGAATAAATCAAGTACCATGCAAATAAACACATATCAAAAACACATCTAAATGATCAAATTTGATGCAATTTGCATACAACTAGTATCACTAAGTGCAAAAGGAGCTTAGAGCATTGAGATGTGCTGGCCATTGTCATGGTTACACTTACCACAGCGTTTTCTCCCCACTCCGTCAAACTGTAATCCACAGTGATCTCCTCCCCCTTAGTGATGTCGCGGATCGCTATGACAATCAGTCGCACTTGATTTCCACAGTGCACTTCCCGAATGCGGCAGTTTGGTGGTGGGGGGTACGAGACAGCTCCCCTCAATCCGCTAGAGCCCTCCTCACTCACACTGCATGGGAGAAAACTACATCAGACAGCAGTACACCAAAACAAACTGATATAGATTAACTTGCGTGTACAATAACATTTTAAAACGTGCATCCTCCCGATCAATTTTAAGCATCCAGATGGTATAATCAAACATATCTTGTGGAGTGCTCTCAGAGTATGAGAGTAATTAAACTGTTTGACTTCAAAGATTTCTTATCCTGTTGCGCCCTTCTATAGGCCATGACCAGCGACTAGTCGATGTCAAGCTTAAAGCGTCATGGCAGAGCATTAAAGTATGCGCAACCTCTAGTATACATGTGTTTTTTGTTGAGTATCATTCATACATCAGACTGTTATGGCTCATATATGCAATTCATTGCAATTCAATGATAATTGAGAGATGGTCAAATAAATGTTCCCCAAAAGCTTGTTGTGTCATATTTGACATTTATATTAACATGGAAAAATCCCAAGTGAAGTAAACCCAAGTTGCTTCAGTCCAATAACTGTTGATCTTATATTTACTTTATAAGAATCATGAAAGATTTAACAGCAAAAAATATTTACTTGTTAAAAAAGTATAACTATCAATCAGAGGGCAGAAGGGTATGAAGCAGAGTGTGTACATTTTTCAGTAAAAATGTTGTCATACATTTTTATAGGCCCTAGTAATTTGCATATTAAATATGATACAACAGGCTAATATATTTATAAATAGGCATTATACTTATTGTGTAACAGAATTTTACAAAGAATGTTTACTTTAAGTTATGAAAGTTAAGTTAAGTTATACTTGTTATGCCAAACAAGTATTCTTTTTTTAAACTAATTCATACCCCCAAAGGGGCAACATATCCTGGGCAAAAAAAATAAATAAAAATCACACATCAAATATATACAAAATTATCGTGATTATCAATATTTTCACGGTTTTGTTAAAACGAGATGAAAGTGTTCAAAAAGAACTGATGCTCACACTAAAAACAGTTTAATATTTGAAAATCAACAAACAACAAATAAAACAAGCAGCTCTATGCACTTTTTAAACCAATATTATTCTGTGGCATTTCCTTCCTTATAATGACCGTCGTCAATAGCAACGCATTATAACACAGCGCACATCCATGTATCGCAACGGACGCGCACGGGCACGCGCTCTCTCGTTTCATTCAAATACAACTTGCCGTCTTACGTCTCCGTTCTTGGGCGATTGTTTTGTACGCTGTACAAAATGGATTTATAAACAGGTAAGATTTAAAACACTAATCTCAATTCAATATGTCCCCGTAATTGTGTGGTAAAAAAAAAGCCACTTTGGCTCAAAGCCACTTGCTGCGAACTTTTCTTCGCGGAAGCTTCACGTTTATTTCAAGTAATTGAGATAAAATATTTCAACTCAAAACAACATTTTGTGCCCAATTATTTCCCAGACGTAATTTTTGGTAAGTGGGTGATGGTCACACAAGAGGACTCAGCAGATTTAAGGTGTTTCCCCCCTATTGTAGTGACCATCCTCGATTAAGTTTCACTCAACACTTTTGTAAAAGCCAAAATGTGACCACACCTCAGATTTGGTCCTCTTAAAACGCTGAAAAATCTCCCGAGTACGGTCACTGCCTTTCGCCATTCCTTCTCGAATAGAAAAAACAACATTGCGCGCTGCGCCTGCGTCAGACGTTGCTGGCTGGACAGGATTTACAGCGAGTTATTAAAATCGCGATAATCAAACACGGTTTTAATGATAATTAAATTTTGAAAGATAATACTAACCGTCAGTACATTTGATCGTGGTTTATAGTAAAGCAAAATGAAACAAAAGCACGCACATCAGTCTCAAAAGGGTGCTCGACTAAAAAACCAACAAGTAAAAAATATATAAAGTCGGCAACACCTAAGCTCCAAAATTATCAAAAATATTTATTTTCAAGACAGCTATCGCATAGCGTATGTTACGTTTCGAGCACGCAGGCTCTTCATCTGATGAAGAGCCTGCGTTGAAGAGCCTGCGTGCTCGAAACGTAACATACGCTATGCGATAGCTGTCTTGAAAATAAATATTTTTGATAATTTTGGAGCTTAGGTGTTGCCGACTTTATATATTTTTACATCGTGGTTTATAGTGAAACCGGTAATCGTCCCATCCCTTATATATATATATATATATCTATGTATATGTGTGTGTGTGTGTGTGTGTTCACTATGACTTAACGCTGCAATAAACAGATACAAACACACACATACCATGAGCCCTGGTACACACACACACTGGCCCAAAGAAAATAAACACGTTGCAATAACATACACAACCAGCATTCCAGTAATCCCCCACCTCGATATACACACAACTAGCCTACATCTCTCGACCACACAACAAACACAATTACTTGCTATCTCCTCCTAGCACGCACACATACACACATGCAGTCTCTTTAGTCAGACCACACACACACACACACACACACACACACACACACACACACACACACACACACACACACACACACACACACACACACACACACACACACACACACACACACACACACACACACACACACACACACACACACACACACACACACACACACACACACACACACACACACACACACACACACACACACACACACACACACACACTCACCAGAGCTGAGCAGATTGTGTTTCATAGTATGGTCCATCAGCAGCAGGGACTCCGTGTTTGTCCTCACGACCGTCACCTGAAACACACATATTATAGGGTCTCACATAGATATTTGCACACTTATACCATCTCTGAAACTTACACAAATATAATGTTAAGCTGTATGGTTTACTTGAAAGAGTAATGGTACATTCACACTTACAGTGATTGAATCATTGGAGGTTGACTGGTCACTTTGTTGCTGCTAATTGCTGTCAGTGTGAATACCACTTGACAATAGAGCTTGGCTCCTTATTTCTCGATCTCGATTTTTATATTTTTTTATCATTTTCTGTTTTCTTACATATCAATTAAAGAAAAAAAAAAAAAAACATTTTACCTTTCTCTGGTCCATAGCTGTTCTCTGACATGCTCTCTTCCTCATCCTCTGTGGCAAAGACTCTATCGCACACCTTCACTGGTGTCCCTTTCCTTTTCCTTCCACAGCCACGTCTACGAAACACACACACACATCATCATCGTCATCATCATCATCACATTAAACGGACAGCCTGAACAACTTAATCAGCAACAAAACATAAATCACCCTGACGAATCAATAACCTGGACACATCAGTGGATCAATGGAAATCACAGCACAAATCCTATTCAGTCTTACTTCTCTAGACCAAAAATGTGGAAGGAAAACATGTTTAATTAAGACTCGTATAATCCACCTCTATTTGTTACTAAAAATAGCACCGCCTATACAATTAATCTTTTATACCTGGCTTAACTAAAGGAAGCCCGTCAACTGATCTGAATCATTAGGCTATGTGTTAAGCACATCAGAAATATAATGCTCATCTTAGCAAGCACCACTAATTAATCCACTACACATTCACTCTTCTTCTTCAAGAAGAAGAATCAGTTAGGTAGAATCTACGTATATATGTACATAATAACAGAACTCTGATCTAGAGAAGTTTTCCTCGCAAATCAATAATCCATAAAATCTTCAACAGTGGGTAACTGACCACATAAACGTGTGAGCTGCTGTTAATAGAGCAGTGTATGAAAGCCAAAGATTCGTTTTCCACAGATGCAGCGGTGAATGCTTAATTAGACACGTGTAGAGATGTGCAGTCTCTTGGTTACAGATGTGTTCAGTGTGTGTGTCGTGCCTGACGTATTCATTGAGCTGTGATAAGACTTAGTCTTGCCGACTGGATATTGATCTGGCCGACCCTCCATCTGGACCCGAGAGCATATGTTTGCGTGTGCTTGTGTGCATGCAGGCAGGCGGATTCATATGTTCATCCCTCGATTCACCATTTCAGGTCAGCTTAATAAAGAACTGAGTTAGTGATAATTACAAAGATGATAAAAAACAAGTCTATGAAACTTAATAAGAGTACATGGCAGTATTAAACTGATGTGAATGATGGAAGTGGGTCAACGACATATAAAGCTTAAGTCGGCAAAGTAACACTTCGAGTGTCTACAGTGCCTAACACATTATTATTTTGTGGTTGTATTTTTTTATTCATATTAACTTATAATTATTGCATTCTAGTTGGCAGGTATTTTGTATTTTTAGCATCCAATTTTACTTTTAAAGACAGAAACATATTCATACTCGCATACCAGTAATGCATTCAATGCAATAATTCACAATCCTTTTTTTTTTTTTTTTTCACTTCGACCTATTATGTGTTGGTTTAAATCAAGAATTTACATGGTTGTTGTACCACCTGATAAATATCAGTTTAAAACAAATTTTACATTGAACAGGCTTCTACTTGGATCCCCGTATTAGCTTTAGCCTATTCTAACAAGTTCATGCAGAATTTTTAAATACAATAAAGAAGTTTATGATAAAATAGCATTTTCCTAGTTTCTCATTGGTTGTACCTGACATGGAAAGTGTACCAACCTACCCATACTTTAAAAGTAGCTATTTTTATCAGTATTTGAGAGAGATCTACTACAAACCCTTTCACTCTGCCACAAAAGATCAATTGGACTCCTCTGGATGCTGCATTAACATGCTTACTCTTTATTACCATTACTCTTATTATCAGTTCATAATAAAAAATACCTATGTGTTCACTTAAAGGTGCACTGTGTAATTTTTAGCGGCATCTAGTGGTGAGGTTGCGAATTGCAACCAACAGAAGTTACGGTGTCCGACAGGAAAAGACGTCTTTGTCTGAGACAGCAGAGAGTAGCCAGTTAAGCAATTGAAAGAGGTTTCTTTACAAAGATAAATTAAGAAATTAGGTTTACTTAATTATTCAGTAAAACGTTGTTATTGCGAATATTATTGTTACTTGTTCATCATTGTGTCAGTGTTTTATTCGCTGACTTTAGCTACTGTAGCTTCTTTGCATGAAGAAAACCATAGTGACGAAACGCGTTTGTCCATTTAGGGCTACTGTAGAATTTTGAGACCGTACAGCACCGTTGAGACTGTAC